>NW_005871051.1:1131761-1192499 GCF_000147115.1 Myotis lucifugus | reverse complement strand
ATGGTCTTAGGTGACCCCTGTGAAGGGTCATTAGACCCCCAAAGTCTCGCGACCCACAGTTGAGAACCACTGTGATAGAGAGATTTCCTGAAATCTATTGTCCTATGTACTATTCTGAACAATAAAAGGTCATAATTCTTTCATTCCATTAACATACACACTATCATCTTTTTGGCTGAGAGATAAATTTCAAAGAGAAATGGGTGTATGTGTATATAATCTAAAATGTTTTCCAATTTAGATTTTTATTGGAGCACTAAAGTGAACATGTAGTTCCTTCATTTCTTTAATTTTTATCTTATTTAGTTATATTTATAATTGAATTGATTGGGGTGACACTGATTAACAAAACCATATAGGTTTCAGTTGCATGATTCTACAACACGTCCTCTGCACACTGTAACGTGTGTTCGCCACCCACATCAAGTCTCCATCATTGCCATTTGTCCCCCTACACCCTCCTCCGCTACCCCACCTCCTCTGCCCCTAACCCCTACAAGTACCACACTGTTGTCTGTGTCCATGAGTTTTTTTTCTCTTTTTTTTTCCTTTTTTGCTCAATGCCTTCTCCCCACTCCCTCCCCCAGCTGTCAGCCTGCTCTCTGAAAGGAGCCAGTCAGAGAAAAGACAAGCGCCACAGGATTTCCCTCGTATGTGGAATCTAATGAACAAAGCCAACTAACAAGCAAGATAGAGGGAGACTCACAGACAGAGAGCCTTCACCTCTTTTCTAATTTACAATCAATGTATCCTCCCTTCAAACATATTCCAGTGGTCCCTGTGTCCTGGTGGGAATGAAACCAAGGGTAGCACTGAACCCTAGATACTATGCCTTTTCCCATATATACATACCTATGACAGTTTAATTTATAAAGTAGGCACAGTAAGTGACGAGCAGCAATAACTATAATAAAATAGAAAAATTAAAGCATAGACTGTAGTAGAAGTTACCTTCATGTTTTCTCTCTCACACACAATGTCTTGTACTGTATTTACCTTATCACGTAAAGGAAGCACTTTATGGCATATCCGGATTGCCAGCATCACCCCTGTTGTGCTTGAGGCCATTTAGTAAAATAAGGGTTATGTGAACACAAGCACTGCGATACCCCAGCAGTTGAGCTGATAACCAAGGTAGCTACTGAGTGACTAATGGGCAGGGAGCCACTGGACAAAGGGATGATTCACACCCGTTGGGGTGGCGTGGGTTGGTGTGAGCTTTTATCACGCTATGCAGAAAGGCACCCCATTCGAAAGCAATGAATTTGATTTCGAGAATTTTCAGTTTAATATTTTCCAACTGGTATTAACTGCTGGTAACTGAAATCATGGAGGGACTTCTATATCTCATTTATTTCTCACAAGTGAATGAAATAATTATTTTCTCTTTTTAAAGATGAGGATACATTTGTAATACCTTAACCAATAAAGAAATTAAAAAAAATAATAATAAAGATGAGGAAGTTAAAGCCCATGAATATAATAACTTACCATTGAGTGGTGATCCTAAAGCAAGAATGGAGTCCTTTGACACGAAGCCAAATATTTTCCTAGAATATTATACATGCTAATAAAAATATTAGTAATAACTACAAAAGTACAAATTTATTGTGGAGGATGCTTAATGTCAAAAGTAGTACAACCACCCTGGCCAGTGTGGCTCATTTGGTTGAGCGTTGCCCCATGCACCAAGGGGTCCCTGGTTCTATTCCCCTTCAAGGCACATGTCCCTGTTTTGTGCTCGATCCTCAGTAGGGGGCATGCAGGAGGCAGCCAATTGATGTTTCTCTCTCATTGATGTTTCTCTCTCTCTCCCCCTCTCCCTGTCTTTCTTTAAAATCAATGAAAACATACTCCTTAAAAAGTAGTGCAACGAATTCTTAGGTGATGATATGAGTTCCAGAAATGGGTTTCAACCTCGTGTGTCCTACATTCCCATCTGTATACCGAGGGGTGTGCTGGGCTATCTGGTAAATCATTTGTGGGGATGAATATTTAGAGACAATGGAAGGATGGATAGATGAGTGGATGGATGGATGAAAGGAGAGAAGGAAGGAAGGAAGGAAGGAAGGAAGGAAGGAAGGAAGGAAGGAAGGAAGGAAGGAAGACATGCAGTTATTCATATATAACACTGGACAAACAATGATCAATTATCACTTTATAATTTAAAAATATGATGAAGCCTTAATGTGTTCTGGGTATTACTCATCCAAACATTCAACTTTTTTATCTAATAAGCCATGCTTTAGATCTGCAATTATTCCACTTACTAGGACTGCATAACAAGTTTTCCAGAACTTAGTGGCACAAAACAATGAACAATATTTTGCTTATGAATCTGTAATTGGACATGGCTTAATGGAGACAGCTCATCTCTTCTCCCCTGGGCGTTGGCTGAGTGAGGGAGGGAACTGGAAGGTTTGGTTCTGTGCTCATGTCTGACTGTCAGCTGGGAACCTTGGTCCTTTTCTGTGAATCTCTCTGTATGGACTAGTTTGGGTTTCCTCAGAGCACAGTGGCTGGATTTCAAGGGCAAGCATCCAGAGAGAGAGAAAGAACCGGGTAGAAGCTGGATCCTTTAATGACCTAGCACCATAGTCACAGGCCTGCCCACTCTTAAAATCATAAAAATGTTTCCATATACAGAAACATACATAGATGCAGAGACATAGAAAGCATGGAACAGACTGTGGGAATCTCAGAGGGAAGGCAGGGGTGGGTGGATGGGTGGGTGGGAAAAGATCAACCAAACACGTTGTATGCGTAACCCATGGTCACAGACATAGGGTGGTGAAGCCTGGGGCGGGGGGGGGGGGGGGGCTTGAGGGCAGGCTAGAAGGGGTCAATGGGGAGGAAAAAGGAGACATATATAATATTTTCAACAATAGAGATTTTTTTTTTAATTTTTAAAATAAAAATAATTTTAAAAAAATAAAAGTAGTCACAGAGAAAGAAGTAAAAGATAGCTATGAAATGATCAAAGGGTTGGGCCATAATGCAGGCTTTTTATTTTTTTCTCTTTTGGAAGAGAAACATAGCATATCTAAGAAATTATTCCCAAGCCTGGAACAACTGGGAATATAGCAGGATTCACTAAACATCTGTGGAGAGCCTTCTACACGCCAGATTCTAGGGAAGGTGCAGACAGTACAGAAAATAGAAGTTATGCATAGTTTCTAGATGCTGAAATCTCAGCTAAATGAGATCCTTACTAACCAAACAAGTAATCATTCACATAGAAACTTCTCACATACATTTTTTGTCCATTTATAGCAAAATGAATTCCGTATATTCTAGTGTCAAGTCATGGAATCTGCCAGTGTGGCGTGTAGCCGCTTTCTTCAGCAATGTGGGCATTTTGGAACAAAACCATTCTACTGAAAAACACATATTTGGAAAATAAACTTAAGAGTCTAAGACATCTTACGAGAAATAGAATCACTTTTTCCCCCGAGAGGAAGTTTGTACAACACATACATTTATGGGCCTAACCATCTGGGCCTGAGTCTTATTTCTTCTCTCACCATCCAACTCTGTAGCCTTTAGCAAGTCACTTAACATCTGAATATGTCCCTTCCTTTTCAACTGAGCAGTATTATGATTACCACTAAAAACTATTCCAAACAACTTGGCATATTTTAATGTAGCAGTGAGCTTATTTTTATGCTAGGCTTTTCCTGTTTTAATTTATTTTTTTCTAATTTTAGACATGCATGTTTAAGAGTCGATGTTGGGTGGTGATGGCTCTGCCAGTGAAAACACAAATTGTTTCTATTTCTTTTTATAAGTAAATAGTGCAAAGTGTTTTAAAAACACAACTCCGTTAACCCTCCTAAATGCCCCCGTTAACCATTTCAAATGGGGAAACTGAGGTATAAACTTGTTAAATGTGTCATCGTTGAGTGATCTACACGAAGTCCTACAGCAGTGGTTCTCAACCTCCTGGCCCTTTAAATACAGTTCCTCATGTTGTGACCCAACCATAAAATTATTTTCGTTGCTACTTCATCACTGTCATGTTGCTACTGTTATGCATCGTAATGTACATATCTGATATGCAGGATGGTCTTAGGCGACCCCTGTGAAAGGGTCGTTCGACCGCCAAAGGGGTCGCGACCCACAGGTTGAGAACCGCTGTCCTACAGCAAGGCAGTGAGAGAAAGGGGAGAGCCTAGGAGGAGGTGTCACTCCTGAGCCTTCGTGATGTAGCCTATGCTCCCTCCACGTGTGATTCCTACCAGTGAGTGCCAGGCACGGCCCTGAGGGGCCCGGAGCATCCTGCTGATAATCTGCAGCTAAGCTCTCCGCAGCTCCGGACTCCGCTGCCTCCTGGCTGTGCAGGGAACTGGAGCTGTTTTTAGCTCTGCTCGCGTTTGGCGTTCACTCCCCTCAGACGTGGCATATGAGCACGTTATCAGTTTATTCGATATTTTAAGATGCATATCAGCCTTGTGTACTAGCACTCCCAGCCCTACATCCGAGTAATCTGCGGAGGGAGAGGAGGAGGATAAATAGGGAAACTCAAGAAATCAGAGAGGAAAACGTGGACCCAAATAATCAACACACCAAGTATTGTAACCAGGGCTGGAGGTAGAGAGGGGAAGGTAACCAGTGACAGGAATGCGAGGACCCCGCAGGCGAGGCTGACCAGTCCAGTCATCCGCCCTGGTTAGGACCCTGCCTCCGGAAGGGGCAGCAGGTCTGCTGACTATGTCACCAGCTGTTTACTCTTTACAGTCTCTCCTCCACTTGCTCAGGCACCATTGTGGTGTAGGTGAGCCTCATCAGTCCTCTCTAGGTTCTCCTGCCCCTGGTCCTGAACACACCACATTGTCAAGCTCCCATCCATCCACCTGGCCATGCCTCTGGCATGAGCACCAGGCCCCTCACTGGGTGTCTCCTCAGCACCGCTCACTGGACGATTCAGCTTTCCCTCACTTTGTGCTGTTGCCTTTTTTCTTCAGTAACGATGAAGATGTTCAGTCCTGTGGTTGGACGATTTTCAGATGTAGGCATGTGTGTGTATATATATATATATATATATATATATATATGTATTTGGAAAGCATGTAGAAGGCTGCCTTACACATGTATCACCTGACCAGAATTAGTTATTGAGTTAAAGATTCTCATTAGCAAAATTTTCAATCAAAACAGTTTTTAAAATATAATCATGTAGACAGACTGAGTCTGGGAGCCAATAGTGTAACTGTGGGAAGGAATCATTGTAGAGAGTGTTATCCAGAATGCCTAGATTAGAAATTGTTGAAATAAAGATCTCTAAAATATGCCATATTTTAAATATTTAAATCATTTTAATAATATTTAATTGCTAAATGAATATGATTTAATGTCTAAATCGCCATATTAGCAATTACGGTGATTCTAATATTAGTGTCATTGAATTTGGATTTACCATTGGGAGAAAAGTATATCACTGTTAGTAAAAAACTATATTTAAATTTTTCATTAGTTGATACCAAAATACGGCTCATAAAATGACTTTCATTTCAGAGAACATTGACTTGTACCATTGTAAAGTGTTAGGATGATTAAGCCAATGTTACATAAAGGCAAAGAGCAACAGATAACTGGTTGATTGGGAGGGAGAAATTACAGATATCGTAAGGAAATAGAGTAAAAAATAAATCTCAGGTTTTATCATCAGATTGTAACTTTATTGAGAATTTCCTCTTTTGTTGCATAAATCCTTGAGTTGAATTTACCTTATGGTAGGATTTTAGGTTTATTACCACATATATTAAACCTTTCCTAGCCATCTCACTAGATCATTGGTTTATTGCAAAGTGTTATGCATTTATGACACATTAAAAATCCAAATATTTTAACAAGAAGTAGAAGGCAGCAAAGTGTTTTCACATACATGTGTATGTCTGATTGGCTCTGCTCAGTTTTTGGCATAGGTGGGGTATTTGTAAATAATCATCTTCATCCTTATATTTGTTGTGATTAAACAATGAAGCGCATCTGTAGTGGTCATCACGAGATAATCATCTCTGGCATAGTTCGCAGGCCTGGGACACAGCCAAGTACCTCCAATGCCTTAGGCCAGTGGTCGGCAAACTGCGGCTCACGAGCCACATGCGGCTCTTCGGCCCCTTGAGTGTGGCTCTTCCACAAAATACCACGTGCGGGCGCGCATGTACAGTGTGATTGAAACTTCGTGGCCCATGTGTAGAAGTCGGTATTTTGTGGAAGAGCCACACTCAAGGGGCCAAAGAGCCGGATGTGGCTCGCAAGCTGCAGTTTGCCGACCACTGCCTTAGGCTGTGAATATATTATGACTAGAGGCCTGATGCACAAAGATTCATGCAAGAATACGTCTTCCTTCCCCTGGCTGCCCGGCACCGCCTTCGCTTCGGCCCGGGAGCCGCCTTCCGCCTTTTGCACGCTGCCCAGAGGCCCCGCAGCAGCCGGGGCAAGGGCGTAAACGCTGGCATCATTGCCATGGTGACGACGCAAGCTTCCTGGTCCGGCTGCCGCCATCTTTGTCGAGTCAATTTGCATATTCCCTCCTTATTGGCTGTGGGCGCCGCCATCTTTGTCGTGAAGTGATGGTCAATTTGCATATTCCGTCTTTATTAGATAGGATGAGTGTCCCCTGCAGGTTGCCTGATTTCCATTGTAAAATGTGTACTTCTTAATAATAAGACTTTCTTTAAACTGAACTTTTCTCTTTATGAAATATATAATAGTCATATTTTTGAATAGTCAATAAAGTTTACATGTAGTTCATTAGTTGCTGAATTTTTTCCTGTATTTCATTTCTCTCTACACTGTATCTACATCAATATCCCATACCTAATGATATAAAAAATTAAGTGGTAATCCAAGGGTCTTATCAAATACTTAGAAATTTATAAAGATTAAAATTCAACAGAAAAAAAAAATCATGCTAAAGAGTGGCTGAATTCTCTGGCATTTCAGTTAGACACTTTTGCTCTCCAAATATAGACATTGCCTATTTCCTAATAGCTTTTAGTACTGTAGCATGGTTTCTTTTTCCCACCAAGCCCGATGGGCCATGTGTCAGAAAAACAGTATTAAATAATATTGGTAATATTTGTTGCTATCTCTTTTTAGTATTGCTTGTCTGATCACTTTGCTGGAATTGTCTGATCAATTTAGAAGGCTCCTTTTCAATCTGAATCAAACGACTGGCTGGCTGGCTTGGCATTGCTTTTGTGTGCCTTTGAATGATTCCCTTGCAAGGTCAAAGACGATTGGAGGCCATGAGGATCGCTGAAAGGAAGACAGGCGCTTCCTACCGTAAATGATGATTTCTGTTCACGAAGTCAGAGCTGTGCAGACCCGGGTGCTAACCACAGGCGTCCCTCTGTGTCTCCCCAGTGCAACAGCGACTACGTGCCGGTGTGCGGCTCCAACGGGGAGAGCTACCAGAACGAGTGCTACCTGCGCCAGGCGGCCTGCAAGCAGCAGAGCGAGATCCTCGTGGCGGCGGAGGGCTCGTGCGCCACCGGTATGTCTGTGACCCTGACGACTCCCTGAACCTGCTGGATGGATTCCCAGCCCCAAAACCATGTCTTGCTTTTTTTTTTTTTTTGTTATCTTCAGATAATAATTCAGACTAAGTATTGGCTAGTCAAGCCTCTATTCCTTTGTGCAAAGCGTACCTTATTCTCAGTCTATGTCTTTTTGCATTTCAGATCATTTCTGGAAGAGAAAATCTACCATGAGGGTGTTGGTAGATTTTTTATTTGTTTCGGTCTGTCTTTTTGTTGAAAGTATTACAGCTGGCCCCCTTTCCTTCCTCATTGAGTCCCTACACCCCACTCCCGCCCCCTCTCCAGGCCTTCCCCACACTGTGATATTGGTAGGTTTAATACATATGTTATTTAATGAAGTGCAGACAGTTGACTAATATTATTAAAAATCTAGATTGAGCACCCAGGTCTCAAATATACAGACACCTCTCTATGCATGGATGCACTTGTATGTTTTGAGTAATAGCATTGTCTGCTGGATTTGGGCTTGGAAGGCAAGATGATGCTAAGGGTAGCAGCTCTGCAAAATGCCCTCCAGCCGTTTAGTAGATTATTGTGAAGACTGTATTGGTGGTGGACGTTGCTTCTGATGACACCTGTCCTTCCTGACACAGGCAGCCTGGGACTCCACAGCGCTCTGGGTTAGAGTGTGAAAAGTACTCTGTACAGAAAGTGAGGGAAAGAATAACGTATAAAGTCACAGATAATGCTCTTTAGCTTGTCAGGTTTCCCTTCGTGCACAGTGGCTCTCAGAGCTGAGCAGCATCGCAGGCAGGGAAAACGCCCGGCCCCGTGAGCAGAGCCTGACTCGCGAAAGCAGCGCTTTACAACGAAGCCGAGTTCTCACAGTAGCTGTGAGACACTGAAATCACACGCGTTAAAGAAACCTTTGTGTCCTGTGATAGTTGTCCTTAATGGCAAGTATGCATCTTTCTGGAAAGTCAACATTTCTGAGGACAATGGAGGCATGGCCAGGAAAAAATAATATTGCTATAAAATATGAACTTCCTTCAATGCACTTAGGGAATAGTGCCAGGAGACGTCCGTTGTATTGAAAATACCTCTTGGATAACAGGTATTTCTATTCCAGGGAATTGTGTTAACAGTTCTGTGCGTGCTGGCTGGGGCAGGGTGGTAAATGAGAAAAAAGAAGGTCTCATATTCTTGAAAAGGTTATCTTAAGCCTATCATCGATGGATTGTTAGTAATTGATAATGTTCTGATATTGTGCTGGTGACGACCACAGTTTCTAAGAATTAGCAGAAGAGAAAAGCATCCGTCATCATGGACAGCAATGCAGGCTTTCCGGTTTGGGTTTTAGTTTTTAAGTAGTTTTTTCTCCTACGGGATTCTTTGCCTCACGATGTGGATGTCCTTTTGGAAGGGTGACTGGGGGGTTGGGGGGGAGGAGCTGGACTGGTTGGTGCTCCACTCACTTCTTATTTGCCAGAGCAAACCGATCGTTGCTACTCCACCTGTGAGTGAAAGTGACAGCAAGAAGTGAGAGTTATAGGACCTTCCCCAGTCGGAGAGGAGGAGGATCAATATGCTACTCTCCGAGCAGGGCTGGGGGAACTAGAAAGGAAGGCACAGAGCAAACAAATTGTGAAAAATCAATCCATCTACCATATCTCATGAAGAAAAAGTGAAAAATAGGTCTTAGGGCAAATGGAATAGAAGAAAAAAAGAAGTAACTGCTGACTCCCAGAAGCCAAGAACCAGCAAGAACTAAGGGAGGGATTAGTCAAATACCAGCAAGGACTAGGGAGGGATTTGCTTACTCGGGATCATATAGGACAGCTGTCTCTGACAGTAGCCAAGTGGTAATCAGTGGACAATACCCCTAATAAGCATTCATGAAGCTGTGATTATGACTAACGACGTTTGGTAACAAAATCTCTCTTACCTGCCAGCCTCTAAGTTCTTGTCAGCGTATGCAGTTGCATCCATCTGAGTCATTCAGATCTCCCCATTCTGGTCCCTTCTGCGTTGGTTATACTATGAAAATAAATACTGAACCACGGAGATAACTTAATCACAATTGATAATCCATCCATAGCTCATTCATAGACTTAGGTTTCTCCAGGATTTAATTGGTAAGCCAGGATTGCTGAATGCCTCCTCTGTACATCTAAAAGGGTTTTGATCTGAATAATGATGGAGGGACCAAAGTAACTTTGATTAACCAGGTCTGACTCTAAATAAATTGGGATTCTGACTTTGGGTCTAAAGGAGATCCTTACTCTTTTCTTTGTAAATTTTCCATTTATTTTCTAATGCTGTTTGACACTGAGTGGAGGTGGCAAGATGTGATCTCTAGGAATAAAAGGCAGTAAAGGATGTAGCTGTATCTTTATCACACAGGGTGTGGGCAAAAGTAGGCTTACAGTCACGAGTCTGCGAAACACCATTAATAAAGCTAATGTAATAAACATAGCGTGCGTGTCTTTTTCCAGATGAACAGCTGTAAACCTACTTTTGCCCACCCCATATTTCATTGAACATCAACATCATTTTTGGTCCAGAAAATGGTTTTCTGTTGGGCGGTCTGGTCAACAGCCTCACTGTCTATTTCACTTTCTTGCCTTATAAGAAATGCATTGACTAGGAGCCCAGATTCAAGTCCAACCACATGACTTTTTTTTCTTAGGTGTTTCTGTCTCACTAATAAGGTTTTAGTGGCTACTTCTCTCTTGTTTGCCAAAATGACTCATCTTACAGTAATCATAAAGCTTTCCATCACCAGTTCATAATGATGCCATGAACTTCAGTGACTATTTTTAAAATCTGTTGTTCCTTTCTTTCCTAAATACTCAATATGGGGCAATTAAGATGCAAATTATCTTATGAACCAAACTGCATGAATTTGTTTTTGAAACATACATGGGAAATACAAGCCAAAATTCTACTGCTATTTTCTTGATTTCCCCCAGCAATGTGTATTTATAAGGAAACCTATAGATGAATAGGCAACATGTTTACTCAGAAATCTAATCTAATTATTATCAGATGCAGTGTTAAGCATTTAAAATATGATATTGTGTAGTAAGTCTCAAAATAGCCCAATGGGATGCACATTACTGTAGCCAGAGGATGAATAAGCTTAGGAAGGTTGAATAACATTCCTTATGTCATCCAGTGAGTAATATTCTAATGTTTGGAGCTTGGAATCCTTCAGCTTTCACACATTTCCTCTTATATTCATGTAAGGATGGAAAACTAAACAAGATATGGGCCTTGAGTTAAAGAAGCTTATGGTCTAGTCGCCGTGTTCGGCAAACTGCGGCTCGCGAGCCACATGCGGCTTTTTGGCCCCTTGAGTGTGGCTCTTCCTAAGCCTTAGGAGGACCCTAATTAAGTTAATAACAATGTACCCACCTATATAGTTTAAGTTTAAAATATTTGGCTCTCAAAAGAAATTTCACTCGTTGTACTGTTGATATTTCGCTCTGTTGACTAATGAGTTTGCCGACCACTGGTCTAGTGGGAAAAGGATAAGAAACTATACACATTCAACTAAAGCACAGGTAGAATGTATTAGTGTTATAATCATATAACCTGTTGTTAGCCCCTGATTATTGTAAATAATACTGAATTAAGGTTTCGATTCATTCCAATAAAATCAGTTAAAATTTTACTTGGGAAGGTATACAAAAAGCTAATTTGATAAGCATTGGTCATTTAAACACTGTCCTGTCCAAAAGTGATGGTGCCATGGCTTATGATTATCAGTTAAGTTGACAGGACTGTTCTACTCTGGAGACGAATGCATCAGCCTTTTTTGATCTGTTGCAATTAAATAGTCAGATTATATGATTACCCAAAGAACTTATATGCATATAGGCATAACCCATATACACAATAGTGTGGTGAAGGCCTGGAGGTGGGGGGAGCGGGGTGGAGAGGGCCAATGGGAGGAAAAAAGGGGACATCTGTAATACTTTCATCAATAAAGATGAAATTTTTAAAAATCCTTATTTTGTATACTTACTACAAAGGGTTTTTATTCTAAACTAGAGGCCCAGTGCACGAAATTCATGCACAGAGGGGGGGGGGGTGTCCCTCAGCCCGGCCTGCATCCTCTTGCAATCCGGGACCCCTCGGGGGATGTCTGACTGCCGGTTTATGCCCGATCCCACAGGAACCCTTGCAGGATCGGGCATAAACTGGCAGTTGGACATCCCTCTTGCGATCTGGGACCGCTGGCTCTTAACCGCTCATCTGCCTGCCTGCCTGCCTGATTGCACCTAACCACTTGCCTGCCTGCCTGATTGCCCCTAACTACTCTGCCTGCCTGCCTCATTGCCCCTAACCACTCGCCTGCTCGCCTGCCTGCCTGGTCGCCTCTAACCCCTCTGCCTGCCTGCCTGCCTGATCACTCCTAACCGCCTCTGCCTTGGCCCCTGCCTCTGCAGCTTCATCCGGAAGGTTGTCCGGAATGATGTCCGGAAGGTCATTCGGCTGTCCAGTCTAATTAGCATATTACATTTTTGTTATTATAGATTGTTTTACCAACTAGCTTATCTTTCAAGAAAGGATATGATGGCCCAGAAACATGAGCCTTAGTCATGTTAGCAGTTAATTAAAGATGACATTTTTATACAGTTAGATCCTGTGAATTTCATTAATATGAGTTTCCACCAAGGCTGGCAATTCCAACTACCGCTCCTTCATGGCTGACTAATGCCTAACATGCCAAGGAAAGCTACTGAGGAGGAATCCATTCTTCCGTGTGTGTTGGTTGTCTGTGGATTTTCATGCACTATGCTTCTTTCTATGCAGTGCCTCTCAATAAAGTGTCATGGTGGCAAGTTTTACTTTCATTGGAATAAAACATCAACCACAAATTTACAGAAGTGGCATTTGATATAGTTCTTAAACTCTGGGTAAGATTTCAACGTGAGATGAGGGCATACCAGGCAGAGGATACCAGTACTAGTCTTATTTCCCAGTATTAATATCAAAGGTACATAACCTAATGTATTTAAGTGGGAAAGAAGTATGCAGGTAGAAGGAAGGCAATGTCTATTCACTTAACAGGTGGGGGCAGATGGAATCTCAATGCTGTTGACTCCAACTAGAAAATTGGGTGCTTCTGGGAAACTGTCAGAAATAGACAACTCTGACCAGTTGTGCTTATGTAGGAGGGAGGGGAGAGAAGGGACGGAGAGAGGAAAATGCAGAAGAGAGGTTGCTTTTTATTGCGAGCATCACCTAGGGTAGTGATGGCGAACCTTTCGAGCTCGGCTTGCCAGCATTTGGAAAAACCCTAACTCTGGTTTTGTGTCACATATAGAAATTTTTTGATATTTGCAACCATAGTAAAACAAAGACTTATATTTTTGATATTTATTTATATATTTAAATGCCATTTAACCAAGAAAAATCAACCAAAAAAATGAGTTCGTGTGTCACCTCTGACACGCGTGTCATAGGTTCGCCATCACTGACCTAGGGTGTATTCAGTTTTAAGCACAAACACAAAGTTAGTTAATCTCACTCTTCTACTGATTTCAAAGACAAGGAATGCTCTTGGTGGCTGATAGACTCATTCACAATTGTGGTATTTGGAATACATATTAACATTTATATAAAAAGATTTATTTTTAAACTGTTTTTCTCTTTGTGCATATGCAATTTTCAAGAATATAAAGCTTAATTACGAGTTTATTTGCTACATGTCTTAGACTGTTTAAATTCTAAGTCTCACTGATTGTTATAAGCATCTCATTTTCAAATTTTTTGTTTTTGTTAATGGCACCAGATTTATCCTGATCAAAATTAAAATGAGAGATTTTACATGGTCAAGTTTAGGAATTATTTTAAAAGCAGATAATGCTTTTTAAATAAAATTTAAGTATGAATGTAATAGAGAATTTATTTTACAAGTTATGCTATAGAAATTAAATTGATGTGAATACACATTTTCAGATTAAATGATAGTAATTTTCTCAATTATATTACTGTCTTAGTGAAGAAAGTAAACATGAACTAAAAAATGTCATAAATAGTTTTAAATATGTTTTTCAAGCAAAAATAAAATATTTCTTTTTTCCTCCCAGATGCAGGATCCGGATCTGGAGATGGAGGTAGGAGTTGCCTTTTTACATATTTGAAGACTTTCATGTGAATATTACTTGTGGTTGTTTACTTATATATTTGCTATTATAAATATTTGAAAGGAATTTACAAGTTGCATTTTAGGAAAGGAGAAAACAAAAATATATCATTATCCTTAATAAGTAAATGTATGTACTATGCAAATTATTTGATACATTTATGAATTATACTTAAGAATTCTGTCTCCGTCTAATCTTCATTGTTTACTTATTTGTTTGTGTCTGAGTTATAAATGCACGTCAAAACTTCCTAACAGAAGATTTCAAGCATATTTGTCGAGGCAAAAAGAACTCATGAAAAAATAATTAAATAATTGCTTTTTATAATATGATATTAATTACCAGGTATTAATATTAACACATACATAACTATATTGTAAACAGGTTCTACATTATCAGATTAATAATTTGAAACTGGAGGAAGTTGAGCTCCTAAAAGGAAAGTAAAAGAATACAAACACAATTTAGACCAATGAAAATGGGATAGTATCTTTACTTTGATTAAATCTATATTTATTTTTACTAAAATAAGACACATAGATGTTTTCATTATTTAATTGTATGTTTGAGGACGTGTATAAGGTAAGAGAGAGCCAGAAACTTTAAAAATTTGATCTCAAGTACTTACCGACAAGATTTTATGTATGGATTGAACCTTCACTGTAAATTTCCCAAAATGCTTTTCAAATGAAATTAGGCAAAAATTCCAGCTTTATGCCCAATAAGAAAAAAACCCCCACAAAACTAGATATAATTTCAACAGGAACAATAAGAAAAGAATGAATAAAAACATAAATATTCTCAAGACTTTGCTTAAGGAATATAAACTGATTAAATATATGATTCCAAGTTAATTTTGGTCTTTAAATGTGGAGTTTGATAATGTAGAGAAAAGAGGGCTGTGAGTTCAGGAAACTCTACTGCATACCTTCTCTAACTCAGGCAGTGCATTACAAATGATCAAGTAGCCTTATGTAATGAAAGGCTTAAATAGTTCAAATAAGCAATACCCAGAGAACACAATTAGAGCAGTTTATTAGAGCACAGTTTTTTTCCAGGAAGACTAAAACGAAACAGGATTTAAGAGTTAGTACCATGACAGCATAAAATATATTAATATTACATGGCATTGGAGTCATTTGATGTACGGATAAGGCTACTTCTAAGAAATTTTGTCTCCCCCCCCCCCCCCTTCCTCTGGCTGATGAATATAGTATTTCTAAGAAAGTTTCCCGAGCAGTTTGAAGAGCTTAGAAGAGCAAATTATATCTTAAAGAAATAGAAAAAGAAAGAAGATAGTTCCTTGAGTAGGTGTTTCACTATTAGAATGTTAAGCAGTGAATCAATTTTAAAAGTATTGCTTTTGTAAAGAAATAGTTTCTGTGAAAAATTCTGCTTAGTTCCCAGCTATTTAGTCTTATGTGTAGACTATCTAATTTTGCAGATATTGTGTTGAGCTTCAACTGTTCCAATTTCACAAAACAAGTCTTGGTAATTATTTTAGCATCTTTGAAAACAAAACAGATTACAGAACACAGAATACCTTCATTGCTCTTTCTGTGAAAACAGCATGATATACTTTTTTCTGTTTGACTCTCATATCATACATCATTTTTTAATATTTATCTTTTTAATAATAAGACATGCTTTATGTTTAGTTCCCAGCTTTCATTCATTGCAATTACCATACTAGTGAAAGCGAAGTCAACCTCATTCTTCAATGTTGCATTTTATATTAAAATATTTGACTCATGATGCAGTCCTATATTCTGAGTAAGGTGATTTTGTGTAGAAAAAATTGTTAATCTCATGAATATGATGTTTATAACTTAAACTTATGTACTAGTTGGAAACACTATGCTTTCCTTATTTTCTTCTCTTTTTGTTCTTTTTACTCTTCCTTTCAATTATAGGTGCTTTATTGTAACTTGTGGGGGGAGGCAGGGGGGAGGAAAGCAACTTCTTAAGCAATAACTGCTAAAAAAAAAAGATAACTGCTTTAGAACAAAGCATAGAGCCCATTTACTTCTGAATCACATGCTTTTAAAATAGTTGTTCTGAAAATTGTGGTAATGAATATTTACTCCTGGTCACATGAACTAATTTTTCAATAAGACACTGAAGTCTTATTTTAACTGATTTTTTTTTACACTCTGTGTTCCTTTGCTCTGAAATACTAATGGATTTAATTTTCTTTAATTTTTTTTACTACATTACAAGATGCCAAAAAAGCTCAATAACTTGAACCTAGAAATCTAGGTTAGAATAACCTGCAGGATCCCAATTCACATGTACATTGGATGGTGCATGAAGCATGTGTGACTCACTACCTCAGCTATACAGGATGGGCCTGCCTTTGTATTCTGACAGAGTTCCTCTCTCCAAGGTGTTAGAGGAGCCATAATTTGTTTCCTTTGAATTAACTAGAAGTTATTGAATTGGTTAATTTAATCATTGGGTTTGGTTAATCCCACAATCCTCGCTTGTGATTGTTCTAACTGATTTTTATAGGATGTATTCTCAATAATGTGTATTTAATTACTAATTGGGTCATTTTGCAAGCACTTTCAATGGTTAATGGTTATATTTTTAATTTATTTTTAACAAAGTTTCATATCATTCCCAATGGAGTGCATTGATCTGAATACTTAAGTGAACAGATTTATTTACAAAATACTTATATGTGTGACTATCATAAATGATACCATTAAACCTCCAAATCCAAAATCACTTTAAAATACATCAATTTTTACTTCTTTAGATTGTTCTACATTTTTTAAATGAATGAATATTGCATTAGCAATGAAGATTAGATCTGATTAGTTAAAAATAATTTAAGTTGAACTTATCTGCTCTATAGCACACCTGTCATTTACTGCATTTGAGGAAACCTTTTCACGACAATATAAAAGGGATATAAAGGTTTCATAAAATTTATCTTGTTAGTATATATTTTATAGGAAGTTGTAAAATCTTTAACTGTTGATCTGTGTATTCAGAGGAAACTATTTGAAGGGCTAACTTTATTTAGGGAAAACGTTCACCGTGTCTCCAGCATGATCTGCAAATGTGCGTTCATTCATAACGGTCATTGTAGTGCAGTAAGAAGCAAGTGCTGCGTACACGTCTTGGCTTTTCCCACTCCCGTGATCCCATCCTCTTTGAGTGTTTAAGAAAACTCATCAATACAAAGAGTATTTCTATATTATTAGTTTTGAACCTAGGATCTGTTGTTTCTGAAATTCTCTTTTCACACAAAAATGTTTACTTGGAAAAAATTCAGGGTAAACTATAACTAACTATATATGTGCATTATGTAGAAAGGTAATGTGTGGTAATGTATGGACCACATTTCAGAAATTTCAGAAAGGAGTTGAAAGAAAGGGATTGGTGCTTCATGTACTTATATCCATGGAGATTGAGTGTTGTAAATACGGAAAAGGGTGTGTGTGGGAGGGATAATAACATCTTACCCACCTACGGACTTCCTTAAGTAACAAATACTGCGGTAAGAAAGAAGTATTAAAGGAGCCTCCTCTCAAAACCCATGGGTGTGTGGGTGGTAACAAGATAATTTTTAACCCCTGCTTTTCTCTCAGTCTTCCAGTCATAAGGAAGTGACAATGAATATCTTTCATTACTCTTTTTTTAAAGCTATTTCTGGATGGATTAGACTTTTGATAGGTTAGATCCCTAAAAACAAAATATAAGTCCAGTAAAATGAAAACTGTATTTTAACTATTAAAATAATATAAATGCATGGACACAGACAATAGAGTGGTGAAGGCCAGGGAGGGGAGGGTGCAGGGTGGAGGGGGCCAATGGGAAAAAACAAACAAAGGGGACATGTATAGTACTTCCAACAATAAAGATAAATTAAAATAAAATATATAAGTGTGTTGTCCTGCTATAGGTCTGGAGGGATCCACAATTAAATTTTAATGTCAGATGGGAAGTTCTATGATAATGTCTATAGGAATAAAATGTATCCAAGATACATGGCATAGATAAATGAATATATTTTTATTTCATAAGATAAAATGAAGCATTGGGCTTTATTCTGCAACTTATAAAATTATGTAATTTTAAGACAATTCTTTAATAGAGAAATGTCAGATATGTACAGCGATAGATCAAATTAAATTTATGTCCATTATTTGTAAGAAAGCCTGGTTTTTATTTGAATGATCCAGGTAGTTGTTGTTATGGTAACTTTAGTGTAGAAGACCAGTTATGACATGCTTTTATTTAATACAAAAGTGTCCGGTATAATTTTTCTTTAGATGTGTTACTCAGATGTCCACAATCAAGACATTTACTTCACATGCATTTTGGATAGAACAAGAAATGTTTACATTGCAACAAATTGTAGACCTTAGGCTGCCATTGTTGATTATGTGGATTGCTAAAAACAGTACTTTACGAAGTTTGAGAACTTGAAAGTCATTTTTTTAAATCTTAATGTTTCTAATGTAGATTCGATGCTATTCAGAAATCTAATCGAAATTAACAAGCATAATATATCCTGGGTATTGTGGCAAGATTTTTGGAGCTGTAGAAGTGAATATGACACAGCTCTTTACACTCAAAGAGATTACATGTAAATTTTCTTCTTAGCACACAATGGGAAAATTATTATTCTAACTATAAAAGAAAAGCAATTCCCTGCAGAAGTAAAATGTTAAATATACTGTGAATAACAAAGAACTGTACATACTCATTTCATAAAATATACAAGGCGAGGTAATTTTTTTCCATGTTGCCGTATTCCTTTCCTGACTTCACCTTGTCCCTTCTTCGCCTTAACTGTCATGGTCAAGTTCTGGCAAACACAATATGCCTCACCAAGTATTTTCTCCACTGAGTTCACATTACAACCAAAGCCTGATAGGTGTCCATCGGTAGCAGCTTCCGCTGAAAAACTGATCCGGTGAAGAAAATGTATCATGTATGTAAGGCTCGAGGTTCTTCCAGGGTAGACTGTGGGGAGACAAGAAGAAAGCATCCCTACTTTTCTGTTCCACGCCCCAGGGCTGCTGTTCCGACTGAAGATGGGCTTATAACCTTCTATCTGAACCTCAACCTCATCTCCGTTTTCCATCGGTTGGAATCCATTTTGCTTTCTCTTTTTAACATATATATTATAGGTTTAATATATACATATTAACATATATATATGTTTTATTATTGATTTCAGAGAGGAAGGGAGAGGGAGAGAGAGAGAGAAACATCAGTGATTAGAGAGAATCATTGATCCGCTGCCTCCTGCACGCCCCCTCAGCTCCCACCGCTGGGGATAGAGCCCGCAACCCGGGCCTCTGCCTTGTCCGGGAATCAACCGTGACCTCCTGGTTCATGGGTCGATGCTCAACCCCTGAGCCATGCCAGTTGGGCCGTTTTGCTTTCT
Source organism: Myotis lucifugus (assembly GCF_000147115.1). Taxonomy (NCBI): domain Eukaryota; kingdom Metazoa; phylum Chordata; class Mammalia; order Chiroptera; family Vespertilionidae; genus Myotis; species Myotis lucifugus. Next base: position 1,173,447 of record NW_005871051.1, on the reverse strand, counting down.
CTTTACCTCAAAGAAAAACAATATTGCAGCAGTAGTGAAATAGAGGTGGAATGAATGGAGAACATGCAATAGGTTATGAAATTGGAAAGTACAAAAACGAACACAGAACAAGGGAAGCAAAGTGAGAATGATGGAAGATGAAAAGGGCGGAGAAAGGAACCTTCGCTCTTAACATGGCTGTACTTGGTTTTCACAGATGGCCACCGTCTTAAAAATAAAAATGACTTATTTTTTCTCTTAGTGGAAGAGCAGTAATTATCTGCATTTCCAGAGACGATTGCTGGGGAATATGAGATGGATGCTACAGACTTTTGTCTGAACCCTCCATCTGCGCTTTTAAAACCATGTCTAGGAAAAGAAGGGTGCCCGTGAGCAGTGGCACAAATGGGTTTCCAATCAGGAGATTTGTGTTCAGATTTTTATTGGCTCAGAGGCTGCCTATCATATTTTTAATCTCAGTCTCCTTGGAGACTCATTTATTTTATTAGTAAAAGGGAATGATATCTACTTCTAGGAAAGATGATTATAATAAACGAATGTAAAGAACTTTGAACTCTAAAAGATTAAAAATGAAATTAAAAGAATTTATATTACCTTTGCTCTTTGGTCCCTGTTACTCTGAGAATATCATTTCTCGGAAGAGTTTAATTAGAAGTTTGAATCTTTTAATTAGTGATTGCTCCTATAGTATTGATGCTGAGATAATAAGGAAATATGAATCCTATTTCAGTTCTCGGTATTTAGAGGAGACACCTAGCTCTGAACCTTGAAAAGAAGTGAAATCACAGTGCTAATATCAGAGGAACTAGGCGTGCATGAGTAGGTGAGGAATAAGAAATGATGTTAAAACAACAAATAATTATTCTTAAAACTGCCATGGTAGAAATATTGCCTCCATAGAAAACAAAAAAGAAGGAGGAGGAGGAGGAGGAAGAAGGAGGAGGATACACAATATGAGAGATTCAGTACACTTACAAGGAAGAATTTCCATTAGGGCTCTGAGCGTTGTGAAGTTTTTCTGAGGGGATTTGAGCTTTTTAGAGAGATTCTTTTAAAATAGAGGGGAAGATTTTGTTACAGTTCTGCTTGATAGAACATGAGTTAGGTAAGTCTGAAAGGATGCTTAGCCTCATGTATAATTATTTTTAAAACAATCTCTGTTTTCTAAAAAGCACTATTGTAGCATCCCCCTTTTTTAATCACAATAATAGCTTCTGCGTGTGTGGATGGTGATCAGAAAGGATGACTATCTTGCCCACAGTTCTAACAACTCTATATGGTAACTAAGCCAGTCCTGGAACTTCAAGAAGGAGGCTATGGTCTACAAGGTTGCCTACCTCTTGCAGTAGCTTTCTGCAGTCACTGTGCTAGACCCCTATGTTCTGTGGTTTATGTAGAACAGGGGTCCTCAAACTTTTTAAACAGGGGGGCAGTTCACTGTCCCTCAGACCATTGGAGGGCCGGACTATAGTTTTAAAAAAAAAACTGTGAACAAATTCCTATGCACACTGCACATATCTTATTTTGAAGTAAAAAAACAAACGGGAACAAATACAATATTTGTATTTGGATGTGGCCCGCGGGCTGTAGTTTGAGGACCCCTGATGTAGAGGATGGACCCTATCAACACCATAGGAGATTTCATTATCCCATCTCCTGACTCCCTTCCAGCTCTCATTTTGTTTCTGAAATCACCTGTTCTATTCAGCGTAGAACTCAGACCCCTGTGGGTTTTTGTTGTTGTCTGTTATCTAAGTTCATCACACTCCTCAGTCCATAGCACGTGGTCATTGCCGTCTATTCTCTCTATTCCTTTCCCTCTTCATCCCCATGCCTAACCTCATTCCCTTTCTTTTACAAGTGTTTTTTCTAAAGTATTTAATAGACTTCAAATGCTGGGGGCTGGGGGGAGTATGGTTATGTGCTCAGCAGCAAGAAGTAGTGGTTAAAACAGGCCCTGGAGCTAAGCTCTGCGGGTTGGATCCTGGCTCCACCACTTACCAGCAGGGTGACCCTGGGCAGGTTTTTTGCTACTTCCCGTGCCACCCTGCCAGGGCTTCCCAGGGTACAGACTCGAGGCTGAGATCTGTGCCTTCGAAGAGTTCTAAGAAGCAGCACCTGTGGAAGGGGAGGACGTAGGATTGGGCAGAGGGAGCGAGGAACCGGTGTGGTGGGAAAGAGGCCCACTGGGGCCCACCCAGAGCTTTGGGGATGGGATGGTCCCTATGCGTTGTGCTGACTTGGGACGTTGGGACTTGGGAAGGTGGTTCTCAACCTTCCTAATGCTGTGACCCTTTAATACAGTTCCTCATGTGGTGGTGACCCCCAACCATAAAATTATTTGCGTTGCTACTTCATAACTGTAATGTTGCTACTGTGATGAATCGTCATGTAAATATCTGATATGCAGGATGTATTTTCAGTTACAAATTGAACATAATTAAAGCATAGTGATTAATCACAAAAACAATATGTAATTATATATGTGTTTTCCAATGGTCTTAGGCGACCCCTATGAAAGGGTCGTTCGACCCTCAAAGGGGTCGCAACCCACAGGTTGAGAACCGCTGCTCTAGCGGATCTCTTGCCACCTTACATCTACCAGTCTGCTCCCCTCAGAGGGACATGGTCTATGGTTCTGTACTGAATAGATATGCTAGCGTTTACTATAGTGAAACTCAAAGTTTTTCTTTAAGGTACTTTTATATCGGGGTTTTATTTAAGATGTCCTCTTCCTGTTCTGATATTTTTAAGTAAGCAGAAAATTTCACTTCTTTCCAGACAGTATTGAGTACATAGGACTCTTCTCTGTGTGCTGCAGCGCATGCCAAATTGTATTTAATTTGATTCAAATTTGGGTTTGAAAATATAGCTTTGTTACTGTACTAAATGTACAATCCATGTTGTAGCATATGATTTTCAGTGTGTACTTAACAAAGAGCAATTTCATCTTCTCTGGTAAATTATACACTTGTTATCGCGTTGGGATTTAAAAAAAATTTAGGAATAAATAGCAAACAGTATGTTTAAATAATGTTCGCATCCTGGCCCAATGAGTCAGACCGAAGGAATTATTCAGTTAGCGTCAGTAAACTTGCTCTGAAAAACCTTCTAGCTTTGTATTCTGTGCTGCTCCTCCTCCTCGAAGAAGAAAAGGGATGGATTGGATTCTAAGTGAGCTTGGCCCGCTGCTTCCCACACCTGTTCTGCAGACGGATCGTTGAAACTGGACCCATTTCTGATTAAATACTATTTCTTATGGACTGAGTCTCTCTCCCAGTCCCTCTCATTTTCCAGCTGCTTTTTGCACCCCTCCATCCTAAATGTGAGCTGACAGGGTGGCTGTGCTGATATTGCTTCTTTGGGTGAAGGCCACACACAGAATGATTTCAAGGAATCAGTTAAAGAGGGAGCCCGTTCTATGATGGCGTCTACCCAAAGCTGAGGCGCTCTACACATACCTGGTCCCAGCTGAATTAAGAAATCCTGCGTGGCCCTAGCCGGTGTGTCTCAGTGGATAGAGCATCAGTCTGTGGACCAAAGGGTCCCAGGTCGATTCCGGTCAAGGGCACGTACCTGGGCTGCAGGCTCCTCCATGGCCCAGGCCCTGGTCAGGGCTCATGTGGGAGGTAACCAATACCTATATTTCTGTCACATCGATGTTTCTTTCTGTCTTTCCCTCTCTCTCCCACTCTCCCTAAAAGTCAGTGGAAAAATATCCTTGGGTGAGGGTTAACAAAAAAAAGAAAAGAAACGAAACCTTGCCTGATCCTGTAAGCACTGAATCGGGGTGAGAGTCCTCGCAGAGGCAGCCCTGTCCTCCTGAGACCTCGCACTGACGGGGAGCGTGGCCTCCGCGGAGACCTCCTGACACGTGGATGTAAGTGATGAGGCGGGAACTTGGTGAGAAGACACGCTGAGCTGTACAGTGTCATCTTTCCTGAACCCACGGGGCTGGGAGATGCAGTTGGCGACCTAATCCTTGAAGGTCGGAGAGGTGGCCACGTGGAAGATGTTATTCAGTTGCTCAAAAGACAACCATAATAGCAGCTTGAGCGCGGTTATCTCAGAAAGTAGGTGTTATTTTTAAATATAATGAAAGAGAAACACAGCTGGCAGTTTCGAGGAGAAGGGGGACTAGCAGTAGAGCTGTGACGCTGCATTTTCAACAGCGGGAGGAGGCGGGGGGTCATGTTCTGGGGCGCACGCTCTCGCTGCCCTGAGGGCAGCCTCCCCAGCCGCGTCTGGCCTGGATGCAGGGACCTCCCTGGGCCTCTCATGGAGAGAGAGCTCCCTCATGCCACGCTCTGCTTGGACACAGGATGAGGCAGAACTATCGAGCCGGTCCAGCCGATGAGTCAGCGCACTGCGCATTTCCCCGGTGCAGAGCTCTCAGACCCTGCCTGCAGCCCCTCCTCCAGCCCCTGCACCGACCACAAGTCCTCTCTCCTCTAACGTGGTAAGGGCCTCCTCACCAGTCCCTCTGCTTCTCGTCTTGCCCTCATTTTTTTTCGTCCTTGCACAGTCAGAATGATTTATGGAAGATACTTAACTGAGCATTTCATTTCCCTGCGTACAACCCAACAATGGCTGCCCATCATTTGTAGAATAAAAGGCCGTCTTTACTTGTGAAGCACATGGCATCTGATAGAGTAAATCACATCTTCACTCGGGATCCACCTCCTTCTCCTAAGAGTGGTGTGCAGAGGGAAACCAAATTGAAGTTATTTTAGGATCCTGATTAGTTAGTTTGTAGGTAATTGAGGTAATTTTACCCTATGTGACTCCTTTATTCCACATCCAAATTGCTTATTAAAATACCAAATGACTTTGGCCAGAGAATAGAATCATTTGGAAATCCATTTGATGCCTTCATTTAATTTGACCCGGAACTAGTGAAAAAAGCCTGTAGTCTTTGAGTTTTCAAGGAATTACAGTGATTACCCCCACATAAAATGTACTTTAGCCATAAAAGAATATTACTTGGAAAATAAAACCCTGGAGATTAGTTCCGTATATATAGGAAGTTTCTTAACTCAATGAAATAAGAGGATAGAACTCTGTGAGTTCCAGCTCTTGCTGTAGGAACGATGCAGTGGTATATGGAGGATGAAGATGGAGCCTTTCTCTGATGCCATGGAGATTCTAGGGAGATGACTTTAGAATAAGTCACCTCACTGTCATCAGACCAACAGTAAAGATGCAACCAGCAGAATTTCACAGGCCTGTGCCTGGCATGTGGCAGGTGTTGGATGCATATTTGTGAAATTAATAGACTGATGGATGGATGGACGGACGGAATTAGCATGGCGGTGATGTCAACTCCTATCCTGGCAATTAATTGATGTCTATGTGAGCACAAGGCCACTCATCTACTTTCCGGTCACCTCTAACTATGCCCTTCAACTTAGGCATCAGAAACGCCAGAGCGATGTCATTCCGTGAGAGAAATCCACAGCGTGATTCTGTTTCTTCCACAAACTCTGAGTCACAGCTCTCACCCTTGTCCCCACCTTCCCCATGTTCTTCTGTCTCATCTATGTCCCCCCCACCCATCAAAGAAACGAGCAGTATGGCGGTGCAGGGCCCAGATATAAAGTAATATTCATGGGGGATAAAAAGTTGACTAGAGAAATGATACAGGACAGCAGAGTAATAAGAGAGAAAGGACTTCTCAATGCAAAATGTCAGAAGTAAAGAGACAGCAATGGTGTTCAACATTTTGTAGAAAAAGAGCTTTAGGTCCAATCAAGGAACAATGAAGGTGGAATTTAAAATAGCTTCAGGCTTGGGTGGGCTGCATTGTTTTTTTTATATGTTCCACCTCTTAATGTTTCTTTCCAGTGTTGCAGACATTGACTTTCTACCTCTCCCCCATCTAAAACAGCATCTAATGCTGCTGGAGGCTACTTCGTTAGGAAAAACAGGTTTTGTTCTTGCCAGACCAGACAAAGATTAAATTAATGTTTCATAGTGCTGAGTAAGAGAGCTGACCAACTTTCTCTAGCCCAGCACTTTTGAAAATGTGTTCTGTAGAACATAAATGCTTCAAAATGCCATGAAAGCAGAGGATAACCAGTTAAGGAGATTGAAAAATGCTGCATTTTTTTCCCTTTACCTTCTTTTATCCTGCCTGTCGTTCCCCCCCCCCCCCACACACACATACACACTCCCTTTTTTCACTGACATCTGTTGGTCTGTTCCATGTATCCATGCCTGTTTCTGTTTTGTTCACATAGCATCGTCATCTCCAGGCCCATCCATCCTGTTGCAAAAGGTATGGTTTTCTTCTTGTTTATTTCTGCATAGTGTTCCATGGTGTAGATGTACCACAGCTTTTTCAGCCACTCATCTGCTGATGGGCAGGCACTTGGGCTGTTTCTAGATCTTGGCTATTGTAACTGGTGCTGCTATGAACATAGGGGGGCGTACGTTCTTTCTGATTGGTGCTTCGGGAATCTGAGGATATATTCCCAGAAATGGGATCGCTGGGTCAAAAGGCAGTTCCATCTTTAATTTGCTGAGGAAACGCTGTACTGGTTTCCACAGTGGCTGCACCGGTCGCATTCCCACCAGCGGTGCACGAGGGTTCCCTTCCCTCCACACCCTCGCTGAGCCTTGTGTGTTGATGTGTGGACGTTAGCCATTCGGCCAGGTGTGAGGCGGTACCTCATTGTGGAGTCACAGGTAGGATGACAGCTGGTTCCATTTTGCCGCAGCCCCTTTTCCAGGGTTTAGCACTGAAATTCCTCTGTCAGGATTGGTCACCTTAGTCACGTACTAAACACTGAGAACTCGTACAGTAGAGGAGCTGGCTGAACTTTGTTTAAATAAAAGAACACCTTGACCAGGAATCTTTTTTTTAAACAAAGATGTTAGGAATGTTTTAAAAAGTAATCCGTGGTGCCCACTTTGGAAACTCTGCTGCAGCCCTGTCCATCTGCCTCCTGGCCCCTGGGATGTTTTCCATGGTCTTTTTTCTGTCACCTCTGGCGGCCGGGCACACGGAGACCCGAGAAAGCGTCTACCAGTGGGACTGCTGGAGCCTCCTCCTGAGCCTTAGGCTAAGAGGACTCAAGCCTCCAGCTGGAAATGTAAACGAATTTCCATATAGAAATATATTGAATCATTCTTCTTTCTCAGTCTCTTTCACACATATTTACCCATCTTAATGCAAACCTTTAGGGAATCTCTACAGCAGCGGTTCTCAACCTGTGGATCGCTACCCCTTTGGCGGTCCAACGACCCTTTCACAGGGGTCGCCTAAGACCATCCTGCATGTCAGATATTTACATGACGATTCATAACAGTAGCAACATTACAGTTACGAAGTAGCAACGAAAATAATTTTATGGTTGGGTCACAACATGAGGAACTGTATTTAAAGGGCCAGAAGGTTGAGAACCACTGCTCTATAGGAAGGCAATACATTCATTGTGAGGAAAGTCTTGCAAAGATCTATTCCAAGTTCTTTAGTATTTGCTGTTGTATAATTCTGGATGAGTCTCAACTATATGTTGGGCAGCACGTGTAAACCTAACCAAAGTGACCCCAATGCATTTAGTTAATCAAAAGCTTAGTGAAGAGTTTGGGGGCTGCCATTCTGTAGCAGAGACATTCATGGAGCCCTCCTCTAGGCCTCTCTGTAGGAACAACACTATGGGAGGGTTGGACGAGGAGATAAAGACAGGTAGGATGGGATACAAGCCTTTTCATTGTCTGCAAAGGGGGAAAGATTGAGATCCAGAGCCTCTTAGTGCCACTCAACCTTTTTTTTTAAATAATAACCACCAGAATATTATTATCTTAACTACATTTTTGTTGTTTTTTATTTCAGAGAGGAAGGGAGAGGGAGAGAGAGAGAGAGACATCAGTGATGAAAGAGAATCGTTGATCAGCTGCCTCCTATACACCCCTGACAGCCCCCTATGTGCCCTGACTGGGAATGGAACCATGACCTACTGGTTCATAGTGGATGCTCAACCACTGAGCCACACTGGCTGAGCCCAACCATTTTTTTTTTAACCCAGCAGTTAAAGGCTTGCTTTGGCTGAGCACACCCTGGGCTTGCCACTGCCTCACAAACTAGGGCAGGTGCCTCTCGCTACACCTGCAGATGCTCGTAGAAGGCAAAGCTCATTTTTGTGGACTCCGGAGGATTGGCTGGATGTATCTATAAAGAGATTCTGTTACACTGAATAACGCATTTGTTTCAGCAGAGACTTAAATTTTTCTAAATCCGGAGATATTTTTCTCACTTTTTCTGAGCGGTTTTTAGCTCTAAATATCTGAGCATTAAAAAGCCCTGTTCCTGACATTTCTAGCACACGGTATTTACTGATACTGCTGAAGGAGCACTCCCTTTGACAGGGTTTCTAATTTTTGTTCCTCTGGGACAAGGCCAAGCGAAAGAAAATGCAGTAGCTGCATAATACTCCCTGAGGTTACTGGAATGAAAGGGGGTAGATGGGGAAGTGCTTCCAATAGTGTCTTGCTTTTAGGCATGTTTCTTTTAAATCCAGCAATCACAGAAACACCCATAAAGACACGCCACTGCTCATTTACATATGTAGATTTACACAAATCACTTAATGTTCATGCAGCTCATCTTCCCAATCATTGATAAGCCCACTGTAAGCCTATGAAGACTAATTTATACTGTCTCTAATTAAGACATTTATCATGAGTACCTACTATATGTCAGGCATCTTAGAGCCCTACAGTAAGAACTTGCTATAACTCTTTAAGAAAGACATATCATCTCCATTTTCTTTGTATTTTTTCTTTTCTTTCTTTCTTTTTCTTTTTTTTTACACAAGTGTACATACCCCAGCTTCTCAGGACACTGTCCAAGAGCTGGTTCCTTAGCTAAGTCTTTTTTTAAAAAAATATATTTTTATTGATTTCAGAGAGGAAGGGAGAGGGAGAGAGAGATAGAAGCATCAATGATGGGAGAAAATCATTGATTGTCTGCCTCCTTGCAGGCCCCCTACTGGGGATCGAGCCCACAACCTGGGCATATGCCCTTGACTAGAATCAAACCCTGGACCCTTCAGTCTGCAGGCCAACACTCTATCCACTGAGCCAAACCAGCTAGGGCCTTAGCTAAGTCTTATTTGTTTATTTGTTTGTTTGTTTGTTAATCCTCATCCTAGGATATTTTTCCATTGATTTTTAGGGAGAGTGGAAGAGAGAGGGAAAGACAGTGAGAAACATTGATGTGAGAGAAACACATCTATTTGTTGCCTCCTGCACGAGCCCTGACCAGGGCCTGGGCCGGGGAGGAGCTTGTAACCAAGGTATGTGCCCTTGACCAGAATCGAACCTGGGACCCTTTGGTCCATAGGCCGATGCTCTATCCGCTGAGCTACACTGGCTACAGCTCATCTCCATTTTCCAATAAGAAAATAAAAGACACAAAGGTTAAGTGACTTGCCCAGGACCATGTCATTAGCGGCATAATCAGGACTTAAGCCCAGGCCCCTGAATCTCCAAAGCTCTCCCTTCTTCCTTCTCTCGTATGCAGTGCACCATATAATTTAAAGGTAGGGATTTAAAATGAACAGTCTCTCATATTTAAATATAGTAAGCATGCACTAATTTGATTCAGAGGGTGGTGCTGCTGTTAAGTAGGAATTTTGCATTTATCAGAGAAACATCTACGCCACTTGTTTTGTGTGACGGAACCGGCTTCTTCATTCCCTGTGTGTGCACACGCACTCACACACATGGACACAGTTTTTATTTTTATTCAGACTATGTATTCCTCTAGCATCTATGGACATCATAGTGCTCATGCCTTTGCTATACTAGCTCTCTTGTATTGATAACATGGCATAACATTATTATACTTTGTTCCAGCCATGTCTTAGTGCTTCTCAACCTTCTGGCCCTTTAAATACAGCTCCTCATGTTGTGACCCAACCATAAAATTATTTTCGTTGCTACTTCATTACTGTCATGTTGCTACTGTTATGAATTGTCATGTAAATATCTGATATGCAGGATGGTCTTAGGCGACCCCTGTGAAAGGGTCGTTCGACCGCCAAAGGGGTCGCGACCCACAGGTTGAGAACCGCTGTCTTAGTTGCTGAGATACAGGGGAAAAATCCCTTTTCACATGCAACTTAACTCTAAAGGCAGGAAACAGACATACCAAGAAAAGAAACAGGAACATTTCCGAGTGGGATGATTTTTATTGAGGTAAAACGGTGACACAATGCGGAGCGACGGCGTTTTGTGGAGGGTGAGGTGTGCACGGAGCGCCTGAACTGTAAGACAGGCAAGTGCACCAGGACCAGGGCGGGGCGTCCAGAGCAAAGAGCCGAGCAGGTGCCAGGCCCGAGGGACGTGAGTGCCATCCAGGCCCGGGAAGGAGGAGGGTGGCTGAGCACAGTGGTGAGCAGGAAGGCGGTGGAAAAGGACAGTGGACAGGGCCAAGGCCCTGGGATGTTCCTCGTCGCGCCACGGAAGCTCGGGAAGAGGAGTGAGAATCTGCTGTATATTCTTAGAAGACTGCTCCGGCCGCGTTGTGGGGGATGAATTATAGATGAAGCAAGAGAGGAAGCAAAGCAACCAGCAGAGGGGTCACTGGAGTAGAATGAGTACAGACGACCCTGACCTGGCAGGGATGGTGGCCACGGAGAGGAGGCGCAGGTGACGGTGTACTGGGCTCCGTGTCTCCTCCAGTCACTTTCCGTTCATTTCATGTGACATCGGGGTGAGCAGAAGCGCGGCCCGTCGGTGTGCATAGGGGTGTGGAGGGGAAGGGAAATGAGAACCATCCTGTCCCTTCGCTGTGCGCTGTGAGGTGACAATGTTTCCTGAAAAGCATCATTTTAACAAACCGGAGCCCGTGCACTGAGCCTGCTGTTTTCATCGAAGGCAGTTTCCCCGGCTTCAGGGCCAACGCAGACGGATGCACTTTGGGGATTTGCCACCCGTGACTTCTCAGCAGAGCCCGCCGGTGTGGACGCCTTTGTTTTTCATTTGCCATTTGAAGTGAATGCCGCTCAAGCAGCGCCACGGGGGTGGCGGCGAAGCTATCGGAAATCGACAGCTCGGTGACGGGGCCTTTAGGTGGCTTTATGTATTTATGTTCCATGGAGGATCTGTAACAGATTGTGATAGCGGAATCAGATCTGACCAAATTGCGGTCTTACTGAGATAGCAAATATCACGAAACAGCCCCGTCTGCTGGCTCAGAGCGTGGGAGTCCACGGCGCCCATTCCACTTGCTCGCCAGCAGCACCGATGGCCGGCCCCCGGCGCTGTCAGTGAGCTTGACCTACACTCGCCATTGATTCTCACTTGGGTTTCTTCTCCGGAGTGAGCGGTTTAAAATAGAAAGCGGACGGCTTCCCTCTTCGGTTTCCCGGCTCACAGCATATAGGAGAAGTCATTTTCAAATGCAGAAAAACCCAAGGCCCTCAGTAGATTTCGGCCCACCTCCTGGATGCTCCTGTATTTTCTTCCTCTAAAGCCTGCAGCCTTTCGCTTGTGCTGTGAGGGGAAGAAACCCCGCGCCTGCTGGTGGAGGCTGTGTGGGCACCACTGCAGTTACACTGCCTGCCCCTGTGTCTCAATGAGAATGAGGAGGTCAGAGTGTCCGGAAGTGACAGCCCTTCCATGCACTCCGCCTGCCCAGGCTCTGCCAGGGACGTACACGCTGCTGGCAAATACTTGTCCAATGTGTCCTTTACATATTCCTTTCACTAACACCTTAGGGCAGGGATGGCGAACCTTTTGAGCTCGGCGTGCCAGCATTTTGAAAAACCCTAACTTAACTCTGGTGCCGTGTCACATATAGAAATTTTTTGTTCTTTGCAACCATAGTAAAACAAAGACGTATATTTTTGATACTTATTTTATATATTTAAATGCCATTTAACAAAGAAAAATCAACCAAAAAAATGAGTTCATGACACGCGTGTCATAGGTTCGCCATCGCTGCCTTAGGGTGTATTTCGGAGTAAGAAGAGTTGTTCTTCTGTTTTGGTGTTTAAAAGCTTCTTGGTGTTTTCTCCTCTTGAACCCTAAATGGCCCTCTTTTCTATCCTACAACTCAGGCCCTCCCTGGATTCCTGACGAGGGAGCAGTGATGGGCCAGCAGGGGGCGCTCACACCATGCCTATATTGTGGGCTGTGGGAAAGGGACCTGTAGGTTTGTGTAGTTAGTTAGGGTGAAGCTATTTTACCTCGAAAGCCAACAGAGATTATGCCTTGGAATAAAAGTGATTTCCTCCAGTTGAAAAGTTTAAATTTCCTGAAGCTGTAAATCTCAACAGCAGGAAGTGTTTTGGTGGCTTCGGTCCACAAGCCCACGTGCTGGGGGTGAGTATGTTGGAGAGCTGAAGTGGGGAGGCTCTAAGACGTGGGAAAGACTTCTTTCCTGGGATGCGTTATCAACGTCCTGTCCTCCAGAAGCCCCAGACACGGCACGTGGCTCTAAAGGGTCTCGCTAGTCTGTTTTATGACGAGGTCAATATAAACATGGCAGGTGGATGTGCGTGGCAGGGGATCTAGGGTTGGATGGATACCGCCTGCCTTCTTAAACTTGTTTTTTCTCATAACTCTCTCTTAAGTTTGCTTTGGGACCATTTGTCTTCCTCACTAAATTGGTGTCAAGGGTCCACTCACAGGCACCAGGATCATGATTAGCTAATTTTGACCAAGATCAGTGACTCAGGGCTTCTTCTCCCACCCCCGTGTCTCCTTCAGGGCGGCTATCGCTGTCCATTGAGTTGTCGGCACCCTTCGAAATACTCTCTGTCGTTTTTGACTCTTGAATAGGGGGGGCATCCTGCACCTCAGGGTGCTGCATGTGCCTTAATCCCCCCAGCATTTGTGCTCACAAGAAATGCTCACTGCCTTCGAGGGATCGGGCACGCAGGCCCTGAGAGAGACCAGAGATTAACAAATGAAAGATGAACAAGACTGATCTCGAGCCACAACACACCCAGGACCTGGGTGACTCAACAGTTAGTGTATTGGGGAAAGGGTGGCTCTAAAACCTGTGTTTTCTTCATAGAAGAAGCAGGCATGGTTTTCTCAAAACTGGTCTGGTCGGAATGCCTGACTTTCAAATCCTTCCTGACCGAAGCCGGTGGACTAACTGCTTCCTATACGTTCTACAGGACAAATGTGAAGTGCCCAGTGCCTGCCTTTGAATGGCTTTCCTTGTGAAATCACTTCTGTCATACACTTTCCATCCCAGTGAGTGTGCTGTCTGATGGGTGGGATCCACATGGAGACACGAGTGGAAGTGGCAGGTGGGAGAGGGAGCAGAGAGGAACAGGAGGGCAGATGGCAGGAGGAGCCTGGAAGATGGTAGAATGTTCGGTATTTACTTAGCTTCCTCAGGGTGAGCTCCACAATTGTCCAGCAAATTCCTAGCAATGAGAGAGCTGTCCTATGGTTGATACGCCTTCAGCCTGACAGGGTAATGGCCCCAGACTGGGTCCTCAGGGTTAAATAGCTCTTTAGTTCCCACAGGATGAAGCTCTCTCCTCCTCTGTTCCCTCAAATGAGACTTCTTTCTTGCTCTCAGCGTCACTACTGCTCATTGTTCCCACCTCAGGGTGTAATCACCGGGCATCATCGCTGCCATGGTGACCTCTTTTCCGGTTCTCTCCACACTTCTGTTTCCATGTGTCTTCTTTTTTCTGACCCGGATTTCCCTGAAAGAGCTGCCCTACAAGCATTGTGGGTCCTGCATGAGTAGTCAGAGCGGGGGCAATGTGCAGAGGCTGTTGTATTATGAACTGACGAGAGGCCCAGTGCATGAAATTCGTGCATGGGTAGGGCCCCTAGGCCTGGCCGGAGATCAGGGCCAATCAGGTTCCCCACCTCCCCGCCTCCTCCTTCCCTCACCACCCATGCACCACCACTGCACAGTTCCCCCCGCCTCCCCTCCTCCTCCTTCCCTGGCTCCCTCGGTGGCCTGCTGCGCTGCTGGTCACCCGCCATGTTCCGCACCCCCCCCCCCCCAGGTGGTCAGCATACATCAGAGCGAGCGATCAAACTCCGATTCTCCCCGGCAAAATCCCTGAGGGGGAACTTTGCTATTAGCCTTTTATATTCATATAAGTCATATGTAGCTTCACCTTTTAGGCCCCCAACTTTGCACAGCCCCTTCAGCTCTATACATAACTGCGTGTTGGAAAGTGCCCCCTCCTCCTCTAAATTCCTCCTAAATTGTGAAAGCTCAGGCTCTGTAAAAACTAGGCTCTCTCTCTGCCGTGGGTTCTAGTATCCAGATCTTTGGCCCACGTTTCAGATCCTTGTTGTTTTGTGGTTCTGTAGGGGGATTGCTGCTGTGCTGGTTGACTCCTGAATGAATATTTCTGATTTTCCTTTTGTCTCCCAAGCAGCTTCTTAGGCCAGAGTTGGTCAAAAGCCAGGTCTTCTAAGAGAGTTCAGTGGGTTTGCCAGCAACTTTTATAAGTGTGCCATCTTAAATCTCTGTCACTAGATGTTATAACGTAGGCTTTGCACGGACCTAGTCAGCAGAGTGCACAGCATTTGAGCCAAGCCGAATGGGGGTGTGCACCATCGATACGATTCACCAGAGACGCATGTTTCAGGCTTGACAGTACGTTTGAAATGAGGCTCCTTCTGAAATCTACTGGGTGTTCTCTCAAATCCACCCACTTTGAGGCCCCCCTCACACACACAACCTTGTTCCACCTCTTAGGTCAAAGGCTCTCAACATTCTAGAAGGCCGTTCCAACAAGGTGCCCCTTTCCCAGGCAGTGACACCACAATGGAAAATATCCTTGGAATAGTAAGCCTCTGTAAAGTCTGTCTGAGCTGTTGCTAAAGGAAATGGTGACCCAGTAGTGTCACGGGCCCTGTTACTTTTCACCATTAGCCCTGATCTTAAACAAACTGAAGGTCAAGGCTTTGATCTGGGCTTGGAGCTTTCCAAAGAACTGATACGGTAAATGACTCATTCATTAGTTCAACATTTTATGTATTGTCCTGGGGATACAGAAAGGAATGAAACAGACAGTAATCATGTTAACTTGGCATGAAGTTTGGCGGCCCGGGGCAGTGAGGGAGGAGAGGCAGACGGATGGAGAAGGACTTTTTAATGATCTAGAGAATTTCCTTGAGCCAGACCTACAAACTTTCAATACCAAGCACTGAGAGCAGCCCATCGTTTCTCAAAGGGGTTGCTGTGATAATTCTTTGCATTATTAAGTTTTATTAGATGCTGGGTCCATACAGAGACCGAGCTATACAATGGCTATTAACTGAATACAAAGTCATTAAAAATTAAGTTTCATGTTATTATTTCGGGTGTCATGAGAGTAGCAAAACTAGCACCTTTGATTCCCAGAATAGCAGCTTCATCAAAACGATGAGTCATGGCGAGCTGAAGGGACCGCGTTTTAATGAACAGTCTGGTTACGTAGCTCATCTGTGCTGAGCAGCAGACTGACTAGGGGATAGGAGACAATCTATTTTTCAAAAGAAGAATTAGTCCCCGATGCTATCCGTCTGTCTTTGCCCCCTCTCTATTCCACCCGCTATGCTCCTTCTCGAATACACTCTTGTCTTGGGGTTTTCCTTAACTACAAATAATAACATGAAACAATCTCAATTATTATAGTTGCAATTCCCCACTTGGCATTTGTTAACAAATAAGGATCACCAGACATTTTCTTAGGCATCTGCTGTGTTGACAGCACCGTGGGGCTAGGAAAGACTCTAAGATCATCTCTTGTCCTTGCGGAGGAGCGCATAGCCCTTTGGGAATGCATAGCCTTTTGGAAGCGTGTGTGTGTGGAATAGTCAGACCCACGCATCATGTGTAGCCAGCAGAAAGGAATGATTGAGCAAAGGTGGGTCGTCAGCTGGGAGACCCTCAGAAAGGAGATAGGACAGGAGTTCAACTCGAAAGAATAGTTTAGATTTTGAATAAATTGCCATTTTTATCATTTTCCAGTTTGCTTTCCTTCTAATTTCACAAACTAAACATTTCCTATGAACAAATGGGTAGTGCACAGTTATTCTCATGCCCGGTCTCAGCTGATCACGGTACGAGTAGCTTTAGTTATTTTTCTAGCCCTTGGAGAGGATTCACACTTTAAAGGCTGAGTTTTGAATCTCACTGGTCCTGGAGGTGTGAGATTGTGGAGTAGTAAATTCTAGTGTCAGGGAGCTGTAGTGCAGACAGAACGATAGGGAAAATTAGCAAGTAGAGACTAAGAGAGAGGGAAAATTAGCAAGTGGAGACACAACGAGAGGGAAAATTAGCAATGTTCAGCTCAGCAATGTAACCATTGGTGATCTTTATGACTTGTGATATTCTGATGTAAATGTTTCAAGGTAAATTTCAAATGTATGATCTTCCACTGAGCATCATGTAGTTTTATTTTTAAAATATGTTAATGAACTCCAGCTATGTGTCTTGTGATGTACTTTAGTGATGGCTAACGTGCTTGGCCAATACCAGCTGTCTTGTTTTCACATTAAACATAATAAATCTAGATTTGCAAACGTCTTGACACGTAATATGTTAGAGGTGTGATCTTTAAAACACATCCAAGTAAGGGCTGTCCTTTAAATGTGGTCCTTCATGAAGCTGTAATGGCCCATAAGCCAAAATCCACCCGCCACAGACTTGGTAAGTCTGGCCTCAGTCTTCCTTAGAGAGCCCGGATGGAACTGCCCCATGCATTGCCTTCCACCGGCGTGAACTCTGATGGAAAGAAGAATGGGGTTGCCCTGTGGTCATCTGCCTCGTCCACTCACGAAATACATTTGCGTGGCGCTCCCACACTCACGGCTCAGGCCCTGTGCCAGGGAGGCCGGGTCCTGCCTCTCAGGACTTGCCACGCCTGCAAGAGGACAGCGAGAGTTGGCAAATGAACAAGAAGGAAAGGGCGGGTGTAGATGGAGGAAATGGCATGTAAATGCATGGATGTGGGGAACAGCTTGGCATTTTCAGGAACAACAGATGGCTTGGCATGACCAGGATGTGAAATGCACCGAGAGGAAGGTGCCCAGGATGCTGGAACCTTATTCTAAGCCGGACAATGAAGGATTTTCTTAAGCTGGAACAGCCTCCGTGTTATTAAAGCTGTCATCTGTCCTTCCCGCCATCGTCAGGAAGAAAGTTCTAGTAAGCTGCTCAGGGACACTGTTACTGAAATTTGAGAGATTTAGGGCAGGAGGAACGAAGGCTATAAAGAAGCCTGAAAGGGCAATGGGAGGTGTCAGAGCGATGTCTTCTTTTCCTAAACTAATTATTTCTCCTTTCGGTCAGAATAATTAAGAAAACCACAGAGGGCCCTGGAACTCACCATTCCGCTGCCTTTTGTATTGTTTTAAAACGCACTAGCCTGTTTAATTTACACAACGACCTGAGTAATGGTCCATCATCCCCCCATTTTACAGGTGGGAAAACTCAGGCCCAGAGAAAAAAATATGCCCAAGGTCTCCAGGCTCCTGGGAGACAGAATCGAGATTCAAACTCAGATGCATTTGATGCCAAGGTTAATGGTTCGTACTGTGCTGCCACTTTCCTTAGTCAGACTCAATTCGTATCATACTTGGGTGTGAAAATCCTCTGTTCACAAGAAAATGTAAATCCTTCATTAAACTGCCCCAAAGTGTCGGATAAGAAATGTTGACATTGACGTCCCTAAACCAAGATATTCACGTGACCCATTCTGGATGTTGCTAGGTTGAGAATTTCATAGCCACCTTACCTTCAGCTTTCTATACAAGCTGCACCTTGGCCGAGGAATCCTCCAATTGGGTTAAAGAACAAATGGGAATTTTGCAAAATCTCTAAGTAAGATGAAGCTTTCAAAGGTGATCTTAGGTAACCTTTCTCAACCTCAGTCCCTCGCCCTAAATGGACCAATAATCGCAGTGGTCTTTTCGTGGCCCCAAGATTCTGCACACGCTCCGAAATGCAGGGCATTGGGTTCTATAGATTCGGTGCATGCCGGCTCAGAGGTGAGAGGACACTTTCAGGGTGATTATTCCTAGCTGCCAGATTCAGAATCAGACTTGCGAACTGTGCTTTCTGTCTTTATCTTTAAGTCCTCTCATGGTCTGGCATCTGTGGGATTTGTTACTGTTGATATACCCAGTTTATAAACAGAAAATAGTTCTTTAAAAACAAAGCCCCAATGTGTTTAATTTTTAAAGCGATAGAAGCCAGATGGCCAGGAGTAGCTATGAATAACATTGCAGAAAGTTTGCTGCCATGGGGAGCAGTAGGGGCCAGGGGTTCAGGACACAGGCTCTGCGGCCAGAATCGGGGGGTTCAGATCCCAGTGCCGCCACTTCCTGACTGTGGGCCTTGAATGATCCCGTGCCTGCGCCTCTGTGTTCTCACTGTAAGACAGTTGCTGCGCCGTGGGGCTGCTGCGAGGATTAAGGTGCCAGTGTGTGCTTAGCACCTAGAGCGGTGCCTGGCCCTTAGGGATAGCCATGGAATGTGGCCCGTTGTTAGCATTTTGGATGAGATCACTTATTGGAATTGAAGAAACTATAGAATTAATGGGTGAAGTAGGAGGAATGGAGGGAAGCTTCATGAGGGCAAGAGCTTTTGTCTCTGCCTTTTATGGTTGTATCCTCAGCGCCAACCCAAGTGCCTCGCTCTGAGTAGGTGTCCAGCAGACTGTTGTTGAATGAAGGACAAGGTCAAGTGGAAACAGTGTTGAAGGTTCTGTTTTCCTCTTTATTCCAGACTTTCCCCCTGTATTTATTTTTTATTTTTATTTCAGAGAGGAAGGGAGAGGGAGAGAGAAATAGAAACATCAATGATGAGCGAGAATCATTGATTGGCTGCCTCCTGCAGGCCTCCTACTGGGGATCAAGCCTGCATCCTAGGCATGTGCCCTTGTCCAGGGACCATTCAGTCCACAGGCCGACGCTCTATACACTGAGCCAAATTGGCTAGGGCTCCCCCTGTATTTTAATGTTTGTTATATTCAAAAACATTACGCCATATGCCATAAATCATATACCATAATGAGTGATGACTAGCAGCTTTGGTCTCTGACTGACTCCCGTTCCAATTTTTTCCTGATACTGCAAACAGAAATATCTGCAAATCTTATATACGGTGGGAGCAACTGTTGCACTTCATCTATTTTTCTTTTCTTTTTTGACAAGTAACAAAATCAGACCTCCAGTTATGTAGACATTTCATGGGCCTTGGCAGCCCCCTTTGTTCTAGTGGTGGCTGTCCCGGTCCAGCTGTCGGAGCTGCTACTTGGACAGCTGCTGGGCAGCACTGCCAGCTACCTCGGGAGTTCTAAACTGATTTCAAAGAGAACAGTCCAGGGACTCCAGAAATACTGACAGGCCTCCGCTCTCCCTGTTTGATTAGAAACCATGACCTAGAACCGTAGATTCTAGGGAGTCAGCCTACTCTGTGGACCCAAATGTATGCCTATCTTGAAAAATCTGAGTTTGCTAAAAATCTCACACGCAGTCTTAGTGTTAATAATAATGCTTCAGAATCAGTTCTGTAAGCCCAGTGTTGGTAGGATTTTCACAATCATTATTTTTACTTATTTATTTTTAATCCTCACCTGAAGATATTTTTCCATTGTTGTTTAGAGAGAGGGCAAGGGAGGGAGAGAGAAACATCGATGTGAGAGAGACACATTGATTGGTTGCCTCCTAAACGTGCCCGACCAGGGTCAGGGATGGAACCTTCAACCAAGACCCTTGACCAGACCCGAACCCAGGACCCTTTAGTCCATGGCCCGATGCTCTATCCATTGAGCCAAACCAGCTAGGGCTATCTTATTTTATTAAACACCCATGCTTTCTCCCCTTTATTCTTTCCTACGCAGACACTGTTCCCAAAGCACTGTTGATTTGCCAGGGTGACAAGGACAGTCACTTTGGTTAATGAAATAAAATTACTCCTCCCAATACGCTCTGAGTCAAACACTTGCTGATATTTAAGGTGCCTTCCAGTTTTATACGATCAGCAATATGGAGGCACATGCAATACACAGAGATGATTAGAAAGAGATGCTGATTCACTCATTGCTCCCAAACAAATTAAATAGATGTTAAAATGTATTCAAGTTGATAGGAAGTTCTGTCTGTGGTCCTCAGAAGACACACAGGCACTGAAGTGATTTCTAAATGGAAACTCTCTAGTCTTCTGAATCTGTGGAATTTGGGGAGGAAATATCAGTCATATCTCAATCAGAGACTAATATTAGTGTGCTCACTGCACTAATGTGGAAGTAAATGCTCATGTTAACAGTACATGCTTGTGTCCTCAAGCCATGCCCCCAACCAGACCCATCTCCTCCCCACACAGAGCTCTGCCCTGTCCATCAAAGATAGTTGACACACTGTTATGTATTATTTGGGACACACATACACCCCCACCCCCATGTACACCTCACATTTCTGTTTGACGCAAGTCATAAACCTGGATTCTAAGTACTGAAATGCAACATGGCCGCATCAGGAATGTGGACTCCTCGAATTAAAGGACCCCTAGAGCCCCTGGGACACATAGAAAACCTTCCCATTTTCAAAGCAACCAGGTCTCTAATCAAACCTGGTTCATGGAATTAGCTTCTGCCTTCAAATTTAAGATGCAAGCATTCACCCTCCCCTCCACCGTGAGGGAATACGAGTTGGTTTTGATAAACCTGTATGTAAAGCGAGGAAGCTGTTGTACCCATTGGATGTGGGCCAGCGGTCTGGCGGGTCCCCCCGTGGGCATCGGCCGCCTCCCGCACGCTCGATAGCATCAGCACTCTCGCCCTATTCGAGCACACGGTGTTTCAAGCCCTGGAATGTACCTCAGCATCTGTGGCAGATCAGCATCTTTCAACAAGCAAACACTGTAGACCGTCTAGAGTCTAGAGTATGCATTTTTCATAGCACAGGTGTGGATTTCTCCCGCAGGACACGAGAATGGTAAACCAACAGATATTAGCCATCATGAGTTATGATCTGTCTTCTGAATGTTGATTTTAGATGGTCTAATTAGAATGTCACGTGGCTGGCAGAATGCACGATGGGCAGCCTGTCTGTAGTGGTTGGTCTGCCGTGGACAGGGCGACGCTGACACTGGCACCTGCCCATTGGCCCGCACTAGTGAGTCTGCACATGATGATGCGTTGGCGACTGTGCGTGGAGCACTGGCTGTGACTAATACATCAGCAGATGCAAAGTGAATATGTACCAGGGAAAACGTGGTGGGGAGTTGGGTGCAAAATTATCCATGAAAATAAATAATTTTTCAAAAATAATACCATTAATGCCCAGCTGGCATGGCTCAGTGGTTGAGTGCCGACCTATGAGTCAAGAGGTCACAGTTCGATTCCCAGTCAGGACACATGCCTGGGTTGTGGGCTCGATCCCTAGTGTGGGGTGGGCAAGAGACAGCCGGTCAATGATTCTCCCTCATCATTTGATGTTTCTATCTGTCTCTCTCTCTCCCTTCCTCTCTGAAATCAATAAAAATATATTAAAAAAATAATAATACTATTATTTAGGTATATCATGCAGTATAAAATGCATTCAAATTATGTATGTTAACATTAAGAATTACATGACAGTATAATTTGGTTTAGTCTCTATCTTTTCCTCATATGTAAAATGTATTTCTTTTATAGTGGCCTAATATATCTATTGAACAAATAAGCTAATCCTTAGACTTATAATATTACCAAGAGTAATAATTCAAATATTTAAATGTAGCTCTCTAGTGACTATTGAAGTAATTTCTTAAAGTTAACATTGACATACAGTTTAAATGAGATATCAAATTAATATTTTTATGCATAAGATTCTAAATTGTAAGGTTCTAAAGGCAACTTGTCGATGACCAGTTCATCCTTACTGTGCATACTGATTGATCTCCTGCACTAAGGTTCTGATGAACTTTCCAAGTGTAGCTGTCTCTGCTTATAATAATAGTTATAAAATAATAACTATTTCAACATACTCCAATTATTTAATATCAGTGGTCTGTAGGTTATTGCAACATAGCTCTTTTGTTCATATTAGACAAATACAATTATTAGTTAAATAAACCAGGCATCATTAATGCATCAAATGATTCTGAGATTAATAAAAAAATTTCTTTTTTACTAATCTATCATCTGTTCTGACTTCTATTAAGGTAAATATTTAGTGACCATCTGCTTTGTGCAGGCACCATTCTAGCTACCTGCATGGATGCTGTCATTGCCAATTTCTATAACAACCCGAATAAGACGCTTTGCAGTTGAGAAGAGCAGTCTGCTCCAAGGCCACTCATTACGTTTACAGCAGCACAAACCCTTTTCTGCACGACCTTAGGAACAATTACAGCAGCCATGGTGCCAAGTAACTCCGCGCCCATGAAACAAGCTGGTGGGAAATCTCTGATTCCGGTGCCTACTCTAGTCCTTTAAAAATGGACTCGATATGGAGGCAAAATACTCTGTCCTCATGTAGCCCATCTTAAAGCAAGCCTTGCTTTAGTATTTGCCAACACAAAGGACAGCTCTCCACAGTCCCTCACGGGTGTCCCAGTGTTGTCCTGGGCCGGGCAGTGTGGATCACTGGGTTATGCATGACGTAAAGATGGGCAGCCGCCTGGGTGCACTCCGTTCTAGATTCTGCATGAATGCATCATTCCTCTGCGGGAGCACGTTTCTCCGGTTACCACCCCCTAACTGCTACTATGGGACCTCCAGCCCCCCTCCTCCCTGAACAAATCTTCCCTGGCCACTCTAAGCCCCTAAGGACACGGCCCACATGATTCCTGAGCAGTTACCTGCGGGCAGCATGGAGCAGTCACCGCTTCTCCTGCTCTCGTGGCCCAGCTCTCTGGTCAGACACAGCTCCGGACGCCAGGAGCAGGCCTGCCAGGGGTCCAGCTTCAACCCAGCACGCTGCCACCGGCCCATGCTGCCCACGGGCAGACTTTGCAAGCCCTCGTCACTCTAGGCGCCCAGCAGGAGCGGGCATTTCCCAGTACCAGAGCAGAGTGTGTGTGAGAGCAGCTCAGTCCTTAGTTTCTGCTTGCACCTCTGGCCTAGAGAACTCACCTTTGAAATCAACCTCCAAACTCCAGCATCTCCATTTTTATTTTCACCAAAAAATTTAGGTCTCGCCTTTCTCTGTTTCCCCTACAGTTCTGTCAGCACATTCGTTCCTACACTCAGGCTGCAGATACCTCACAGTTAAGCTGTGAACACAAATGCTTGGCTTCTCACAACAGCTCCCACCAGCAGGCACGGCGGGCAGCTGGCAGTGTCCCTGCGTCAGTGGTCTGCCATGTGGCTGGACGAGGCGTCCCCTGGAGGACCTTTCACAGCTGTCCGATGCCTGCGCTCGCAGCCCAGATCATAAGTCCTCTCTCGGGCAGAAAAACGCAGAGGAAATAGCATGGTGTGGCCCCCCGAATCCTGAACTGTCTAAAGAGAATGACGGGGTGCATTTGTACGGAACTCAGCCCTTTCTCCGGGGCTGTGGAGCAGGGGCGGGACTTGCACCTGAAGATAAAGGAGAGGCTGAGGGAGCTTCCCCTCCTCCTCCACTTGCTCGCTGGGAGGTTAATAGGACCCAATGCAGAAGGCATGCGTGAGCTACCCACCGCTCGTACTGTTTGTGGGGTGGGGGGTGTTGTCTACGGAGCATTCTCAATGGCTTGAGTGTGAGACAGGTGACCCGATCAGTAAAAAAATGAGAGTGGAGCAAAGAACTTAGGGTGTAGTGTAAGGGCGGGGTGTACCTGTGTATGGGCGGGCTGTACCTGTGTAAGGGCAGGGTGTACCTGTGTAAGGGCAGGGTGTACCTGTGTAAGGGCAGGGTGTACCTGTGTAAGGGCGGGGTGTACCTGTGTAAGGGCGGGGTGTACCTGTGTAAGGGTGGGGTGTACCTGTGTAAGGGTGGGTGTACCTGCATAAGGGCGGGTGTACTTGTGTAAGGGCGGGTGTACCTGCGTAAGGGTGGGGCATATTTGGTAAGGGCGGGGTATACCTGTTCTGTGGATCGCGGTGGGATAATTATGCACCAGAGGATACACCAAAATCTCCCTGCAAGTGATGGTTTTAGTTTCCGTTACTCTGAGATTAGTCTGTTAAACATTGTAAAGAGCCTCCCACCAGACAGTGTTGGGCTGAGCCAGGGAGGGTTTTGCTTAATTAAGACAAATGTGATTTATCAGGCTGGTCCTAGTGTTCAGGGGCATGGACGACACCAGGTCGCTGCCTTTTTCCTTTGGTCAGTGCATGCCTATGTGTTATTGTCAATAATAATTCCTACAGGTCACTGTTCTTGTTTGTACATATTTTAAAGACACAGTTCGGTAACTGAGTTTCCATTGGGAAAAACACACAGAGATTTAAAAAAACACAAAAGGTAATGTGGTTGCCTTATTTCCTCATTAATTAACTTTTAATTGATTTTTCAACCATATAAATGGTTGATGAACAAGATATGTCTCAAAAAATCACAAATGGACCTTATACCTATCACCTCTTACTAGTGCATGGCCAAAAAACATTGGTTTCCAGAGCCTTAAGTGAGATTGCTCTATGAGGGGCTTTCAGGACCAGTCAACATCAGGTAAAAGTAGTACTTAATGAAGGCACCAAAATATTAATTTTTTGCAGTTGAATATTAGCCACAAAATTATAAAATATTTTGCTTTCATTGGATCAAGTCTTTAGTCACCTCCTTCACCAAAAATTGTATACAAGAATATGATGATAAGCATATGGTGTACTTATCATGACATCTTCTCATTGGAGTGTGTGATGGCAACACACTTCACCCTGGTTACTGGCTGAACGTTAGCGGGTGGTAGGCTAACCATTACCCTCATCACCATGAGCACTGACTTGGAGTCCATTGCGTGATGCAAGTGTAGAGAGGACTTCACCAACTAAGCTCTTCCTCTGAACTTCCTTTCTAAGGCAGCTCTTGGCTTCCATATGCCTCTAACATCCCCTCCCCATCGTCTTAGTTCAAAGCTCCATTTCTTCAAATATTAGAAATCCACCGGAAGTGTCTTTTTCTCTCATAGAGAAAAAGCCCAAACGAAGCTTAAAAGACAGAGCAAGCGTAATTTGAGCCTTTTCTTCAAGTCCTCCTCCTGCTCCGTGTGTACACACACCCACTCCCACATATTTTTGGAGGCAGAAGAGCACCGCTTGCTTTTTGTGCAAATTAAATTGCAAAGAAGAGAACACTGTTGATGGGAAGCTGAAAGACACTCACCGGGCTAACAAGTGCTTTTGGAAAAGCTTTCACCGAATGTCATCCCGAGGGAGCAGCACCCCCCCCCCCCCCGGGCCTACACGCGACCCCTAAAACCTCTTAGACAATGAGCGGGATTTGAAGGCAGAATTGGGGGCCTGAGGATTGTGGTCACAGCCTGATTGGTGGGTTGTGATCATGGGAATAAGTCATTGTCCTGTTTCTTCTCTCTCCTCTTTGTGGTTTCCTTGTCATTCTACAAAGCCGGAGGGGCGGTGGGACCCGGGGCCTCCTGGACACAGGAGATAGTCTACAAATACAGTCGTTGACATTTTTCCACAAACCTTCGCTCTAGACTTGTCTTCTCTTGAGGGAATCTGTTGCAGGAGGCTGCTAGATGCTGGCTCCCGGCAGCATGACTAGCTCTGCCAGGAAAGGACCCTAAATAAAGTCGGGACAAACACGGGGCTTTTATTCCAGAGGCAGACAGAGCTCTGTGCAGCTGCACTCCCTCCCCGACCAGGTTAATCTCCACCTGCTTTTACTTGGTGTTGCCTTAGAACAAAACACATTTAAAATGTGTCCTTTGGCCACGCGGACTCCCTCAGATCACTCACTGTAGCATTCTCACATAACAATGAAGAGGAAAGTGTTTGGTTGTTTGCTTGCTTTATGTTAATCCTCATCCCCTACCCCCCAAGGATATTTCCCATTGATTTTTAAAAAAATATATTTTATTGAATTTTTACAGAGAGGAAGGGAGAGGGATAGAGGGTTAGAAACATCGATCAGCTGCCTCCTGCACACCCCCTACTGGGGATGTGCCCGCAACCCAGGTCCATGCCCTTGACTGGAATCGAACCTGAGACCCTTCAGTCCGCAGGCCAGCGCTCTATCCACTGAGCAAACCGGTTAGGGCTTCCATTGATTTTTAGAGAGAGAGGAAGGGATGGGGAGAGACCGAGAGAAAGATGGATGTGAGAGAGACACATGTATTGGTTGCCTCCCACACATGCCCCAACCAGGGCCAGGGATCCAGCCTGCAGCCTGCAACTGAGGTCCATGTCCTCGACCGGAAGTGAACCTGCCACCCTTTAGACTGAGGACCAACACTCTAACGACTGAACAAACAGGCGACACAGTTCCACATGGACAAGGAGATCGCAGGCCGGGAAACCGCGACTTCAGATGTGTCCTTCCCTTGTCAGACTTCTGTAACATGGCAAGTGTGGGAAGGAGGACAGGGCAAGGACACAGAAACCTGCAGGGACAGACACCTCAATTCATTTCTGGACTGCCGATCAAGTGTAAGGCGGTAATATCTGATCACCCACCTTCGCCTTCGGAGACATCATTTTTTTAAAAAAATATTTTTTTATTGATGTCAGAGATGAAGGGACAGGGAGAGAGAGATAGAAACATCAATGATGAGAGCAAATCATGGATCGGCTGCCTCCTGCACGCCCCCCACCGGGGGTCGAGCCCGCCACCTGGGCATGTGCCCTTGACCAGAATCGAACCTGGGACCCTTTAGTCCACAGGCCGATGCTCTATCCACTGTGGGACATCATTTTATAGTGGGAGCCGGGCACCCTTTCTGGTCTAGCACTGGGCCTTCAGAATGGGTGTTCCACTTGGGCAAACGGCATGGCTGCTTTTCCACATGCAGTAGTGACAGAATCTTAAAGTCGGCGGTTTTCTTCTTGGCGCTGCTGAAAAGAGCGGAACGGTCCGTGGGACTTGTCCTTGAACCCGAGCCCCATCGGTAACTTCCTGCCTCCGGCACGTGCGCCTGGGCCGCGGCGATGGGGGAAGCTGATGGAGCTTCCCGCTCATTACGAGCAATTCTCCCAAGCGCGAGAGACAGACGCTCCTTAATTGAGGAACAGGCATGACCGATGAATTTTCATGAGTTTATTCGTCCTGGAATTTTTCTTCATAATGCAGTCAGCTCATTATATTAAAAATGTATATCACAACGGAAGCCGTTTTGTAAAACAGGCATTAATACCGCACAGTGTCTGCTTATTTGCACCTTGGGGATGGAAGACCACAGAGCAAACTGCTTACTGCTTGAAAAATCAGAGCCGTCCAGGAACTAATGGCTGTGGGACAGGAAGTGAGGCGATGCCTCCACTGGACCCCAGGCAAGTGGCTGGGGTTGGTTATAATGAGGTTGGAAGGGTCAGTTGCAATTGAATCAAGAGGCAGCACAATTGCATATTAATTCTCTTTATTGTTCGTTGAAAATGAAACATGAAGGAAGATAATTGAGGAGCAGTGCTTGTCATTATAAGCCTTTTGAACTCCGGTATGCTCCTTCTAGCCCACAGTGTGTACCCTCTGTGATTTAGTCTTTGCCGTAACTATTAGATACCAGTTTATAGCTTTTATATGTGTTCCTGCTTGTTTCTGCGGCCACTGGCACCAATAATATTGGGATGGGAAGTCTTGAAGCTATTTTTTTATTTTTAAAAATATATTTTATCAATTTCAGAGAGGAAGGGGGAGGAAGAGAGAGATAGAAACATCAATGATGAGACTCATTGATCAGCTGCCTCCTGCATGCCTCCTACTAGGGATCAAGCCCACAACCCAGACATGTGCCCTGACCGGAATCAGTGACCTCCTGGTTCATAGGTCGATGAACCTTTGAGAGACGCCAGCCAGGCATCTTGAAGCTATTTTAAAGATGAAGGGTATCCCCCCAAAAGCAGCGACCTAAAGTGGAGTCCGATTGTGATTTCTTTATATATCCATACGATCTTAATGATGCCTCCTGGTACGTTCCTCTGGTTAAAAATAAAAACTGCATATGAGGTCTTGAGAATTAAAGCCGAAATGCTTGTGTTTTCTTTATTGTAATTACACCAACATTGCTGAGCTCTCACTAGCCTGTAATGGGAAGTGCTTCGGGGTAATCACCAAATCATTAATTTGCCATTGAGTGCTCTGATGCAAGTTTCTCCAACCAGGATTTATTTTCCAGCAGTTTCTTGGAAGACTTTTTTTTTAACTGAGAAAAAGGCCTTTGGATAGCACACTCATACATTCATAGGACGTTAAACAAGATGTAGTATAAGATCTTAACAATAACAAAAAATGTAAAAGAAAGCAAAAGGAAACCGGCATCTATTGTGACTGCCAGAGAGTTGGGTTGCCTGGCTGCCGGGGTGTGGGGGGGGAACAGGAGGCAAAGGGCACCATCACTGCTAATGACTGAGAAGTAAACACAGTGCACGCCCCCCACCCAGGAGCCTGCACCCTCAGAGGCCCATCAGGACAGCCCTCCCCTAATTCTCCCACTCAGTCGCTTGTTCATGGGTCACCTCTTACATTTTCACTTTTCAAAATTTAAAAGTTATTCTTGATTTAAAGGCTCTGCCCATGATTACTGGCCGGTCCCCACCAACAATACTTGTTTTGAAATAAAAATGCAAATGTTCCAAGTGAGCCTGGATGGCAACGGGCCATTTCCATTGACACCTGGGGAGGTGCCTGTGGAGTCAGAAGCAAGCTATCACTTGTACCTCCAAACAGAAACGCAAGGCCAACCTTCCAAAAGGTGGCAGAGGCACCGGGAGGCAGAGGGAGAAGGTGCAGGTGCGGGCCCTTCACTGCTGCCGGCATGCCTCTGTGCGTGGAGAGCCCTCGCTTGATGGAGCTGGTGGGCTGGGTTTTCATAAACGAGAAAAGCGGTTTAGAAAAGGCAGACAGTTACACACAAAAGCTTAGACAAGTACCTTACATTTCAGCTTGCGACAGGCGGACTGTTGGGCACACGTATCCAGAAGAAAATCCGACAAGGTGATTCTTGGCACAGCGCCGAGTCCCCAGACTGGCCTGGCATTCTCTGTGCAATGCCCACTGTCTCCCCGCTACCACCGCCTTCACGGTGGGCCCAGCAGCAGGAGGGAGGCAAAGCCAGGGGACTCAATGCGGGGGGGGGGGGGGGAACCATGGGCTACTTGTGCTAAGAGAGAACCACAGCATTTTTATATGAGAACCCAAAGCAAGTACTGACTGGAATCTGCCCTGGAGACTGGAGATGTCTACCTGAGTCATAATCACAAGGCCCCAGACTGATGTTTGGCCCTTCATTTTAAAGGGACACGTGCAGTACTTTTCTCTAATGGAGAAAGAGAATTACACAGAGAGGCGTTCCTTTTTGGAACCGCTAAGTAAAAACATATCGAAGTGGTTTTAAATTTGATGGGCAGTTACCTGTTGAAACTGCAATACAAAGGACCACAAAAAAAACCCTAGTCTGCTGGCATGGCTCAGTGGTTGAACATTGACCTATAAACCCGGTCACAGTTCAGTTCCCGGGCAGGGCACATGCCCGGGTTGTGGGCTCGATCCCCATTAGGAGTGTGCAGGAGGCAGCTGATCAATGATTTTCATTGTTGATGTTTCTATCTCTCTCACCTTCTTCTTTCCTCTCTGAAATCAAAAAGATACATTAAAAAAGCACAACAACCCTAAACAACCCATTTGTCCCCCCATCAATGAACATGATTAGAAAATATTTATACACTGTAGTTATAAGCAACAAAGCAGTATTTTATATTTTTTGTGATTTTTTTACTCTTTACACAATGCAAAATGAGAAAAATATGAGCACATAAAATTACACACAAATAATGTATCTACAAAGTATTAAATTACAGACAGTGAAAGCCCCATTGTTGGGCAGATAGATGCCAGACGTCCATGCTTCTGCCAAATTGAACTCTGCGTCTATCTCATTAACCATAAGTGGCATCTGCTAACAGCACCCTTGAGAGGTGGTATCTAGATAATAATATTCTTACCAGTAAACTCAACGCAGAATAAGGAAGTTTTTTTTTTTTTTTTAGATTTGAGAGAGTTGCTGGAAAATGTGCAATTGGAAAATAATTTACACATGCAGACGCACACACAAATTACAGGCTGTCGCCGTGGCGCTTTAGAAAACTTACAAATTCAGAAAATAGGATATTCACATTCTCTCAATGAATCCAAAGTGTAGCACCCACGTGACTGAGCAGATGACTAAGCAGACTGGGGAGAAGAGCTTGCAAATCGGGCTGTAGGGAAAGCGCTGACATCAGGCTCCAAAAATCTAACATGATTATCACTTAAAGAAAGTCAGTGTGAGAAATTAATTAAACTTCTCAGGCCATTGATTTTTCTAGTTCTCAGACCCATTTCTTCCTCCACACCCATGCGCTGTTGTGTTGTCATCTAGCCTAGCGTCAAAAATATGTTACAGGGACTCTAAGAACCAGACCTGGGGTTGCTGTTATCTTTCCGTGCTATTTTTACCTGCGGGGAGCCTCTCTTCTTCTGAGAATAATCTAGTTTTTCCTACCGAGAAAGACCTGAAACTTTCTTTTTTT
Organism: Myotis lucifugus; assembly: GCF_000147115.1. Taxonomy (NCBI): domain Eukaryota; kingdom Metazoa; phylum Chordata; class Mammalia; order Chiroptera; family Vespertilionidae; genus Myotis; species Myotis lucifugus. The sequence goes on along the minus strand of NW_005871051.1, from coordinate 1,142,866 downwards.
TTTAAATATATTTTATTGATTTTTTACAGAGAGGAAGGGAGAGAGATAGAGAGCTAGAAACATCGATGAGAGAGAAACATCGATCAGCCGCCTCCTGCACATCTCCCACTGGGGATGTGCCTGCAACCCAGGTACATGCCCTTGACCGGAATCGAACCTGGGACCTTTCAGTCCGCAGGCTGACGCTCTATCCACTGAGCCAAACCGGTTTCGGCCAGACCTGAAACTTTCTACATGGGGATGGCACCTTGCATGGTGGCAGGATTTCGGTTGTTTTGTCTTGTGTGATGTTTACAGTTTTGCACCTGCTCTCTGGTCTTGTTTTCATGTATTTGCCTTTGTGAACTCATTCTCTCCAGTGTCCCATGGTAGCATACACAGAAGTACACCTGCTGTGTGTCACTCCCCGCCACCACGGGGTTGAGGGGGCTGTTTGGTTAACCGGTTGTCTTCCCCAACCCCAGAAGCCGCTTTTCCATGGCTTCTTCTTTTATCTTACAAAGGGTTCCAGCTTCCAGCAGTGTCACGTTGGCATAATAAGAGCACCTTTGTAGGACACTTCCTGCATCCCGCTCTCTGTTCTCAGTTCTGGAGGTAAAAGGAAAGTTTTGATCACTGCGACAACCCTGAATATATAGCTGAGAGCTGAGGCACACAGAGGATAAGAAACGTCTCCCAAGTAGCACATCTAGGAAGTGGCCCAGTCAGGGTTTGAACATGAGCAGCCGGTGTCTAGAATCTATGAACTTAGCCACGACTCTGTTCTCTCTTACACAGACGCTTCCTCATGTTTTTTTTTCAATTATACAGAAGAGACCTTCCCAAAAGGTTAAGATGGGTGTTTTGTCCTTTTTGTCATATGACGGACCTACTACTTTAAAAATGCTGAGGTTTTATTATTGGAATCACTCTGATTCTGAGCATAATATAGGTTTTTTAAAATGCTACTACCGCCGAAACCTGTTTGGCTCAGTGGATAGAGCGTCGGCCTGTGGACTGAAGGGTCCCAGGTTCGATTCCGGTCAAGGGCATGTACCTGGGTTGAGGGCACATCCCCAGTGGGAGATGTGCAGGAGGCAGCTGATCGATGTTTCTAACTATCGATCTCTCTCCCTTCCTCTCTGTAAAAAATCAATAAAATATATTTAAAAAATAAAAATAAAAATAAAATGCTACTACCAAGTTCATATAAAAACAAATATCTTATTAAAAAATATCTTAAAATTGGCACTGTACATGACCATATTCTCTTTGCGTTCTCTTTTCAGCTTAGTATTTTATAGTAAAATGAAATGTGTGTATATTTAGAGGTTCCTATATACAATGATAATAGGTTCCATTCAATAAGTATTTTAGAGAATACATAATCAGAAGCATAGATACATAATTATGTGTTTTACAATGAAAAGTTTTGTTTTAAAATTAAACTACATAGTCGACTTTCAGAAGAAGACAAAATCAAATTTCCTGTGTAAATGATGTCAGTGTGAAATGATTAATAATGTTAAATATTGTTAAATAGTTTAATGTTCTATGTACTATGACTAGCACTATACATGCACTTTTGCATCCTTAGAAAATGAGTTTTATTCTAGTAAAAATGTTTATCTGGTTTCCCCTTCAAAAAGAGACTATTTCAGAAAATTATATCCATTTCTTCAAGTATATTTGCTTCATAATATTCATTAAAAACCTCTCAAATGTGTATTTTTTAAAATTGCCAGAAAGCTCCCAAATTGTAAATTAGTCATTATTTGGCCTTTAATTATTATAATCATCCCATCAGAAGAGCTGACTTGCATAAAGTCAAATTAGAAGCAATCCCACAGACGAATATCACACTTAATAGGGAAACTAGATGTCAAACCACCTGCTTATTGACACGTGGAGCATTATTTTCTTTCCCAATAAGTAACTAGAAAAACTAAATGAAAACAAAGCAATTCTTCCTTTGTCCTCACTGCATTTAAACAAGTGACTTACTGTTTGTCGTTTACTTCCTCTCACGCTAGAACAAGATGCAAAGTATTATCAGATCTGCCTTGAAATACACACACACACACACACACACACACACACATGCACACACACAGCCACAGCACAAATATGTGAATGCAGCCAGTGTTGTGATTGTTTACAAAACAAAGGATATAATCAAGTTACAAGAAGTATGGGAAACAGTTCAGTCACAGGACTGTTGGAGGAGAGCCAGTAAGCTCTCCATTACTCCACATAGAGGGTGGGATACTCAGAGAAAACAAGATGGGATGGGAATAAAAGGATGGAAAAATTTTAAATGTCAGATAGATCCATTTAACAATCCTTTAGTATCATGCCCTTGACGATTAGGAAAAATTAATTTTTATTCTTAAAAAAGAACAGAAAATGGAGGAGAAACTTTCCCAAGTTATATTTAACAATGAAGTCAGAAAATGAGGTGAGGTTGATGGTGACAATTTGGGAAGGACTGTCTGCCCTTATGAATGAGAGTTTTTATGTCCACCTTAGGGTACTTGAAAAGAAATCCCTCACCCCCAGATTAGGTGTTCCTGCCGGATGAATCAGATTTATAATTTTATAAGTGTTTTGATATCAACCGAGTTTTCCAAGTAATTAAATAATACATGTAGTTATTTTGTAATGTAAGTGTTTGTGTAAACACGTAGCTAAAAAGTATTTCAATGGGTTACAGATTGGCCTAAGAACAGGACATTATGAATTAAAAAAACATGTGAAATAATCAGCTGTAATGTACATATGATCTTTCATTCTAAATTAAGGAGACTGTTGAAAATATCACTAAAATGAGACTGAAGGTCTTTTATGCGTCAAAGAAATCACTTGATAAATGCAGACAATGCTACAAGAAGGTGCTTCTAATACTCGGAAATTAGCAAAAATTTGTGGTTGTCATGGGGATACTTAAATTACAGAAAGAAATAAATCAGGATATAATGAATATAATGAATTTTTCTTGAAGTTCAACTGATGCAGGGTTAAAGCATATTTATTATACGAATGTCTAGCCACCCGTGATATTAAAAAAGATGAATAGCAAATTTGCAATATATTTAAATTAGGCAAATCTTGTCATTGAAGTCCTCAGCAAATACAATAAAGTTTAGTTACTGATGACTTTAATTTTCAAACGTGGTTTTGCATAAATAAATATACAAGTAAATTTATAAAAATAAAGGATGATTTTGGGTATTTTTTGCATTTTTTAAATTATATATTTTTATTGATTTCAGAGAGGGAGGGAGAGGGAAAAAGAGATAAAAACATCAATGATGAGAGAGAATCATTGATTAGCTGCCTCCTGCACACCCCCTTCTGGGGATCAAGCCCACAACCTGGAATTGAACCTGGGGTCCTTGGATCTGCAGGCTGACTGAGCCAAACCAGCTATGGCTGCATTTTTTAAAAAATATATTTTATTGATTTTTCACAGAGAGGAAAGGAGAGGGATAGAGAGTTAGAAACATCGATGAGAGAGAAACATCAATCAGCTGCCTCCTGCACACCTCCTATTAGAGATGTGCCTGCAACCAAGGTACATGCCCTTGGCCGGAATTGAACCTGGGACCTTTCAGTCCGCTCTATCCACTGAGCCAAACCGGTTAGGGCTGGCTGCATTTTTAATAGGAACAAAATAAATCAAAGTGGATATAATGGCCCACATACATTAGACATTACATGATTGTAAAACATTGCTCCAATGCTGAGCAGTAGACCACACCTTCAGAGGAGAATTTAGCAGCTTACACATGCCCAGCTTTGCTGCAAACTCTAAGTCAGAGAAACAACAGAGCTAGAGTATGTTAGAGAAGCAGATCAGGCAAATCAGTGAAAATATGGGTGTTTTTAAAAAAGTAATGGGTTACAGGGGTTGGTAAGGTCTGTGGTAAAATAAAGAGTCCATGCCTTGTCTAAATGAGCAGGTTAAGTTGGCTAAGAGTTGTGTCCTGTGTGAATTTGAATCCACACATGCTAGATCTTATTTTTTCACAGGAAGCTGAAAATCTAGATTTTTATACAAAAATTCCTAATTTTTCAATGTGGGCAAGTGATATAAACATTGAAATCATCTAGTGCGCCACAAAAGAACTACCATTACTTTCTTAGAGGTCTTGTTTAAATTAATTTTTTAAAAATATATTTTATTTGATTTCAGAGAGGAAGGGAGAGGGAGAGATAGAAACATCAATGATGAGAGAGAATCATTGATCAGCTGCCTTCTGCAGGCCCCACACTGGGGTCGAGCCCACAACCCAGTCATGTGCCCTGACCAGGAATCGAACTGTGACCTCCTGGTTCATAGGTTGATGTTCACCCACTGAGCCCCGCCAGGCAGGCCTTTCTTAGAGGTCTTTATAAGGAGATGTTCTTAGTAAGCAGGCTAAACTCTGCTCAATGAGGGAGTTTGTTGGTTGGAATCTGGGGGTGTTTCTCAGTCATGGGTTTAGGAATATAAAGTAGTCCGCCGCGCTTCATCCGTGGTGACTTCCAGTAAATGGCAGCTCCTCTTGCCTGAAGATGGAAGTCTGACCTTCCTCTCGATCCCAGGTGCACCCCTGACACATCCTGCCAGTTCTTGTACTCGACACTCGACCCTGGACTATTTTTTATAGTTAACTGTTGTTACGGTTCACAATAGAAGTTTAAGTGGGCTCCAGTCAGAGAAGTTACTAATTACTACTCTCATCATTTGCCCATCTTCAGACAGAATTTTTGCCTGAATAACAGCAAGGAACCACTATTTTTCTGATACAAATTAAGGTGCACTCACTCACTTCGTGGCTTTAGAATAAGAAAAATAAGGGTAGTATCTTCAGTGTTTTCAAATGTAATCTGATCTTCAACCCAGAAGGCACCGCGCTTGGTCCTCTGAGAAGTGACATTCACCAGCGTCATCTCCATGTGCCCGATGAAGGTCACCGTTGCTAGGAGAGTCCATGTTTTCAATCTACATGTAACAGACACATGACAGCTAACACTCATAATGCTTAACATTTACAAACTGCATCCTCATAGAAAATCCTAGTTATAATATTTTGATTCTAGATATAATAACGACACACATGAAACGTTCTTTCCCTCTTTGACTCCCCAGAGAGGGCCTTTTCAAAAAGTATCTTAATGGATTCCTTCCTTATGTTTCATGGGACAATGTCATCACCTGAAATTTAAAGCTTTTTCTGGTTTATATAATCACAGTGTAATAACATAATAGAATTTTTTCAGTTGCATTTGCACATATACATCTATGAGGATTTAGGTGTTTTATGTAAAGGACCTCACCTAGTGTTCTGGAATATAGATGCTAGCCAATAAACACAAATATCCTTCGATAACTCTATTATGGCCACTTTCTTTCCAAATGCACCTATTTTATCCAACTTAACTGCTCATGCCAATTACTAGAACAGAATTCCGATCATGGTCATTCCACATCCGGTGTGTGCTATGGATCTTCCCACCTCTGGAAGACGAAGTAGCTCTCAGAACCTCTGTGAGCCTGTTTCATTGCTTCCCCTTTCTCGTCATGCTTTATTCAAACTCAACAACTTTCTGTTAAGCTTCTCTCTCAGGTTGGTCTCTTTGCTACACTTTTCCATCATCCTGGCATCATTTTACTTCCTCTTTCCCTCACCAGTTACATCTCATAAAAATCTTACTCAAACCCTGACATATTTCTACACCACTTCCAATTCTCTACTCCCAGAGCACTGTGTGGCTCTTAAATCACATCTGTCAGGGTTATGGTCTTAAAATTAATGAAGTACATACCTCAGCTCTATTACAAGATCACAGGTGTGCTTAGGATAAAACCTATCCCCCTTTTACTTTTGTAGACATCCCCCTGCCCAGAAGGGGGGTGGGGTTGCCTTCCACTAGTAAATATTCAGCAAACACTTATTGAACTGACTTAGCAGATAGAAACACAAGAGCAATTAAGACCAGATTCCACCTGATTTCAGAAATCCCCTTTACACCTCCCTCACTGCCCAGCCTCGGGCAGAAACGTGAAATCTCATCACTTCATGACAGATTCCTTTTGTTGTTGGAAATTTCAAATTATTATAAAGTTCTTTTTTTAATTTAATTTTATTGTTTACAGTATTAAAAATAGTAGTACATATGTCTCCTTTTTTCCCCCATTGACCTTCCCCTGGCCTCCCTTACTCCCCAGCATATGCCCTCACTCCCCCACAACCCCCAGTGTCTTCCGTCCATTGATCATGCTTGTATGCATGCATACAAGTCCTTTGCTTGATCTAAAGTTCTTTCTTGTTTTTTCCATCTTGCTCTCAGCCCTTCCTGTGAAATTTAAATATTAAAAATGCCCCTCTCCCATGTGGCAACCTTTAAAATATTAATAGAGTGCTTACCCTAGTCACTCTCTTCTGTTAAACCTCACCCATCTCTCACCCCCATGCCATTCCGGTTGGTCTCTTTTTAAATGTTGCTCATATCATCAACTGGCTTCTTTCAGCGAGGGTTCCAGAATGGACTAGGCAAAGCGCTCCATGGATGATCTGATCTGACCCGTTCAGGGAGCCATGGGAATATCCCCTCAGTGTGAGCACCACACGCCTGCCATACAGTCAGCGTCAGCAGCCAGATCACATGTTCGGCTTAGCATGAGCTTCAGCAGCACACACCTGTGTAGTGAGCGACTGCTAGCTGCCAGGCGCCACAAGCCCTTCACGTATGTTGTCTCCCTACATTTGTAATTGATTAAAGCTCCCAAGTCATTGCCATGTGAATTGCTGTCATGAAAAGAACTATCCTCAACATGTTATTCCATAATTGCCATTCCAACAAAAACCTAAGATTTTTCATGTATCCCAGTTAAAAGTTCCTTACGCTGGCATTGTCGCAGCCCTTCGCCCAGTTAAATTTCTCTCTGTTGGGTTGGCCTCATCCATTCCGCCTGTTAAGATCACTTAAAAGTCTTGTTTCCGGTGTCAGTGATAGCAGTGGATTGTCCCATCTGTGAGTCAACCACGTATTTGATAAGGACACCATTTAATTTTCAGCCAAGTCACTGATAGGAAGACTGTGGAGCTGAATGGAACAGAGCCAAGGAGAGAAGCTCCCTTTCTAGTGTTCCTTCTACTGACTCATAATTAAACCCCCTCGGGGGGGCTCTGTTGTAACTCCACATTTCTCTAACTTCCAATATATCTTTATTGATTTCAGAGAGGAAGGTAGCGAGAGAGAGAAACATCAGTGATGAGAGAGAATCATGGATCGGCTGCCTCCTGCACGCCCCCTACTGGGGATGGAGCCTGTTACCTAAATGTTCTAGTGCTTCTTGTACATTCTCAGTCACAGCTCCAGGAGCATCAGGACATTCCAGGAAGTGCCGTAGATTATGACAGAAATGGCATGAAATGCGAGGTTGGCGCGGGGTGCCTCAGTCTGCGTGCGCTCTTGGTGTGGTTTGTTTATTTATTGGGTTTACTGGGTTCACCACTTACTAGAGGTTCCGAACTAATACTCTGACAACCCTTTATGGAATTTTGCAAAGTTAATAATTGTCCGACAACCTATGGGCTCTGTATTTTGACATCTATCCATTCTTTAACGCCGGGTCATTTGCTCCTGTCCGTTCTTAGGGGATTTCCTCTATTCACCATCAGTTCCCAGGGATTGCCCTGAATGATTTGTTTCATAACCTTTCTGATGCAATTTTTCTGCATCTGGACTTGAACATTCACTTAAAGAGGCTAAATGCTCATATAATCTTTGCTTTTATTTTGTGCTTCAGTTACCTCTTTATGATGATCTCTTTCCTAATGTGAAGATAATTCTCCCAATGGAGAGAAATGGAAGCAAACCACCATTTTATCGCACTTAACAGCATATCATTTCTCCCAAGCAGTGATTGCGTGCATCAATTAAAAAATATTTTTTCTCTTATTCAGTGCTTATATGGCACATATTTTCTACACATTTCAAAGAAAACTCTGTAGTATCCTTAGTATAGATGAGAAATATCAGATATTTCAGCCTCTTGGTCCTCTTCTTAAAGATTGTTGCTTCACTTTTATATTTATCTTTTATTACATTCATATTTTGCACATTTTGCACATTTTACTTAACTAGGAACTCGTCAGAAGAGAGCCCTAAGCAACCACACTGGTTTCCTTGGATACCGATTCTTCTATTTTCCTCGTCAGTATCATTTGTGATTGTATTATCAGGTTTTCAATTTTTACTCTACACCTTCTTTAAGTTTGCTGGCCATGAAACCCCCAGAGGGCTATGATAGCTATTGCCTCTTAAATTTTTTTTTTGATATAATTTCTTAAAAACTTGGGTATGCTTTAGTAGCCTTTTCTCAACTGCTAAAATGTCATGATGCTTTCTCTAAACATTTCCATTATTTCAGGTTTAGGGATAAGCTTCTCTTTGATGGTAAAAAAAAAAATCACAAAAAAAACAACAAAACAGGACTAGAAACTCCCTTCATTGTCTTGTTTTCACCCCGAGGAGTGCTGTTTCAGCAGACAGCACAGTTTTCAGATGCTCCTTAATAGAGGAAGGGTTTTCTAGTAAATTCCAGGTGTTGGAATTTGCAGTGAGTTGCCTCTTTTAACACTTGTGTGATTTGTGTAATAAAGCATCCGTGTTAGACAATACTTATTGGAAATGTGAATTCTAATCCTCAGCCGGACCTACAGCATCAGAACCTCTGGAGGTGGGTCTCAGCATCTGTGTTTCAGTCAGCCCTCAGGCCATTGTCCTGCACGAAAGTGTGAGAACAACTGCGGCGAAACATCATCCCTGCAGAGTATCATCCGTTAGTTAGCACATAGGTTGGCTCAGATACTGTCTTTCAACATCGCAGGTTTATAAGCAAATGTACATCCTCGTACCACAGAGGAGAACGTTCCGGCCTTTTCTATTGACTTGTTTCCTTTTTTTTTTTATTCATTCAAATATTTATTGAGAAACTAGGGAGATACAAAGGTGTTTAAAACGTGGTCAAAGAGGTGAGGCTAATGCACAAGTAGAAAGCAAAGTAGAAGGTGACTGCATCCCGGCAGCCAGAGAAACTAGTGCTTTAGGGGGTCAAGCTGAGGCTTCTTCCAGCCTGAGGGGGTTGTGGGTGGGTGGGGCAATCAGGAAAGGGGATTGAGATTAGAATAGAGACTGCCCTCTGGGTTGTTGAGACTCAGTATGGCCCTTGTCTCTCCTTTTCCTCCTCCCCCACCTTTGCGCTTATTTACCCATAGTGCCCAGGATTACCCACGAGATTTCTTTCTTTTTTTTAAATATATATTTATTGATTTTTTACAGAGAGGAAGGGAGAAGGCTAAAGAGTTAGAAACATTGATGAGAGAGAAACATCGATCAGCTGCCTCCTGCACACCCCCCACTGGGGATGCGCCCGCAACCAAGGCACATGCCCCTGACCAGAATCGAGCCTGGGACCCTTCATTCCGCAGCCCGACGCTCTATCCACTGAGCCAAACCGTCCAGGGCTGAGAGCTTTATTTCTTGCATGTGTGCTTTAATGTCTTGTACAGAACTAGGTCCTTTCGGTGTTCCGGGTATTTTCCGGTTTTTTGAAGGATTCTGACCTTTTGATCTTGGTGTTGATGGTTGTGAGTCTTTCCCATTCTGGTTTGATTTTTGTGAATTTTTGGGTGGAGTGTCTCCTACAGATTTCTTTGCTGGAGCTTTCTCTTCAGCTTTCTCCTCATCAAAATCATCATCATCTGCATCACCCTCATCTTCCTCATCACCTTCTTCATCAGCAGGATGTTTTGCTTTTCTCTGTGGAGCATTGCTACCAGGGCCAGGATGCTGCCCAGGTATACTTAGGGGTTGCACATCCTCCTCCTCTCCATCTTTTGACTCCGCATCTCCCCCACGGCTACTAAGTGCTGTCCACCAATGTGCCCAGGCCATGACCACACCACAACCACGAAGACCACTGGTGTCATTTCTGGGCCAGCAGTGGTGTTATTTCAGAACCTCCCAGGGAAAACATTGGCTGTACAGGCATATTCCAAGTTGCCAGTGTTACTGTAATTGGACTGCCTTCACAGCTGTAGAGGTGAGAGGTTTTATGAATCAGAAAAGCAAGAGGTAAGGAAGCCAATTTCATGAAAATAGGGGGAAAGGCTTAGCAGTTAACCTTAGGATAAAGTATCTGTTCGTTCTTACCATGATCAACTCATACTTACTGGTAAGTCTTTAAATGGAAAATTACTTGTACTTAACCTTTTATGATTCAGAGAGCAATTTAATTGTAATTATAGCTAATCCAATTAAAGATGGATTATAGTAACTTCTGAATTAATAGGTCATGAAATACTGAGTTTAATTAGTAGATTCCTATTTATTTTTTAAAAATGAAAAATGCTTCTTAAATTATGTGAAAACTCTTTAAAATTATAGTCTAAACTCTAAATTGTGGAGGCTGACATTTAAAAAATCAGGATGCATCTTAAAACTGAAACGTAAGAGCAAATATGAGGTCTTCAGAATCTTGCATGTAGGATTTTTACGGGTGACAAGAGCTAACGTATAAAAATGTTTTCTTCCAAATGTGTCCTTTTTCCTTGGGTAACCCAAGAGCCACTACTCGTTGGCCAGAAGGATGCTACTATTATCTGAGGATAAATCTACTTATTTCCTTTTATTTTTTAACACGCTGGTAGAAAGAGTCAGGATATTTCCTTTTCTTCTCTTTCAAATTCTCCACTGGGTTATATTTTCAAGATGACTAGAGGTACCTAATAAGAGAATTGGTAGACATTAAAAAACAAAACAAAACAAAAAAACGATCCAGAATAAACGATTGGGGAACTCTAGGAGCCAATGCTAAGGCCAGCCTGAGGCTCCTAGGATTCTGCGTAGGTCATGCAGCGGGCCCACCTGGGCACGTAGGACTGTAAACTGGCGCCAGAGCTCACATACCTGATCCAGGAGCCCCAGGCCGGACGTGCTCAGATCACTCTGTGCTCAACGCACACGGATGGGGCAGCCAGGAATGTCCCAGGGAAATGTGTGCTGTGGGAGGTACGCTATGGCCGTCACATCAGATTCTCAACCACCCAGAGGCTGATCTGCGCCCACACTGG
>NW_005871051.1:970691-1131525 GCF_000147115.1 Myotis lucifugus | reverse complement strand
CTTGCCACGGAAACACATTTTCTGTGAGGAAATGGCCTGCTCCTTTCACATTGGGAGGCTGCTGAGCAGCCATAATCAGGGTTTTCCTAATGTTTTAAACAGGTGTATGATCAGAGTCCATCTCTGAGCGCCTCAGACTTCATGACCTGCTAGGCAAAAAGGAGCGTGTTATACCTGATGAGCTCCTGGCATGTTCAAAATCTTGCGGCCTTAAGAACGCTACTCCCCAGCACTTCCTTCCGATTAGCATGGCGTGGCCCAAGAATGGAAATGTACGCCGTCTCTCTACTTTTCTCTTGAGATAAGGCAGCCACGGCACACTGTTAGGAAGTTAATTTTCTATCTGCAAATTAAGTATTCACTTTTAGCATCTCCTATCTCCTGTCAGAATATTATGTCTGATTGTACAGGAATTTATAAAGGAGCACCAATCTGGGTATGTTTATAGTAGGTGACATTAAAAGTAAATTTGAAAGTTAAAGTGATTTATTAGACTATTTTTTAGTAATCTGAGTTAAAACTAAGAATATTACATTATGCTAATGCTGAGTTGCTACTTCATATATCAGTTTTTAAATATTTTAAAAATTGAGTTGTTTATAAAAATGAGGAATATATATAGACATTGACTAAAAATAGTATTTTTAGCTTTTTGAAAATAGGCTTTATATAAAATGACAAATTAAATCACTTGTGACAGATGCAATTTATTTGGACTTAAGTTTAATTAATGAAAAGCTAAACTTATATAAAAGACTGACAGTTTCAATGATCTGAAATTGAAGGTTGTAGTGGCAAATCAAGGTTGGAAAAATAAATCATATCACTATTCCACACGGCAGAACTGTGTAGCTTTGTGCTAAGAAATACTACAAAATAGCTCAGGCCTGTGTATCTCTAAACTTTCAACTAGTGGGTTGCCAAAGAGTATGTACGTATGACATCATTGTTAGTTAGGAGGTTGAGAAGTGTACGCTGGGTCTTTTTTTGTAGTTTGAAGGATTTTTGCTAAGCTCAGGCTCCCTATTAAGAGGAAGAACAACATACAGATACAAAGAGATTGTTACTTAAAATGCCCAGGATTTCTTGAATTGGCATATTTAGGACTTACATGGAGAAGCTTGGCCTTTTCAATTAATGTAAAACTGATTAAAATGACAAAATTGCGTTGCTCCATTTTCGCCTTTAGACACAGTCAACTCTGCTCTTGTCTCGCCCTCAGAGCACGTGTTTCAACATTTGCCCCGAATAGCTGTCCCGTGCCAGCCGGCCGCTGCCTGTTCCCAAATAAACACAGGGACTTGGAATCTAGTTAAACAAACAGAACACTGCAGCGTTGGTTTCTTGAATGTTCCCCACACGAGTAATTTTTACGTTTTGGAGTCAGGAAGGGAAGGGGTGGGAGAGGCAGAGGGCGGTGCGCACAGACCGCACAGACCGAAGGGCAGACGTTCTCAGGATGGTGAGAAGCCGCACGGTGGGGGGGGGGGGCTGTGACAGGGGCCTGGGAGGCTTCCCGGCCCTGTGCCATGTGCTGCCTGCTTAGTCAGTGTGTGGCGCCCTGGAGGCACTTACAGAAGGACACCCCGATGAGTAACAATGCCTCCTCGCTGACAGAGGGTCGCTCCGAAAGGGTCCCAGGCGCCCCAGGTGCCAGCAGTGGCCGGGCTCTCGCAGGACCGAGCAGGAGCCGCAGATGCGGAGGGCAGTCGCCTGATGCGAATAATCTCATGCGTGTACTTTGATGCTAGCGGCCAGGGTGAGGGTCTTTGCTGACACACACATCACTCAACAGGGGGGTTCTAAATTACCTAGGTCAGGAGAACAGCCAAGTTCAACCCCCCCCCCCCCCCCCCCGAAAAAAAATACTCCCATATTTATTTATTTTTTAAATGTTTCCGTAGCCAGCTTTTAAATTTTTTTTATTAAGGTATACATATGTGTCCTTATCTTCCCATTGCCCCCCACGCCCCCCCACTCATGCCCTCACCCCCCTGTGGTCTGTGTCCATTGGTTAGGCTCACATGCATGCATACAAGTCCTTCGGTTGTTGTTTTTTATTGATTTCAGGCAGGAAGGGAGAGGGAGAGGCGGGGGAGAGAGGAACATCAGTGAGAGAGGATCCCATGTGCTCTGACCGGGAATGGAACTGTGACCTCCAGGTCCACCCTCAACCACTGAGCTACGATGGCTGGGCTATTTGTAAGAATAAACAAAACTCCAATGAAAATCCATCCGCGCTGCCTGCGGAGGGAGGGGGGCTTCTCTGAAAGCCGCCAGAGCCAGGGTGTCCTTGTGGTCGGCCGGGGCTCCACGTGGAGAAAGAGACCAGGTTTGGGACCCGCAGGGTTGTACCCCGGAGAAGTTACCCAGCGTCTCTGAGCCTCAGTTTCCCTCCCACGACTATGAGGAGAAGGCAGCAAGGCCCTGAGTGTAAAACACCAAATGGTGTAGGGCAGTGATGGCGAACCTATGACACGCGTGTCAGAGGTGACACGTGAACTTATTTTTTTTGGTTGATTTTTCTTTGTTAAATGGCATTTGAATATATAAAATAAATATCAAAAATATAAGTCTTTGTTTTACTATGGTTGCAAATATCAAAAAATTTCTGTATGTGACACGGCACCAGAGTTAAGTTAGGGTTTTCCAAAATGCTGGCACGCCGAGCTCAAAAGGTTCGCCATCACTGGCGTAGGGAATGCTAGTTCTTTTCTCTCCACGCTGCTTGCAAGCGTGTCTTCTCCTTCATCTCCCGTGTAACCAGCCGGGCAGCACAGCCAGGGCCCCTGGGAGTCACCCAGGGCTTCCGTGGGGGTCTGCTGTCTCCTTCACCTTCCATTGCTCTCATCCGCATCCCGGCCCCCTTTTCTGAAAGATACCAGACAGTGTCTTCCTGCGCGTCGTTGGATGGAGGTGAGGCCCCTGAGTCATGTGTAGGCCTTTCTCTGTTGCCCCTCCTGCCATAGAGACGTGGCAGATGCATTCGCACTTGGGAACATTTCCCCAGAAAAGCATTGGTAAGTTATTCAGGTTCTACTTTCCCCGTCACCTAATTAATTAGCACAGCATATTAAGGGCTCGCTTTAGGGTAAAGTAATATTCAAGTAGATGTAAGGAATGAAGGTAAAAAAAATATTTCAGGAAATGTTTACAAATACCTCACCTTTTTTGTTTGGTGGAAAAATGAAAAGTATTACTTCTTTTTTAAACGTGAATAATCGACTGAATTTTTCCATTTACATCTGAATTTTAGTAGATATGTCCATGTACTGGTATTTTTTAAACAAGATTGTATTAAACTTACTTTCTCTAAAATATTTTACTTTTCTCTGACCTTAAATGAAATTGTTAGCATACTTTGAAGTTAAGGGTATTCTTGGTGACTTTAAAAATTAATCCTTTAAAAAGATGTCTAATAGAAACTTGGTACAATATAAAGTAGATTATAATACACGAACCTTTATATTTCTGTAGTATTTGTTTTAAAAATTATGAGGTATGCTTTTTTATCAGCACTATAGTGAATATATTTTTAACTCAGGATTTTTCTTATATATTAGTTTGAGAATTTTATCTATTTTACCTATTTGCATATCTCCTCTCTACTACATATATTTTAAGACATGACTTCTTATTTATTTATTTATTTATTTATTTATTTATTTATTATTTTTTAAATCTTTATTGCTGAAAGTATTACATACTAGTATGTCCCTTTTTTTTCTCCCATTGACCCCTTCTAGCCCACCCCCACCCCAGGCCTCCACAACCCTATTATCTGTGCCCACAAGTTATGCATGTATGTGTACAAGTTCTTTGGTTGATCTGTAGTTTAAAATAATACTCAGTTAGACTGAAAACAAGGAGGTCCATTTTTTAAACCTTTGATATACACTGGTTTCCAAAGGTGTATCCTTCCAAATGAGAAAACTTAGGAAAAATAGTTTGTGCTATCCAATGTCATACAGGTGATTTTGTTTGGGACGATGAATGGCTCTGGCTCTTTCATAGTGTGTCTTCCCAGTTAATTAATGTCTCTTTTAAGAGAAGTTGGTGGTAGCAACTTTCAGAGGATACGAGGCATTAGGAGATAGTAAGGAAGAGTTAATTCTTGACATGCAAGTAAGAAGTAAAAACAGCGCTATTTGCAAGAGCCAAACAGATCTAGATTGACTAATCTAGTCTTTGAAAGGAATGTGCCTGTTGGGCAATGTGCTTACTGGATAATGAGAAATAAGGAGGCACCCAGGACTTGTGACAGAGTTTGAAAGGCTGGAAGAATATATCTGTGTTTCTTCTTAGTTTTATGATCAATATGAATGATTCTTCTATCCCTACATGTTTAAATTCCATTTGCCAAGTGTCAGCCAAGAAACCCATCTTCTACGGCTTATTTGTGTTTTCTGTCATCTGAAAATTTGTATAAGTGTTCAGCCTGCTTCTCTGAGGTTGGCTGAATAAATTTGCAATACTCGCTGATCGTATCCATCCAGAAGATCCTGACAGCTTCACGACTCTGTCGGGGATCCAGAAATTATTCTCAAGGGTCTTCATTTGACCCAGGAAGGTGCAGGGCCTCTCGATCCACGGAAGAGAGGAGGCGGCATTCATCACTTCAGCCAGCCCTCGGCCAGGTGACCCCCGGAGCCCCATTAGAAGGTGTTCAATAGGGAAAAGCTTGACTTCATTCTCAGGTTAAGGCAACGTGATGCAGTTAGAACCGCTGAGCCGGGGGAGCTGAGAAAGAGATGGATGAATCAGTGCAGATGAAGCCAAAAAAGAAAAGAGTGTGAGCGCTTTTCCTTGTGGTCCTGCACCCCGCACCCCCTCCCATCTGCAGAGTAGGCGTTCATTTTCATGATGATTGCACTCATGCATGTAGCTCTTAACATGCTGGAGGTCAGGTGATTACACTCAGGTGCTGCCAGGGGCGATGTATCCCCCAGCAGCCCTTGGGCTCGTAGAGCTTTGGGGGGGGAGAGTGGATGGTGCACTTCGAGCAGCGCCCACTGAAGTAACTAAGGATCTGCAGTAGTTTCACACGCCTGTCAGTGCCAGTTGGCAAACTCGTGGAGGTGATGGAATGAAAGAACAGAATGTCACAACAGAGAGGAATGACTGGAACATTCAAATGTTTTCTTATTTCTCATAAGCCTTCCTTCTGAGCCCAAATTAAATCAGTCGACAAATGAACCAACTCGATCTTGAATATCTGCACACATTTTTTTTCCAAGTAGGAAAATCGATTAACATGCTTTTGACCATTAGCTTGTTCTAAACATCATCGTGTTTTGTAATAAGTCAGAGAACTAGTTTATTAACAGGAATATTGATTCTAAGAGAATAAGTTTTAGTGGAGAATAGCAGTGGATATAGACGTCGAAACCTTGCATTAAGGATTCCCTTGTCGTGGTGGAGTAGAAAATCAGTGCCAAGGTAGCAAGGTCAATTTCAAACTCTTATTTTCTAATAGCAGGTACAATACATCTCCCAGTTGTCTCCCTAATGCTGATCACGTGGGTTCACTATACCAGCTCTGCCTGTTGCTGCAGACTCCCCTAGGGCCGTGATCGGCAAACCGTAGCTCGCGAGCCACATGCGGCTCTTTGGCCCCTTGAGTGTGGCTCTTCCACAAAATACCATGTGCGGGTGCGCACGTACAGTGTGATTGAAACTTCTTGGCCCATGCGCAGAAGTCGGTATTTTGTGGAAGAGCCACACTCAAGGGGCCAAAGAGATGCATGTGGCTCGCGAGCGCGGTTTGCCGAGCCGCAGTTTGCCGACCACTGCCCTAGGGGAACCAGGGCTGTGCACACGTGGCAAGTCATGCTTCCAAACTTCAAGGAGTTGCTGACATCCCATGACTCACTCAACTTCAATGTTGTTTTCTTAAACCTGGAAAATTACCTCAATTTTTGACTCTAGGAAAAGCTTTACGTTATCAAAACAAGTAAGAGGGAATCAAATTAGCACATCACACCAGAAGTTCAGCACGAGATGACTAAATGGGAAGCATAGATGCTGGCAGATGTCACAATTATTGCTGCAGTAAACACTAAAGACGCGCCCGCAGAGGGACTACCAGACCACAGCCAGGCACATCAGGAACCGCCTACAGAAGCTCGTCAAAGGCTGAAACGTAATGTTTCCCTTCATAGAGTTTCTCATGCGACTCTATGGTGGCTTACTCGTTTTTCTCTCATTTGGTGTAAAGGAGAAATTGTTTTGCCATCCACGTGGAATAGTACATGAATAGATCTGTCTGTTACATGGCTGCAGTAAAGCTCAGAGCCCAGTCCGTGTGCCTTGTTATTCCATATCCATCTTAAAATAACGGAAATTCCTAATTGCATCTCTCCATTCCAGTCTGATTCTTATGCCCTCACTTTACATTTTTGGCCGTGCTGCTGTCTTTTTCTGTATTTATAAAGGATTAAATCACGTGGAATAAGGCAATCATAAAGTTCTATCTATCTATTGCTCCCTGATAGCATTCTTTTATTTATTTATTTAAAATATATTTTTATATATTTCTGAGAGTAAGGGAGAGGGAGAGATAAAAAATATCAATGATGAGAGAGAATCATTGATTGGCTGCTTCCTGCACGCCCCCTACTGGGGATCAAGCCTGCAACCCAGGCATGTGCCCTGACTGAGAATCAACTGTGACTTCCTGGTTCATAGGTTGATGCTCAACCACTGACCCACACCAGCTGGGCCTGATAGCATTCTTTAAAAGGCATATAAAACAAAGGATATTTTTATTTCTATGTGGTGTTTATATGCCTATCCATTCCATATAGGTAATCCCCTGATCTCATTGTTCTACTTTAATAATTTAAAGTCTTTGGACCAAGCAGATGCATGCCATTAATTTCATAAATACACTTGATTTCATTGCCTGTCGACCACTGCAGAAGCCATACATTGCAGTACCATGAACTGTATTAAAAGGATTATAAAAATGACCCAGTCTTTGGCAGGCCTAAACCACTCCAGAAGGAGAAATGCCTGTCCCTCTTAGGAAAACCCACATAACTTACCATCTGACTTTATTTCTGGAGCCTTCAAGTAAAGCTCCTACATTGGCAGCCGCTAAATTCCTCTGACATCAGTTTCAGCAGAGTGGAGGTTAGCTATTATACACCACAATATTGCTCTTGTATATTTCCTGTTGGAATGAGTCCTGTTACGAAGGAATTTTTTTAGCACTAAGGAAAGCAAATTCTGTCTTTGCTTTTTCGCTGTAGAGTGCAGGGGTGTGCATGGAGCAGGGCCAGGTTTTATTATGGCTGCCTCTTGCATATTTTTTAGGGAACAGAGCTATTGCTACTTCACTCTCCCTATCCAGCCTTTCCGCATAATTTGCATAGTCACCTGTTGCCTGTTTTTTTTACCATGTTAGCATCAGATCGCTGCTTACTGTAGGCTGTGGGAAGCTTATGTAAGCTTACTGTAGCGTTTCTCTTCTGAACAGGCTCCACTCAGCAGCTCTTCCCTCTCCTTGCTCTTGCTTACATAGAGTCCACCCTCCCTGGAGCTACAGCTTTATCTTTGATGTTCCACAATTTGATGTGTCACTTCTCCGCTTAACATGTCAATAGCATTGAATTCACCACCCGGAGAGGGAAGAGAGCTAAAATCCGGAGAGATGGGTAGAGTCTTGCTCTTCAAGGGACATCCTCCAGCCAGTAGCATTCCCACCCCCTGGGAGCTTGTTAGAGATGCCGGATGGGGCCCCTCCAGCTGAATGGGAAGGAAGTTGCATTTTGTCCAACAGACTGTCCAGGTGATTTGTTTGCGCATTAAAGCTTGTGAAGCCCTGGTCCCAAGGCCACCTCGGTCTGGCCCTGTTAGGCCTGTCCAGCCCCCCGCTTCTGCCACCTTCCTCCCCTCCTTCCTTCCAACATTGCTTTCACTGGCTCTCATTTCTCTGGACACAGGATGATCCTATATAAGAAAAGCCTAATATGCTAAGTGTCTGGTCATCCATTCAACCAATCAAAGCGTAATATGCTAATGATATGCTAAGGCTGCTCAACTGCTCACTATGACATGCACTGACCACCAGGAGGCAGACAGTCGACCCGTCTACCAGTCACTATGACATACATTGACCACCAGGGGACAGACGTTCCAACCAATAGGTTAGCTTGTTGCTGTGGTCTGGCTGATCGGGACTGAGTGAAGTGGGCCAGACACACTCTGGAGCCCTCCCGGGTTCCATCCCAGGCTGGCCAACCTCCCTCATCCCTCCCCGGTTCTGATCATGCACCGGTGGGGTCCCTCAGACTGGCCTGCGCCCTCTCGCAATCCAGGACCCCTCTGGGAATGTCGGAGAGCCAGTTTTGGCGCACTCCCGCAGGCCAGGCTGAGGGACCCCACTGGTGCACGAATTCGTGCACAAGGCCTCTAGTCTATATATAAAAGTGGTCTCTTTGTTCAGAATTTTTCTTTTCCTGAATTCTCTAGCTAAGAAGAAATTCAGTTGTTTTCCTTTTCAAATTATGGGCACCTGATAATTAGTCACAATTAGCTGTTTTTATCCTCTTTGTTCCTATGGGACATTTATATGTGTACTTTTAGTACTTAAGTTGGAATTACCTGCTGACATGTCTCTTTCCTTCACTAGACCATGTTTTTAATTCCCTGATACCCAGTAGAATCCAGATAGCATGTAGGGTCTTGACAAATGGTTGTTCAAGGCAGCCATGAGTGAATGGACACTATAAGCGTTCTCTGCGTCCTGTTCAAGGCAAATAAAAAAAACAATGAATGTTGCTGTGGGACAATGGAAACAATTGCCTTTGGGATCCCTTAGAACAGGGATCCAAAGCCTGCACCACCAGGGCCCAGTGGGACCCTCAGCCACTTGATTTAAGCCAAGTTGGCTTTAGAAATTAGCTGATACTATTTCTTAATAAATTCAGCTGAAAACTATAAGGCAAACAGAGCCTATAGGCCAGTGATGGCGAACCTTTTGAGCTCGGTGTGCCAGCATTTTGAAAAACCCTAACTTAACTCTGGTGCCGTTTCACATATAGAAATTTTTTGATATTTGCAACCATAGTAAAACAAAGACTTATATTTTTTATATTTATTTTATATATTTAAATGCCATTTAACAAAGAAAAATCATCCAAAAAAATGAGTTCGCGTGTCACCTCTGACACACGTGTCATAGGTTCGCCATCACTGCTATAGGCAAAACTTACAGGACTGTAATTTCAAGAACAACTGATGTTGCTTGAATCACACATTTACGGTCAAGCTGCTTTAGACTCGAGAAGTCAGCGCGGGAAGTGAGGTCGGCTTTCCCGCACAGATCTGCAGGCGATGTATTTTCTGAACGCAAACCACAGACCCACAGCACTCGTCAGGCCTGGTGGGTGCAAGTGCACAGGGAATTTGCATATTTCAAATGCATTAACATGCAGTGGAGGAGCTTCAATGGCACCTTCAATGGCAAGTCATTAATCTACAATTTAAAGACCAGCTAAAAGGCAAATATCAAAATGATCTAGTAGAATACTATAAATTCTTTTTAAGCGATAAATACGCTCAATTAAAAGCATGCACTCATGCATATGTCAGTGTTTGGCACTACCTACCATGAGAAAAAGACACGTTAAAAAAGTACTATATGAAATCGTATTGCAGTAAGACATGGGCAATGCGTTTTGATGATAGAGAACATTAACTTTGGGACTCCATTAAGCAAACGCTACCCCCCTGCAAACAACAATTACATTTTTCACTCATTGATCTGTGTTACACAAAACTCTACTCAGTTTTTATCATCTTTTTAATCTCATCAAGCAAAACATTGTAGGAATGTAGGTTCTGTCTTATCATAGAAGTACCTACAGATTGTCTTTGATTTCACCTCTCGTGATCTTAAGATATGTAGTCTGGCACCTCACAGGCAAAGTTTGCTGACCTCCACATTTAATAAATCTGGGCATAAAGTGTAGACCTTGTCACCAATTGAGAAGTTATGTTGTCACGGTATGTTTGCCTATTTCCTAAAGAACCTTTGCAAAGTATATAAAATAAAAATGTGTTTTTAAAGATGTATTTGCATTATTTTCTGAGAATTACCTTCAGGATAAAGGGTTATGAAAACTGTATGGGAAGCAAAAAAAAGGAAATAAACATAAAGGATATCTGAACAATACCAACTACTTGATAAACATTTTAAACCTACTGCATAAAGAAACCTGCTCTTCAGGGAATTCATCTTCTTGTTAAGAAAAAGCAGTAAATTGTTCTGAGTTTTTAAAAGCTGCAACAGCCTCCCCATTCAGGTGTGCAGAGTAAGTCCCAGTTCCTGGAGCAAGTGGGGCTTACACAGCAGGGTTCCCCCCCCACCGCCCCCCCCACCCCCGCCAGGGCCTCTCCCTGGTGGAGGCCTTGCTGGAGCACAGGGGGGAGGCTCTTCAGAGTTGGAAGAGGGGAAGGGGTTTTGTTCCCCTCTGACTTGCATATATCTGTTCCAAGGCAAAGGTTTTCTGGGTTGAGACGGGGTGTCTCTGAAAGCTGTTATGGTGGAGGAGTAGGTCGTTCCATAGATATCACTGCGAAGAGGTTGCCTGCTAGGAACACAATCATCAGAGAACTTGGTCAAAGGCTGGCGGTCACTCTAGGTCGGCAGATGAGGAGAACCAAGGCACCTGTGGGCACACACATCGGTTATAAAACGATCTCTAGTCTGAAATTCTGGCTGCACCACCTTCCATTTTGATGAGAACATCCTTGAGTTGACAAAGTTGAGACTGAAAATGATCCTAATTTTTAAGGTGAAAATCATAAAGGAGTAACAAACTGTTCTCAAGTAGATGAGTTTTATTCCAAGTCAATATTTTGTCAGTAGGAATCAAGAAGCGTCCATATACTTAAATACTTTTTAAGTTACTGTTTATTCTTTTTGGATATTCTGTTTGTATCCCTGGCTTTCTTTAAATAAATTGCCATAGCCCTTCATTTCAAGAATCTTCACTTCTGTTTAGCTGTTAACCTGTTACGAGTATTTTAAATTTTCTTATGACTAGTTTATATGAATATATGCCAATTTGATATTAAATAATTTTGTCTACTTACCATTGAACTGACTATAGGTCTCAGAAGTAAATTCTAACATAGATAGTTTATGAAAATGACATTAAAATGTAGCTTTTCATAATTTTGAGAGGGTGTTGCACTTTTATAAGATTTTCAAAAGAAATAATATTTTACCACCTCAGATTACAGTCATTATCTGATAGCCCCCATCTAATGGTAATCACATTTGAAAGTCTAATTTGTTTAAAAAAAAATAGGTGGCTTTAAAAATTAAAAGATATCAGAACTAAGAAAAAGAATGACTTTTTGTTTAGCCTCAAAACATCTATTAGAAATATATGAGGTAGCATTTATTAAAAGGGTGCTGTTAGATAATTATGAAGGTAAAAATGTTCTTTTAATAACAATAACTGTAGAAATAATATATCATTGTTCTGAATGACTATGAGGCATAGACATTTACATTTGATCACTTGCTTAAAAGGTATATAAATTTTTATCAGCAATCATAAATAACATGCTACACTGAGATTTACATTTTTAAGAAACTTGATCAAGTGAAAATTGATTCCTTCATTTCTTACATCATGGGACTGGCAACAACCTTAATTCATATTAAAAGATTTCTAAAAGATCAATCTCACAGATTCAGACCAGCTCCCAGGGAATAGCTTCTTAGATATAATTAGTCACGTTTTGAATAAAGTCACGTTGCTGTTTTGTCAATCTGTGCAGATTGTTAACATCAACAACAAAAGCTGCAAAATTACTTCCTTTATGGTTTTACCCAATGACTGATATCAACACTTAACATTCTATTAGTAAAGTGTAGTAACTGAACTGTCCATATATTCAATTGATTGATTCATTAATTTTCCTTACTGAATAGCATGAATTTTATAGGCTAGTCCTGTGATTTAGTACTTTATTTAACGTATATTTTAAATTAAGCTCATGTGTATCATGATATTTTTACTTTTTATTTTATTCACTCCAAATATATGTTAGGATTCAGTTTTAAATATGATACTGATGAAGTAAAACTGCCTTCTGTATAAATTGGTAACATTACATGAGTTTATTTTCAGGTAGCAATATAACTCTTCTGAATTAGGACTCTATTCATGTTCTCCACATTGAGTTGTTTGTTTGATATTTGTTTTGGAGTTTTTGTTTTTTAATGACGAATACCCCAAACTCAGAATTGGTTAAGCGCCAACACACACACACACACACACACACACACACACACACACTTTTCAGGCTTGATTCAGTATTGTCCTTGGGGAGAAGAGTAATTCCAAGTAGAAGCCCCACACCACACACCACGTTGGGTTGTGGATGTTATTCAAGTACAGAGATTAAGAGCCAAGCTTTGAAGTTGGCTGGACAGATCGAAGTTCAAATCCCTGCTCGACTGCTAGTCAGGGATGCGCCTTTCTCCAGTCTCCAATTGCTGTCAGCGTGTTGGAGGCAGTAATTCTGCTTACCTCATTAGCAGGTTGTAGAACAATGAGATGAAGGGTCTGGTGAATACTAAGTGCTCAGCAACTGTTAGCTACTATTGTCAACTACACTTGAGCAGTTGCTTATATTAAAATCACTGTTTTAGAAGCTTGTTTTGTGTTCATTTTATGTTTATAATTTATTGAAAAATGTATTTATTTTCAATGCTAATTAAATTTACCATCACATGTATTCAAAATAATCTAAGCAGTTTGGACTTAATGTAATTAAATACCATTAAATGCTTAAATATCATTTTTATGATGAGGAAGGAAATGTCTTAATGAATACTAGAGACAAAAATATGTTCAATAGTCTATGCATCCATTTATTTTTATAAGTATAAGATTAGTGTTAATTCATGTAAATTAGTTCTTTGGTTTCATTTTAACAATATGATAACCAAGACATTAAAAAATGTATTAAAAAGTTTCATCTTTCTATAGAACATTGTAATTTACCTGAAAAATACCATGGTGAGGATTTCTTTGTCTATTCAAAGTGTCCAATTACTAATCTTTTTATTTATAGTAATCACTCATAGAAATAAGAATAATAAAACTGAAATAACCTTTCTAACATTTGCTATAATGTCAATATTTTTTTCAATAGTGCATAAGCCTAAACATTTTGAAAGGAACAAGTGCCTGTAATAACTGGTAATATTGCCTGGGGAGAGTGGCGCAGTAGGCTGAGCATCGCCCCATTCACGGAAAGGTTAATGGTTTCATTCTCAATCAGGGCCCATGCCTGGGTTTCGGGTTTGATCCCTGGTCGGAGCATGTAAGGAAGGCAACTGATCTATGTCTCTCTCTCACATCGTTGTTTCTCTCTCTAAGTATGTCCTCAGTGAGGGTTAAAAAAAAAAGGAATATTCATTTGATGCTTTTACACAACCTTCAGCATTAATGAAAAGCAAGGTAAAACACATGGAATATATATTTTCAGTTATTTTCCCAAAAAGCTACATACATGCAGAATTACAGACAAAGCATCTTTAAAAAAAATGGATTCAGCTATATTAGAAGTGATAGCACGAATGAGAAATTAATTTTTTAAAAAAAGGGTATCCAAGAATTGCAACAAATCTTAAAATTCTATAACAACTTAGCATATAGTAAATACTATAATAAATGCTATATATCCTGGGAAAGGTGGGAAGAGGTAAGCAAGGGATTTTTAGACAGAAAAGAAGAATAGAAGTACAGTTGGATTTTTATTCTAAAAATGAAGGATACCAGCTAAAATCTCCCTCCACATTTAGATACTAACTTCTTTTTCCCCCGTTTAGAATAGTCTGTGTTCTCTAATTCTACTACTTCCCTTCCTATTCACCACTCAGCCCACTTCAGTTTGGTTGCCTACCCCATCTTGCCACATAAACAGCTCTCTATAGCGTTACCATGGATGTCTGGGCCACGGAACCCAATGGACATTTTTTATTCCTCAGTTTGACTGCTTAGAAGGAGATGGCTTCATTGATCCCTGAGTTTTTGAAAACCCTCTATTTCTTCAGGATCCATTACTTGCCTGGCCTAATTTCTTTTTATGGCTCTGATAGCAACTTCTTTGTCTCTTTTGCTGATTCATCTTTCTCATTTAGGCATTAAGTATTAGCATTCTCAATGGACAGTCACGGATTCTCTTTCTTCTCTTTCTGCTTTCTTTTCTTCATCTCTGTTTCTTATTCTAAAATAACCCCATAAGTCATATCACCCCTACCTATGAGTTTATTATGACTTATATCCTAATGGCTTCTTAATTTATGTCTCTAGTACAGAATTCTCTGAGGTTCAAACTTGGAAATGTAACTGCTTACACAACATGACCATTAGATACAACACAGAAGTGCTTTAAAAGTACCTAGAACTTGATATGCCCCAAATCAAATTACTTATCCTCCCATATAGCGGCATACACACTATTGCACACATCACAATCTGGTATTTCAGAGTTTTCTATTTCAGTTCAATTCTGCAAGCCAGAAACCTAGAAGTCATTATGGTGTTTACCCCTCCCTCAAACCTACCCACCATATGCAGTCCAGCATCAGGTAGCATGTACCTGTCATTCAAAGTCTGTCTTGAAGCTGTCCACTTCTTCCCTTCTTCATCATCAATAATAGAAGTAATATTACTAAGAAAGTGTTCATTAAGTCCAGAGCCATCTTAAAAGCTCAACCATTTATTGTTGGCTAGCAACTTAACATGCCCTAGTCATGTAGAAGTGGTTAGAAATAAATGCCATGAGGCTCAATGTACTAAAGAAAAAAAATATCTTGAGGGAATAGGAAATTGATAACAAGTGGCAACCAGCAATGTGTCAATATAGCAGAAAAGGATTTGCACCATTTAGCTGGTAGTAGATTGAATATAAATGAACTAATACGGCTCTATTGATTTTTTAAAAGCACAATCTAGGATCCATAAATAAGAAGATAATACATAGACTCATACTAATTATTTATTACACATAGCTCTCATTGATGTATTACATCTATATATATAAAAGCCTAATATGCTAAGTATCCGACCATTCGACCAGTCGCTATGACGCACACTGACCACCAGAGGGCAGATGCTCCGACCAGTAGGTCAGCATGCTGCTGGGGTCCAGCCGATTGGGATGGGGACTGGGCAAGATGGGCTGGACACACCCTGGAGCCCTCCCATGGTCCTTCCCGGCCGCCCAATCTCCTGTGGTCCCTCCCCGGCCTCTAAAATATTTCTTCTAATTAACTTTCTTTCAATGTGCAGGAATCCATGCACCAGGCCTCTAGTATATATATAAAACTTCCCATTTTAACCATATTTAGTGTACTATTCAGTGGTGTTCATTACATTCACAACAGTGTGCAACCATCACCACTTCTGTTTTCAAAACTTTTCCATCACACTAAACTGAAACTCTGCTCATTAATAATAACTTCTCATTGGTAAATTCTAATCTACTTTCTGTCTCTGTGAATTTGCTTATTCTAAATATTTCATATATCTGGAATCATGCAGTATCGAACTTTCTATGTCTGGCTTAGTGCACATAGCATAATGTTTTCAAAGGCTCATTATGTTGTGGCTTGTATTAAAAGTTTGTTTTTGTATAGCTGAATGATATTCCACCTCTATGTATACTAGTATATCACATTGTGTTTATTCATTCATTAGTTGATGGATACTCAGATTGTTTCTACCTTTTGACTTTTGACAATAATACTGCAATGAACATTGGTGTACAAGTATCTGTTTGAGTCCCTGCTTTCAATACTTCCCAGTATATACCAAAGAGTGGAGTCACTAGGTCAGTGGTCGGCAAACTGCGGCTCGCGAGCCACATGCGGCTCTTTGGCCCCTTGAGTGTGGCCACGAAGTTTCAATCACACTGTATGTGCACGCCCGCACATGGTATTTTGTGGAAGAGCCACACTCAAGGGGCCGCAGTTTGCTGACCACTGCACTAGGTCATATAATAATTCAGGTTAACTTTTTATGGAATTGCCTAACTATATGTCACAGCAGCTATCTCAGTTTATATTCCCACCTACAATGTCCAAGAGTTCTTCTCATTGATATCTTTTCAAGGGTGGTATTAGTTTAATGCTTAAAAAATAAAAGTTATAAGGCATAGCACAGTGTTCTGGAAAAATCTTTTAGTCTAGAGCAGTGGTTCTCAACCTTCCTAATGCCGCAACCCTTTAATACAGTTCCTCATGTTGTGGTGACCCCCAACCATAAAATTATTTTCGTTGCTACTTAATAACTGTAATTTTGATACTTTTATGAATCGTAATGTAAATATCTGATATGCAGGATGTATTTTCATTGTTACAAATTGAACATAATGAAAGCATAGTGATTAATCACAAAAACAATATGTAATGATATATGTGTTTTCCAATGGTCTTAGGCGACCCCTGTGAAAGGGTTGTTCGACCCCCAAAGGGGTCTCGACCCACAGGTTGAGAACCGCTGGTCTAGAGAATGCTAGCATTCATTTTTATTACAAAAAAAAATTACTTTCATATTTAAATAAAGTCCTGTCCTTCATAGAGGTAGATTATATGAACAATCCATTTGAGTATGGTATGCAATTTAAATTGTTCTTATGATCAAAAAATTGTTCAGATCTAGCCCCTTTTGTTGTTTTGTATTCAAGCTTTATCTGACCAAAACTACTCATTTTGAGCTTGCTGGCTAGGTTAGTAGTGACCTTTGGTGGAAATGAGCAGTTAATCGCCTGCTAGGAAAATCAATTTCAAGGTTGACCTATCTGAGCTGGCTAAGATAATTTATCACATATATTGGGTGACTGGCTAACTATTTGCTTTTTTCCCCCTCAATTCCAGAAGCATGAAAGCTTTGTTTTAACTTTTGTACTAATCCATCAAATATCAGTGAACTTAGTTTATAACAGATATTCATAATGACATTATTCAAGAGAAATTATGTTTTAATTCCTAAAGAATAAGTCATATGGTTTCTATCTTTCATGGAGAATTAGAGAGGGAGAGAGCAGAAGCTGAACAACAAGATGATCCCTTAATTTCCCTTGTTGCCTGTGGTCCTGACCGTGTAACACTTCCGCCATATTGAGGCGATTTTATTGGGACAGGAAATGTTAACAGTCTTAGCAGTTTTACTGCAGCATTTGCACTTACACAAGCTAAGTCCTGTTAGCGTTTCAGGACAGGGAGAAACGTGAAATGGTGACTCTTCAAATAGTAAGTTTGGTTTTATTATCAATTCATATGTTTATCTTATGAAATAATGAGACACAAATCCACACCAATAAAACCACTTTTACCTGCATTACCAAAGGTAAACCCCAGATATACCAAGATACAGTTTCCACCCCTAAAGGGAGCATCTGTAATAACAAAAGCATAATATGCAAATCGACCGAACAACCGCATAACATCCGGATGACGGCGCTATAACACCCACTGGTGCCAGGCCAGTCAAGGCAGTGCAATGCCATTGGTCGGGGGCCCAGCCATTGCCCCATGATCGCCCGCAGAGGGAGGACCAGGCCACCGGCTGGCGGGGCAATCAATTGGGGGGGGTCTGCAGTCACCCCAAAGAGGGAGACCCAGGCCACCCTCCCTGGGGCGATCAATGGGGGGAGTGGGAGCTCCGCGATCGATCACCCCGCAGAGAGAGGCCCAGGCCACCGGCTGGGGGCGATTGATGGGGGTGGGGGGCTTCACGATCGCCCCAAAGAGGGAGGCCCGGGCCACCCTCTGTGGGGGATCGGTTGGGGGGCTCCGCAGAACCGTAGAACCGGGGATGTGTGGCGGCAGATGCGGGCAGCTCCAGGCCAAGGCAGGTGCAGGTGGGGGCCGTGAGGGAGCTGGGGCTGGAAGGCAGCCAGGGCTGCGAGGTCCTACCCTTGCACGAATTTCAGGCCTCTAGTGGTTCATATATTTTTCTGTAGTTTGTTTCCCTAATCATAGTTTGCCGTGGTCTTCTTTCTATGTCAATAAATATGGTTCTCAAACATTATTTTTAACACATGCTTAGCATTTTTTTTTTCGTGTCTCGATAAACCCTAATCTTGGACATTTCAAATACTACTTTTTCACTATATCTAAACCACTTTAACCTTCATCATGTGATTTAACATCTGTGCTCATCTTCGTTAGTGTTTTAGAGCAGCGGTCGCCAACTGGTGGTCTGCGGACCACTGGTGGCCCGTGAGGTGCGAAAGGTTGGCGACGCTGTTTTAGAGGGCCTGATAGTGACTTCTTAGCCACCCTGTTTCTGACTCAAGATGCGTTTTTTTAAGTGTTCCTCAAACTTGGGAGGTGCCACAAATTTTTCTGCTTGACAGACATCAGATGAGGTACCTGGTAAAGAAAAAGCAGCTGGATTAAAGAGGCAATAACATAGGCTCTCTTCTGTCTGACATTTTCTGATTATCTGAGGACATGGTGCGGAGTCAGCTGTTGTCTGACGCACAAGGGCATGTGGAATATGGTGACTCGGTAGTGCCAGGCCCGCAATGCCAGCTGACTTACAGAAGCGTGCCGTTGTCTTCTAGCTGTCCAGTTCTGGAGCCATCCTGCCTGGTTAAACTGTCACCTGCCACCTTCCACTGGGGGCTGTTGGGCCACACAGAGAGGGCACCTTCTTTGAAGGGTGGCTGTGAGGGCTAGATGAGATGGTGCGGGTAAAGTCTGTTGCCCAGTGCCTCCCAACCGGTGCATCTCCACAAAATAGCAGCTGTCGTTATTTCTCCCTACAATATTCGGAGAACAGCTGCCTAAAATACAGGCTTACCATTTGATAGACATGTTCAGTAAATGGTTTTATTTATTATAGAATGACGTATACTCCTTAAGGGCAGACACACAGAAACCATTAAACTTTATGTTTACTGGAGAAATACTTCATGAAATACCTAGATAGCCCACCCCTCTCTCTCATTAACATTGATGCAATTTGGTAAAAAAGAAAAATGGTGTCTTTTGGGAATATGTCAGATGAAAAGAGTGTGTTGCTCAACATTACAACATCAATTAGATTTCCTATGAATATTTAAAGGATTCTGGTAATAATTCATGTGCTCAAATCCAAACGCAGCCTTTGCAATAAATGAAAAGTTTCCAGGTTAAATATCTTTACAATAGTCATATATATTTTCTTGTCTTGAGTTAACATAGGTAATAGTCAAGGTTATAATTTTACCTATAACTAACTTAAAGAAATAAGACAGATAAAACAAAAAGAACTGCCTTTCAAATCGCAGATATAGAATTAAACTGTCAAGACTTGAAATGTTCAATAAACTACATGTAGTGTAAGATTTTAAAAATTCAAATAATTTCCTTTGAGTGTGATAGGAAATGAATGTATTGGCCAGAAAATTGTGACAATTAATTGCAGAAGGCTGAATTTTAATGAAAGGCTCTGAGAAAAATAAAATGATGAAAGAATGTGCTGTTTGCTTTTAAATCATTTACAGTTGAATAATTTATATTATTTTTAATTCATCCAGTTAAATCATCCACGATGAACACTATATGAATAGATTTTAAATTGTCAGGTTTTTGCATTAAAATGTTTGCCAATAACCACTTTCTGTTTTTTTTTGGCTTTTTTTCTCTTTTAATGGTTTTATATTACAGTATAAGTTAGAAGATTCAGTTAAAGTATACAATATAATGAGCTTGCAGGGTTATAAATATTTGACCTACATCTTCAAACATTAAGATAAAATCTCTTATATAGGTAGGTTATGTGTTCACTCTAAAAAACCAACCTAACTGAAAAGTATTCTGATAATCTCCCGAAAATTTGACCCACACTATTCTCCCCATTTCTGTGTCTAACAGCATTCTTCAGTTGTTCATGCCAAAATCATTGTAGTCTTGCCCAAAACCCTGAACTTCTTTTCTGTCAAAGTTCACATCTTATCCATCAGTAAATGTCAAAATCTACCTATGAAATACTCCAAGTATACTTCTCTCAAACACCTACTGCTACTACCCTTACCAAAGTCACCATCTCTCTCTCTCTCTCTCTCTCTCTCTCTCTCTCTCTCTCTCTCTCTCTCATTATTAAAGTAGTCTCTTAATGTTTTCCCTTTCTTTATCTGTTGCTTTCCTACAGTCTCTTTTCAACAGAGCAGCTAGAATGATCATCTATAAATAAAAGTCAGAATGTGTCAGTCTACTAAAAACTCCCAATAGCTTTCCATTTCATTCAGAGTGAAAAGTAAAGTTCTTATAATGAACTTCAGAGCAATATAATGAGCTAACCTCTGCTACATCTCCCATTTTATCTCCTACCACTTTTTTTTTTTTTTTTTGGTTCTCTCAGCTCTCTCCTCAAACACAACAAGCATGTCCTCACCTCAGAGCTACTGCAGCTCTGCTTATAAAGTAAAGACATGAATTTCTCATATTCCTTCTCTTTCCATTAATGACCCCACCATTGATTTGACTTTCACCAAAGGAACCGTGGACTCCATCTCTAACTGCCACCAGACAGGCCGCTGACTCAACATGTAAAATAATTGCAGCACTCTACTAGGTGTTGACTTGAAGAGTTGAGAGCAGACCTACCTACCTCCTTAAAATCTTCTATATCATTAAGATTAGGTACTGAGTCACAACTAGGGTTGTGTTAATATGTCACTAATTGGTAAAAGAACCAGACAAGGTACAAAAGGTAGACCTGACTCCGCGTGAGCTAGAAGATTGCTGAAGTTCTGAAATGGAGCAAGACAAAGACTAACTATGCTAGGGAGTAATTAGGACACATGCTTGAAGGTGAATCCAAAACCAAAATGTCCACACACTGGCCATGATCCAAGCATAAGTGGCACAGGATATGGGAGGAAATCTAACGATCACGTCATTGGTAAATATACTTCTGATTGGTGAAACTGAGCTGGTCCATGGGCATAGGGAAAGGAGATTCAGACAAAAATGGTACCTATTTGGGGATACAGATACTGAGAAAAAGGATGTCCCTTGGGGTCAAGAATAACCATAAAAAAAAAGTTTTGGGAAAAGATAAGATCCAGAAAGGCCATGTTCAGTGATAAATTGAGTTATAGGGTAGTAAATATGGTTAACAGAAGAAAAAAATTCAGTGTCTGAGTTTGTGGGTAACCAGCTCCAATATTGGATTAATGAGATCATCTTTATTCCCATTGCATAGGTCCAGAAGCGATCCTAGGGCTTAGGGGGAAACTCAAATAGCCCGGCTGCATCTTCCACCGCACAGAATGCTCAGAGAAAAATGAGCTTCATCTTAGCAATAAGCGAGAGGTTGCAATGGGATCGTTAAGAAAAGCCTTATTGGGAAGGTGACATTCAAATAAAAACTTAAAGAGCTGAGGGAGAGCGAGCCATGGAGACATCTGGGGCAAAGCATGCTAGGCCTTGTCACAAGGCCTGCAAGAAGGCGGGTGCAGCTGGAGCGGGGGGAGAGAGGGACGTGGACAGTGAGGTGGGGTCAGGGCACATTCTTGGAGCCATGGGGGGAACTTTGTCATGTGTTGTAAGATAGAAGGCCACTACTTGTTTTTTAACAGGAGACTGTATGACTTCTCTACCGGCGATGAGCTCATAAGCATGACCTTAATTCCAGACTCACCATTGCCAGCTGGCTAACTAGAGGCTAGAAGAGAAGAAAGTGGAGATTTTAATTTTGTTTTTACTTTTTATAAGATAATAACCTCTCACTTCAACAACGTGTGTGTCCTGTGCTTTATGCACATCTCCCTGACATGCTATTCTCATTTAACACTCCGGTTCCTTCTCATTTTTTAGATCAGTTGCCCTAAAGTTAAATTAAATTACGTTTATTGAGCCTTTGTATGTGGCGGGTGCTACACTATCTGCTTTATATGCAGCCATTATCATTTCCATGCTGATCCCAGGGAGACTGAAATGCAGAAAACTTTGGAGTTGCGGAGCGTGTGCCGTGCCTAGGGTTGACATAACACTAGTTCTCATAGACCCGGGGTTCCTCTTCCGCCTTCTTCAGGTTGGCCGACATTTAGTGAGGAGAGAGTGCCTTTTTCACGTTTGAATAGATGTCTAAGCGAGCAGACGGCGTGATCCTCAGCCGTGGGCTGCAGCCTGCAGTCCTGCGCAGGAGGCAGCATCAGCGTGACTCAGCACATGTACATCCGAGTGGGAACACAGGGCTTTCTAACCCCCTTCCCAGCTCGCAAGACTCCGCTGTTTTGTTTTGGTTTCTCTGTAAAATAATAATATCTGAAGTTGGATCCAAGCCTATAAGATGTTGAAGTCACATTTTAAAAGGTAGCATACAAATGTAGTTACAAAAGTGAATATTTATTTAGATAGGGAAAAGAGAACATAGCCACATACATATTTAATATGGCTGACAAATGCCACAGGCATCGGGACTCAAGAAAAAAATTAGCAATATTCTTGTTGAATGCTTAACAGTCCAAGTGACGTAGCTAAGGATTGATACAGGTGCCGAAACCGGTTTGGCTCAGTGGATAGAGCGTCGGCCTGCGGACTGAGGGGTCCCGGGTTCGATTCTGGTCAAGGGCATGTACCTGGGTTGCGGGCACATCTCCAGTGGGGAGTGTGCAGGAGGCAGCTGATCGGTGTTTCTCTCTCATCGATGTTTCTAACTCTCTATCTCTCTCCCTTCCTCTCTGTAAAAAATCAATAAAATATATTAAAAAAAAAAAGGATTGATACAGGTAATGGATTATGATGACCAGCTATCAGAAGACTTGCTCCAGAGATTCTGTCCTGCTCCCTTCATAGGATTGCTGTTTACCCAGAAGAAAAAGTCCTCAGGAATTGCAGTTACATTGAACTGGCAATTTGTCTTTATTTATCAAACTTCACTTATGTCATCCCGTTGAGAGAAGAGCAGTAGACTGCTCCCACCTCCGGCTCGGCTGCCCTGCTGTACACTAACCGGGAA
The DNA here is from genome assembly GCF_000147115.1 of Myotis lucifugus. Classification (NCBI taxonomy): domain Eukaryota; kingdom Metazoa; phylum Chordata; class Mammalia; order Chiroptera; family Vespertilionidae; genus Myotis; species Myotis lucifugus. The sequence continues at coordinate 1,108,534 of NW_005871051.1, read as the reverse complement.
AACATGGTAGAACCGTGGTTCTCCCTGGTTCCTAAAACTCTCCTGTCTAACCAAGAATCATCCGCAGGGAAACGCAACAGGTTTCCCTAAAGACTTGATTGCTTAGCACTCTGCCTAGTGTCACTGTAGCACCTGTCTCCTCAGATAAGGAGATTTTTACGCCAAATTATTTCAATTCTGAATGGCAGGCAAATGCATTCATTTGAAAACATTGATTGTATGTATGGTGACCAAAAAGTGTTGAAATTACACATAGATAAAATAGAAAAGCAAAGTGATTTCACACAGGGAGTTCAGGGTTCCATTCCAATGAGATTTGGATTGAGAGTGTTTGCTCGGTAGAATGTGACCTTTGACACTTCTCCGTGGTTAAAAAGTCACTTTGCTTTTTAAATACATGTTAGGGTTTGATTTTATTGTGCTCTTGTGGTTAAATTCAAGGTGAAGGTTATTATTTGGGAGACTACTTCCTACCCTAAAGCATTACCAAATGATGACATATGCTATTAAATAAAAGCACAGAATTATACACATTTCACCCTAGCTTTGGTTGATTGAGGCAAATGTAATTGTCATTGGCCAAATGATTATGACTTTTCTATTCTTCATCTTCCCTCTCCTCTAAGCTTTTGTTTAAACAGAAACGGTTATTACCATTTTGGTAAAGTCTCAATGTGACAGCACATGTAATGCACCTAGAAACCCAGCCTCACACTTTCTTCACTTATTTGAAAAGATTTTAAGGCTGACATAAGCTCTGAATGTGAACATATTTTCTTCAATGAGAGATTTGCATAATCCAGTAGAGATAAAAATGTGAGAACCTTCAGAGATGCTAATAATGGAGGTCACAGAGCACCCAGTGAAGTACAGTTGAGACATGATGGCCTGTCGTTGTCTCCCTTCTTCAGCCCCACCACAGGGCAAAAGGCAGTACTTAACATTGCAGTGAAGGTCTATTCCATTGGTTAGGTAAAAATGACTAGTCAAATGCTTATTTCTCAGAGGGAAGCATGTATGGTAGGTCAATTGAAGGTATCTGTTGTATCGAAAAATCTGTTGAAAATGTTTGAGTGAATTATTGTCTAAATTGACAGGTGATTGCTATCCAAGCTAACACTATAGTCTGTTAGAAGAGCTCAAAGGGGACTATATTAAAGAGTATATGCTCTTTATAAGTTTTGTCTAAGTAGATAAAATGATATGATACATGAATTAAGAAAGAAATAAGCTGGAATTACAACTAAAGCCACTTAATTTCATTGTGAGATGTCCTTACTTGCAATCCTTTGCAAAGTATGCTGTGCCCAGGATGGCAAGTGTGCGTGTGATAAACATTTAGGGAGCTTCTCACGTGGAGAAATGCACAGGCGATGTTCTTAAACACCTAAGGTAAAGTCACCATGATTTTCTTAAATTGTTTAAAAATGGGTGTACCTGTAAATGTAGTGTACACACAAATCCAATAATTCCTTATTAAATACAATATTTACATATGCAGATAAGAAACAATATTAAAAATGGATGCAATAATATATTTATGGTTTTAGAACACTTAAACGACAAATCTAAAATTTAAAATATATACTTTTCTTTTAATAATTTTCAAAATAATGAGTACCTTTGCAAACTGAACTAAGTGTATAGAGAGGATTCATTTGAAAGGAAGCAGTCATGCAAAGAATATTTCCTTATATGCAGAGTGAGCATTGAATTTCTAAATGACCTAAAAAAGAAGCTATTAGAATAGGACTTCTAGACCCATTAAAAAATTAACTTGTCTAATAAATGCAGTCACATTCCTATTGTTTTATATTAATGCTTCATCTACATTTATGCCTATAAAATTTTTAACTTCAGTCCGTCGTCGTAGTTGAAAATCTCTTCGTGTAAAAAGTTCCAACTGTCCTTGGGAATGAATCAGACCCAATTAACGTTCCATTGGTCTCATTGTTCGTGGATGACAGACTCCCAGCCTGAGCAAGAGGGAAAGTTAAGTGGCGTCAAGGCTGCCCCCTCAGAGCAGTGGAGCCCCCACCAACTCCACTTCCCTGTTCCGTGGAGCAAGTCTCCAGATCCCACTCTACTGCTCCTCTTACGAAAACCTCTTCGCAGCTTCTAGGGTGAGAACAGAAGACTAAACCATGGCAAATGTCAGAGCCTCTTTTAAGTTAGTCATATGGCCTATGACTAGGGCTTAACCTCAAATTATGGATTAGGTAAAAACCCTAAAGCTCATTCATCTTCCACACATGTCATTTGTTTGTTGTGGTTTCTAAGTGCTTTGACAGTTGATTATTTCTTTACTAGAGGCCCGGTGCAGAAATTCATGCACGGGTGGAACCCTAGGCCTGGCCGGAGATCAGGGCTGATCAGGTTCCCCGCCTCCCTGCCCTCCCGCCTCCTCCTTCCCTCGCTGCCCACATCTGCCGCCACCCACTCCCAGTACCCTGGTCCCAGCCCTCAGCCCGGCCCTTATCAGGTGATAGGGGCCTGCAGGCCTTGGGGAGGGGCCAACCACCACCAGGGCAGGAGGGCAGCAGTCCAATTGGGGCCTGCTGCCGGGGGGTGGGCAGGGGCAGGGGCGGGCGAGGGACCCGGGAGGTTGGCCACTGGCCCCAAGGAGGGAGCCGGCCCTTGGATCCCCTGGGTAAAGGGCTGTGTCTGCTGCCACCCACCCCATTTTCCCATCCCAGCCCAGGGGGCCGAGCCCTAATCAGGCGCTCAGGGCCTATCGGCTGGAGGGAGGGACCAGAAGGTTGGCTGGCAGGCCCCATTGGTGATCGGGGCCTGTGGGCTGGGGTCAGCTCCTGTGTTGAGCATCTGCCCCCTGGTGGTCAGTGCATGTCATAGCATCCGGTTGTTTCATCGTAATGGTCGCTTAGGCTTTTATATAAAGAGATTTTATGTTTAAAGTAAGTTATGGAAGACTTTTATTCCCAGAGTACAGGAAGCACGAGGCTTGAATTAGAAGCCCTATATTAAATACTTAGATAATAACTACCTTTGCCATTAGCTTATCCCCAGTATCATGAAAAGTCCTTCCGTCTTTGCCTCTAAAGTGAGTTAGGGCACGATTCGCTGTATCTCTTTTGTGTTGTCATTGTCCTCTGTCTTTGTTTTGGTTTTTGTTTTAAGTAATGGTTTCCCACAGCATTTTTTTTTTTTTTACTACAGGAACATTGTCCGGTTTATTGAGTTTCCCCATAACTTTATGATTTTAATATTGTCTTGAAAATAAAATTAGAACAGTGTGACCTTATTTGGCATTGAAAAAGTATAGAATTTATTTTCGAGGGAAGAAGGATAACTGTATGTTCCCCTCACTAACTTCTGTGGTGTTGCTATCCCATAACTTCCTTAAGGTCTCAGGACCTGGTCACACACCTGGGATGGCACACAGGAGCACAGAGGAAAGCATCATCGAGCTGGGAGGGATATTTCCTTTCCTCTCTGTCCTTCATTGGGACCAATTTCCACTTCCTCCATTTGTCTTTACACACTTTTTCATGGTCTCCAGTAACTGTGGTGCTGGAAGAAATTAAATTATCTTCCTCTTTAAGCTGTTAATTAAGAGTTATTGTTGATCACCGAGGATTTGGGCTCAGTGGCAACATAAGCAGCAAGTTCTGAGCCTAAACAGTAACCTGCAGATAATAAATCCCACTGCTCGGGGGGTTAGTTGTAAAGTATTGTTGGGCCAGACAGAGCCACAAAGCATGGACCTCTTTATGGCTTCAGCTCTGCCCCACCCCCGCCCCCCAAATCACCTTCCAACCTTTGTGGAACCTGAAGGGAGACGTTTAAGAGGACTCTTCCGTCTGCAGGGAAAGAAAAGATGACTCAGAACCACCAGGGAAAAAACAATAAGTAGATGAAGGGAGAGATAGAAAGCAAGGAGGACCATGTCCATGGCAGACACCCGTGGTGTGGGGAACCGTGTGCACTTGAGGAAAGTTCAGCCCTGAAGTGTAAATTCAGCTTTTGTGATCAAATATTGTCCCGGCATAAATGTGAGAACTCTGCCTTCCTTGGCGACTTTACCGTGAGCGTTTAGGATGTGGAGAGCAGCATAGACTCAGTAGTTACACTGGTAGAACTCAAAGCACTTTTGACTAGTTCTGTTTTTTAAGAGAGTCATTGTATTTGGAGGGTCATTGGGTTCCAGGAGAAAATACATCCATTTCTGTTGCTAGTGAGGTACTTGAATACAAATTTTCAATTTTTTTTATTTTAAGAAAAAAATCCTATTTATAACAGTGAGTATGAAACTTGATTATTCGCAGCTTAATTTCTCCCTTCCAATATACACGTGAATCAGTGCCAGCTGATGTCAACACAAATTATGAGCACTCAAGGAAAACTAATTGTCCCACATTATTTTGCAGTTATTATTGATTACCATGTCCTTTGCAAATCAGGACAAAAATAGGAAGTATAATCATTCTTAAGTATGAATCTAACTGTTAAGAGAGGGAAAAAAGGATGTTTCCAAATACTTTGTTAACCACATATTATAAGCATAGGATGCATTTAAAGGGCTTCAACTGAGTCTATAGAAAATCAGACAATTTTAGAACATGATCTCCAATCACACACTCACTGATTTAAAGCTAGACTTCTCTTTTCAAGTATAAAACGTCTTCTTTCTTTCAGAATAGCATTCTCTTCACCAACAAATAGCTTAAAGACAAGATAAAAACTGAGATGGGCACGTCAACACCACCACCAACACACACACACACACACACACACACACACACACACACACACACTTCCAGACGACCTATCGATTATCTTTAAATACTACATAGTTGGTAAATGTAAACTACCACATGGTAATAGAAAGCAATCATATATTTGAAAAATATATTTTCCTACCTATTTGAAAATAAGTGAAGGAGAATATTGAAGAGAGTTCCTGAGTAGCAAAGTCAAGCTTCGCCATGATTCAACTTTGCACTGTTTCTATCACAAATAGGAAAGAGCATCACACAGGATGCAGCAGGAGTTGCCATTACCAATTATTTCTTGTCACTGAGCTTTCATAAAAGAGAAAGAGCAGAAAATTGAAGGTTCTAAACATGGGCAAGTACCTGGACTTCGGATGCCTAAGTTTCTGATGAAGAAAGCAAGGCATGTTTTTGAAATTAACTCTTAAGTATTCAAACTATCATAAAAAATAATTTAGTCTGGCCAGTGTGGCTCAGTGGTTGAGCATCAACCTATGAACCAGGAGGTCACGGTTTGATTCCCGGTCAGGGCACATGGTCAGGTTGTGGGCTCAATCCCCAATGTAGGGCATGCAGGAAGCAGCCGATCAAAGATTCTCTCTCATCATTGATGTTTCTGTCTTTCCTTCCCCCTTCCTCTCTTTTATTAAAATCAATAAAAATATATTTAATCGATAAGTAAGTAACTCATCCTGAAGAGGTAGTCACATACAGAGCAGTTTCAGGACACAGATGTCACTGGACTTAGGAATGTCATCCTCGTCTTTACTTCCCAGTTTTCAGACGCTGTGGCATGAGGTGCCCCTGGCAGTGCCTGGATTTCGTGAGCTAGAGAATTACACTGCAATTCAGTATTGTGCTAATCATCTTCAAATTCATATTTTCCTCCAGATAAACTGCATTGGAAAAACACTAATATTATTGTCCATAAAGTGACAATGAAACCAGAATGCCAACCACAGCATGAACTCTCCCGGCAAATGTTCCGGACACAGCCCACTTCCCGAGCTGCTTGCTCTGTGTGTTTAGCTCTTAAAATAAGATTTTAATTTAAAATGATGAATAAATTCTTACTCGACTTCAGGCAGGCAAAGAAGTAAATGTTGTTTTCTCTTTTTTGCAAAGCTAATACCCTATCCTTGTTTTTCATGCGACTCCTGATTTAGTAAGCGACCTGGGGTGTGGAGGTGCGGGTGGGGGGTGGGGGGGGGAGTAAAGGGGGAGGGAGGGCAGGAGAGGAGAGTGTTGAGGTTACTGTTCAGTAATTACTTCACTGCCCCAGCCGTCTCTGTGGCTTCTCTGACGTGTCTGCTGCGTGAGGCTCTGTGTAGGCCGAGATTTGTTACTGTCATTCAGGAGTAGGTGTGAGAGAGGAGCCATTAAACATCCATCAAAGCATTAAAACAGCTGCACACGCGGGAACCCACCACAAGAGCCACAAGTGCAAGTACAAGTGCGGCTGAGCTGGCGCAGAGCGTCCCTCAGCCCTGTGGCCAGTGTGGCACCACTTAGAGCAGGAGGCTCGGGCGGGGAGTCGACAGCAACGTCCAGGACAGGAGGCGAAGAGCAGGCCTGAGTGAGACAGATGCTGCGTCACCATCTCCATCTCCCACGGACGACACTGCCATGGAACCTTCAAGCTGGTGGCACGCTTAGTGACAGGAATGGAACCCTGAAATTGGCCAGGTCCTTGCCTGTTTTAAAATGTCAATAGATAGCTTCTTGTCAGAGCAACGGAATCTATAGAAAATTCGTGAATAACTAATGAGCCTCCCAGGCCATCAGACGTCTCTCTTCAATTCCTTGCACAGGTCTGCTGCTCACCCACCTGTGGTACCTGGACTATGGAGATGGGTTATTTCAGAACCGATTAACACCGTAATGAGTTCACATACAGATGCCCACGTCTGAGCTGCATCTTGGAGGAAACTCGAGAATTTGATGTTACCATTCTTTAAGCTATTCCCAGGGTTTCTACAGCCATCATCCGACTCTGTGCGTCTTTATAGAGAAAACATGGAAATGAGCTGAGGTGCCACATTGTAGAGAGAGAGCCTGGGGATGGCAAGGTGTCAGAGAACTGCCATCTTGACAGATTGTACCCCTGGCATCGTATTATGATAATAGATGGTTTTTTATTATATCACTGCATTTGGCTGCGATGACATTTAACTACAGAAGATTAAGGACATGTCACACCACCGGGAGCTTTATGAATGGGCTAGTGTGTTTTGGTCGCACTTACAATTAGCAAGCCAGAGGGGAGTAAACAATCCTGGGAAAGCTGAGTCACTCCCCACAAGAATGCCCACTTACTTCTCTGTGGGGATTTCCTTTAATTGTCGAGCCCATCCGTGTGCACTGTTTAGCTTTTATGACCCAGCTCCAGGCTGAGCCCATGTGGAACTCTTGACCATAAACATGACCCTGCCCTTGAAGACCTGATCGTCACGTTGATGTAAGAAAACATGAAAGGATACGGAAGAAGACATCCTACTTCCAATCTGCGTGCGACGGGAAATGAGTGATGTTTACAGAAAAGAGAAGCAGATGAGGAGAGATTATATGACAGTGGGATAGTCAATGGGCGGATGAATGAATTTCATTGAGAAAAAAAAGAAAGAAAGGGAACTCAGATGGGGAGGGCAATGCAGAGAAGAAAAGGAGGTGGTTACGCAGGGAACAGGCGAGACCCTTGCTTAAGCATAAAGGTCACCATGTCGAGGCCCGTGCCTGCTGACTTCCATGCCTTTTCTCTCCCAGACCTGGCCGCCAAGTAGCATTCTCATCCCCATGTTGCAAAGAAGGAAACAGAAACTTCAGGCAGAGTCTCTAAAGTCACAGAGTGTGGAAGCAGAAGAAGCTGGACTTGAACCCACCTGAGCTGCACCTGTGGTCTGAGGCCCGAGGGGGTGCGTGCAGGCTCGGCCCCGTGCGGCTGTGGGAGCACAGGGTGGGCCGGGTCACAGAGGCTGCTCCTGGGGAGAATGCGCGGGGTTATCTGCATGTGGGGAGAGGGAGGGGATGTCAAAGGAGACCGAAGGGTCTGCCCTGGAAGTGCTTCTGGATTGGAGACTCGCTGGGAAAGAGAGGGCCGTTCCTCCTCTGAGGTCACACCCTCTTCGGAGTTAGTTATGGAGGCAGGTCAGGAGCAGGAGTCCTGGCCGCTCGCAGGCCCATGTCCGGTCCTCCTCACCTTTGGGAGGAGAAAAGGAAAGCCTGGGGTGGTTGGTCCCTCGACTGTCGACCTAGTTTGTCTATTAAAGGAACTGGGTCAAGCAGGAGGGAGAAGGATGAGTGAGGGTGGGGAGCAGGGCTTTACCTGAGCCAAGGAGGGTTTAAAACGAGGAAAGGAGGTTAGGGAAGGCTGTGCTAGAGTCCTGGGAGCTGGAGTTTTGTCTCGCTCCTGTAAATTCAGTGACAAATTGGAGCAATTAGCTCATCCAGTCCCTGAGTGTCTCTTTTGTCTCGATTTCAGAGTGTGTGTGTGTGTGTGTGTGTTAAACAAATATCTAGAGTGGTAATGGCTTCAGGGATACACGTATAAATTAGAGCCAGGTCCCACCCTCAAAGCGTTCACTGAGGATGGTGAGACCACATAACCACAGTGAACCTTACGGCCAAGGTGACCGTGATCGATAGCCCAAATCCGGGCGAAGTGCTCCCAAGTTCAGGAGAGAAAGACTTACTTCAGGGAAGAAGGGCAAGGGCAGGGGGAGGCTTCGCACACGAGGTGTTTGGGGGGTGCTATTTAAAGTGTGTGGGAGAGGTTGGGGCATTCAGAGATGGCAGAGGGAAGAAAGCTCGTTTGGGACCAAGGAATCGCGTGAGTTAAAGACTGAAGGTGGGACCGCATCAAGTATGAGCAAGCAGCAAACTGGGTGCTGGGTTTGCCTCGAGCAGGAGGTACGTAAATATCTCTGACAAGAGCAGGATCGTTTATTCAGTTTTGAGCTCTATTCCGTGTAGCTGTTGTTTCATTCAAAGCAGCTGATGCTGACACCACCAGCCATGCCTAAGAGCCGGCTTGCTCTGACCCAGGTGCCACTCCCTGCTCTGCCAGTCCGGTGGGATGAGACCCTCTCTGTACACTCCGCAGCCAGTGGTGGCCTGGAAAAATGCAGGAACCCCCAGAAAAAGTCCATGAACTACATATTTCTGTGGCGGGTGGACAGACAGGGATCTGAGCCCATAAGTTGTGTTCGTAAAAGTGTGAGCCTCCCTTCCACTACCCCTTCCATCTGCCTGTGCACATTCAGTCCCTTCTTGCCTGTGCGCACGCGGCCTCTGAGGATGGGTTGGGGGGAAAGCCTTGCTTGCTTTGAGCTCATAGTTTCTGGAAGTGATGGAAGGGGCTGGAGTCCGACACCTGATTGCCTCCCAGAGCCTCTACAAGGAAACCGTGTTCTCGTTGTTGAGCCGCAGAGAGAAAAATCCAACACTGAGACCCTGCGGTTCCTAGTGGATCAGGAAGCTGCGGGGGTAGGAGCCACGCAGGAAAAAGTCTGTCTTTTCTGAATTCATGTCTGGCTCAAGGTGAGGAGCAGGAACTGATTATACAGAGGATCGCCTCCCAGAATGTACTCCTTTATAAATAAATTCAGGTGGGGTTTAGTACGCAAGCTATTTTTTCTTTTTGCATTCAAACAGCTGAAATATCTACAATATAGAAAGATAACGAAGGATTAAAAATATGGTCTTATTAATAAAGGTATTAGCAGAAGATGTCAACAGACATAAAACAGGGATCTGGTCTCTCAGGAATGCTGGAAAGAATTTGCTCAGAAATGTCACGTTTCATTATTGCACGTACTGAACGGTGGGATCACATCAAGTACGCTTTTCTCTGTTAAACAGAGAGGTTTCTACTAGCACTTTTGGTCTCCATTATAACGGGTCAGCTTCCTTTCCACTTCTTCTTCCATTTCACTCTGGGAGCATGCTTGAGTGAACACAGGCCTGGTCCATTCCGCCAGTTTGGCGCTGTGCCTGGGTCCGTTAGACACACACAGGCTGGATGGCTGTCTCTAAACGCCAGCCCCTCGGGTAAAGGCTGCGGCTGCAGTGTCAACCCTCGGTGGCTCTCCACTCTACGGGCCTGGCGCTCAGGACTGTGCAGGTGGAACCCACACTGCGGGGTCCATGTTTACTCCTGAGATTTCTCTCTGGAATCTGGACAGTGTCCTCTCTCCCCCTGGCGGCTTCCACAACCCTGACACTTACTTTACATGGACTCATGGGCTCTTTTCTCGCAAAGTATTGCCCATGCTGTCTTAGAGCCACTGGAGCGGGATTAAAGGTTTTTGCAAAGTTAGAAAATAAATAAATGGATTATAGTTTCTCCCAATGAGCAAACAGGCAAAGTCATGATGCATTGGTTGTATTTTTTTCCCCTTGAGGTCCTGCCCAGAGTAGGACATAAATATTTCCCTGTGAGCCTCCACATTGAGAGTTTTGTTTTATGGATAGTGTGGAATTTTGTTTAATGTCAAGAAGATGCATATTTCAATTCTTTTCGTCCCGAGTCCCATCTAGCAAATGATGCCTAATTTTTATTATACACATCACATTAAAAGAGAAAATTGACTTCTAATATATTTTTCTGCCATGTATAACAGCTGGGTTATGAATGGCTGCACTATGTGCTAACGAAGTAAAAATATTTCAAGGCAAGTGTCATTAGAGGTTGCATAGAGGCCAAACGCAAGTGGGAGCTCTATTCCATAAGGAAGAAAAGAAATGTGAACTTAAGGTTGCCTGATTCTTAGTAGGAGATTTGTCTAATTCTCTATTAGCTAGGCACCTACCATAATGTGGACAGCCCATAAAGTTTTATCATCACTATGAACATTCTTTATAACCCAAACTCCTAACCCATGAACACCACCTCATCTCTCAGCTAATGTTACAAGGCAATGCATACTACAGAGCACGTACTACTAAAAAGATAACAATTGCAATAGGAATATTTCATGGGCAACTAGATTGAAGCAATTTCTATGATCAGTGATTTGAAATAAGTTTATATAAACTTTGACTGTAGATTAAACCTAGTCAGAAGGCTATTGAAAGAAACCAGGATAAACTATAGGATAATTAGAGTTACCTTTATTCATGTGTGATTTTGATAGAAAGAAAAACTTTAAATATACTTGTACACAGCTTTCATGGTCACTTACCGACATTGCATAACAATTATGAAGGCAAAAAAAAAAAATACCCAACAAATAATTGAATGGACCAAAAGCTTAAATGGTCTTAGTTGTAGAGGGTTGTCAATGAATTCTAAAACCAGTTGCTTGTTAAATAATTCCTTTTATTTTCTGATATCATTGATGATTTAAATTGGCCAAGGATACAGGTTTAACCAAAATAACAACTTTCATTTGTCATATAGTAGCACCTTTAAGGTTCATTTTCCTAAGGGAGCTGGCATACACAAAGATGAAACAACCTACTAAAGATCACAATAGACATTTTAAGTATCTCTGAGTCACACGTGGGAGATGGATCCTGTCCGTGGGAATAAACCTATCGAAACACAGAGCTGCCTGGAGTGCCCGCTGCGTGGTGGCGAGCGCTGTGTGGTAACAGTAAGAGTCCTCTCCTCAGAGTTCTGTGATCACATGTGGACACTCACACACGAGATTGTTTTGATCCAGCGTTCTGTACTGACTCCTGAAACTACCTCCTCGGTGTTTCTCTTTCTCTCTCTATGCATTCACCTTCTCTCTATCTCCATAGATATGGATTTCCCCTTCACATGCCTCTTTATATGGTTATCTATACAAATAATAGGGTGATATGCAAATTGGTTGGGATGCCATCACAGTAATGACCGATCAGCAGGCTGCATGCGCAGCATGCGCAGGTGGGCGGGGACTTGCAGTGTCAGGGATCAGGGCGGGGCTGTGGCCTGGGCCTCCGTGTGCCTGCGCCAGGGGTCTGCAGGCCTCCCTCCGCTCCAGCCTACCTCTTTGGGGAAATCCATCAAGGAGCCCCAGATGGGTGGGAGGGGCCTACCTTCTTGGGGCAATGGATCGCGGGGCTCCCGCACTGTGACAGGACACAGGTCAACCCTGAATGTACGAATTTCGTTCACCGGGCCACTAGTTATATATAAACTGCTGAAGCTTCTTCAGTTGAGATGGAGCCAAATGTACCGTGTTTAGGTCTGCAGCCTCTCCGTCTGCCTCTTCCTATGGCTTTGAGACAGGATTGCGTCCCTCCATTTCTCTGAGCAAAGCCTTTCAGCTCGGTCAGTTTCATGTAAAGAACCCATGTGAGTGACACCTGACTTCCTGGTGCTGCTTTATGTGCAGAAAATCCTGGGGTACATAGTAGAGCAGAGCCCCAAAGCCTTGTTCATGTTGTGTTGGCCTCGCGGAGTTGGTTTCCAGCAATGCACTGCTCCCCCTGAGCTCTCCATCTCCATTTATTGAGGAACCATGAGCTCAAGTAACTTACCCACCGTCACACCTGAGTGGCTTACCAGAATGCACACCCCAGACCGTCATGGCTCCTACATCCTTTATTATGAGCATTATACCTCGCCATCCGCCAAGTCTCAGCATTAACAGCATGTAAATTTATTCTCCAGCATGATTCATTAAAATGAAAATGGGCCATTTTCTCTGATTCTCCAAGCACTTCAGAGGAAGCCTCACAGCCTGAATACAGATTTGATTTCTGAGAAGGAGACAAGAAGCGGCGTTAAGTCTCTCCCTGTATTAGAAGCTGGTTCATCTTAAAAGGGCTCTTATTCCAGTTTTCGGTTTAAAATATTTAAAGGAAAACCAAGCAGCATTATGGCTAAGAATAGCTACAATTGCATTTTTTTTTTTTGCAGTAGGTAAAGCAAGGCAACGGAAAAGCGCCTGCCATTCAATGGCGGCACCTAATGAATCCCCTCCAGAGGGAACGTTCATGTAAAACTGAATTTTAAAAAAATCAACCTGTTAGGACACCCACTCACACATTTCTTTCTGTCATCTTATATACAAGGCATCAGTTCTCTTGCTGGGTAGGCTCTCACTTTCTGTTTAAATAGAGAATTTAAATAATAGTAACCACATGCATAGGTCCCAGTACAAAGTAATAGCACAAGAAATAAAAACTCAACATCTAAGTGTGTTTAAGATTACAGTCAAGAGGTAGAAAGGTGAGAATAAAAAGGAGAGAAATTATAAAATGTGACTTTGTCTTTTTCTTATCATTCAATAAAAGGGCCTTCTCTGGATCTCTGTCTTTCTGTTGTTGTTGTTGTTGTTATTGTTGTTCTTTCTTCTTCCCCTCCTCCTCCTCCTTTTCCTCTTTCTTCCCTTCTTCTTCTCCTTCTTCTCTTTTTATTATAAAGAACATTCCCTTTTCTTTCACATATATGCCGAGGTTAACAATTACTCTCAGCAAAATTATTTTTTAAGCACCCACTATGTGCAAAGCATCAGGATCGCCACTATTTGGGAAGTAAACATCATCTCCTCTCTCAAGGAGGTGGAAATCTGGTTGTGAAACAAAGCACACCTGTAAAGATACAAGCATGCAGCTGCGATGCAAGGAAGGGAAAGTGTCGTCACACAGGAAATGATACAGGTGTTTAGATGAGAATAAATAATGGGACAGCAAAACAGTGAACCTTCCCGGTAAGAGTGGAGGCCCAGGAGACAATGAGGGACCATAAGAAGAGGCTATGGTTGGGATTCTAATGGACCTGTTTGCAGATCTCGTCTTTACCACTATTCGCTGTGTGCCTTTAAGCAGACTTGTCTGATTCCACATATATAAGCAAGCATTATAATACCTTCTCCATGGAGTTATTTATTTTATTTTATTTTTTAAATATATTTTATTGATTTTTTTACAGAGAGGAAGGAAGAGGTATAGAGTTAGAAACATCGATGAGAGGGAAATATTGATCAGCTGCCTCCCGCACAACCCCTACTGGGGATGTGCCCACAGCCAAGGTACATGCCCTTGACCGGAATCGAGCCTGGGACCCTTCAGTCCGCAGGCCGACACTCTATCCATTGAGCCAAACTGGCTAGGGCTCCATGGAGTTCTTTTAAGTGCTAAATTAAGCAGTGGATGTAAATCCAGGTTTATCTCTAGATGGGCACAATTCGGTGACACAGTGGTTCTGGTGATGGTAGTATTAAGAGCAGTTTTGAAACTCCTGGGACCAGGGCCTGGCATAGAAAGGGCCCGGAATGAAATTTAGTCCCCTTTTCTAGGTACTCCCATTGCGGGCAACCATCTAATTCTCTAATTGCTTGGGCTGAACCCTGAGTCAAAATAGATCTTAGAAGTTTGGAAATGGAAATGGACATTTCAGAGAAGTGAATAAAGAGTGAACGAAGTCTTGAAGGTGAAAATTCAATTAGGGCATCCAAGAAACAATAAATACACTGGACATGTTTGTGGGGATCGTGGTGGTGGTGATGGTGTAGAGGACTGTGATATGCATTTTGAGAGCTGAGGAGCTGTCTAAATACATGTGGTAATCACTGTGTAGAGGGTTTATCCTACTACCTTTGAATTTGAAACAACTTTTTCTCCTAAAACTGACTAAAAATCTTGCTAGCGTAGACATGTTCCCAAATGCTGGAAACACAACTGATAAAATAACAGTGTTCTGTGGAGCATTTTGGCATCTTTTACTGTCTTCTATTTTTATTTAATTGAAAATATATTTTACAGATACAAATAAAACATGCTACTCAAAGTGATAAAAATTGTTTTTTAGGGAATAGCAGTTTGGGGAAAAACACCAAGATATAAAGACCAGATGGAGAGAAAACTATCTAATTCTGACTACAAAGGAAGGTTCTTTGTCCATAGAATCCTAGCAAATAGGCAAAACACTTTTAATAAAGACGTATTGCAGAGTAAAGGTAATGGGCAAGCAGACTTACAGAAGAAAGTTTATCCTCACATGTGGCACCAGGAACACAAATGCAGTAACTTTATGAGAAATGGGAATATAGTTTAAAAATGATAAAGAATAACAAAATGTCAGTTCATTTGCTTTTAGTAGCATTGATATCTGGGCGATTGTTTTAGAACATCACAGCAGGAAGCCAACATAGGTCATATTGGGCGTGCTAACGCTGTCTGACTGTAGTGGCTGTTCGGAGCACCGTGCTCTAAGAATTCTAGACCCCATGGAGTTTTACCAGGAAAGGGTACCCGACTTGAGCCGAAGTGCCTGCTATGGGAAAGGGCAGAGCAGTAAGAAGTAAAGATTTTAAAAATGTCAAATTCTTTGATTAAAAAAACTTCACTCTTGACCTGGTTTGAGTGCAAGAGAAAAACATGATGTATTTATGAATGTGTTTATCATGCGATGAACTATAGTGTGCCCTCAAAGACAACTCGAAGAGAAGTAAAATAGGTTAATACCTTACAGCAGCTCATCATTGGCTTTTATCCACTAAAAGATCGTAGGGAATGCTTCCGTACATCCTCTATTATATTTCCTCCATGTAGTTTTGATTCCCTGACTCTTTTGAAAGGAAAATCTGATATTTATCACAGTTAATTCCGTGGAAATTAAATTTCAGGTATATGAATTGAATATATTGGCACGCCATCAGGATGACTGTTTTATCTTTCTTAAATTAGAATTAATGTGACTAGAAGGAATGACTTCCACCCGGTACCTCTTTATAGTGAAATTTACGAATTAAACAAAACCTCGAAGTACTTAAGAGTGAAACATATCTCCATGCCCTACCTTTTCAGCCTTCGTATTAAAGTGGACAGGTTCTTTGCAGAGAAGAATTTAGAGAGAGCTTCAAGACTATATTATGAAGCATGCTGCATTTTCTTCAGATTTGTGATAAAGCAATAAGCTGTGCACCAAGATGCTGCTAGAAAAGCAAAGGGTATCTCTTTACTTTTCAGTTATTTAGATATATTTTGTAAAAGCATTTTGTATTGCATCTATGTAACACAAGAAGTTCTTTTTTTTCATTTTTCAATGTCTCTCATAACAAAAAAAATTCTGTTGTTACAGCATTCATGTACCATCGTTCTGAATATCATCTCAATGAATGCTAATTTAAAAAACTACTTTATTCAGGTAGCACAAAAGTTATAAAAGACAGTCATTTTTTAAGATTTTCTTGTCAATATCACACCTATTTGATTAAATATTTTGCAAAGCATTATGTGTAATGAGAAGCAGATGAGAATTTAGCAAACAAGTTAGCTCGGAATTTATATAACAGTGAGCACATGTTTTGAGTTCTGCAAAGAGATTATTTTATACTAGCTTCCCAGTGCATGAATTTATGCACATTGAAAGGGAATTAATTAGAAGAAATATTTTAATATCGCTATTCGACCTTTCTCTATAATGGAAGTGTCAGAGATGAAAGAAAAGTAATAAAATGTATATGAAAATAATATATAAATTTATTAATAAACAATAAAAACATGATATAACAACAACAAAGATATGATATAAAAACAAAAACATGATATATAAAAACAACATTGATACAAACAATGACTGATAAATTGATTAAACTTATTCTAATATCTTCCTGTATATCACATTAAGAGTAAAAACACTTCCAGAGTGCTTGACTAATTTCCCTAGTGATAAAGTATTTACAACTTTAACGTCACATGCTTTTCGAACTTGAGAGAAAGCAACATGTAACTGACCATGTCCGAACACAGTTTCAGGCAGGAATATTCCTATTCTGTCTAGAGTTTGTCCTTGTGATTTATTAATTGTCATTGCAAATGCTGGCATCACAGGAAACTGTCTTCAAATTAATTTAAATGGGAGGCCAGTGTCAGATGGGAACAAATCAATTCTTAGAACAACCTCTCCTTCTGCAGATCCTGTTAATACTTCAGCTTCGATAATTTTAGGTCGCAATCTTTTGATAATAAATCTAGTACCATTACAAAGACCCCATTTACTATTAAGATTTCTCAGTAGCATGATGACTGCACCTACTTTCAATTTTAATTTATGACACGGCATTCCCGAAGGTGTGATACTATTAAGAAATTTGATGGGAAAATTTTCCTTTTTGGCATCATCCATTGAATCGATGGAATCATCACTCAAATAGGTGTGAAAATTTCCATTGAGTATATCCAAAATTCCTTCATTTAGTTTATGAACGTGCTCATGTTTAGGACAAAGAATTGCACGTTTAGATATATTTTTAATATTATTTATAGATATACTGTTTCCAAAGGTAGCTTCAATAATAGATCCATTACAAATCATTTCACGGGGGATTTCAATAATACCCATTCCTAAATGAAAACTGCTATCAAGTTTGCCATCTCCAAGTTTTACTAACCATTTATTATAAGTAGAATCCTCTGTTTTCATATTTGTTTTAAGAGACAACTTTCTGAAACATCTCCAAACACTACAGTACTTTAAACTCGTTTGTACTATGGCTGATTGCATTGCATGCGGTACAATACTGAGACATTGTCGAAAATCCCCTCCAGGAAGGAGAACTTTCCCACCAAATGCAACATTCAAATTCATAATTTCTCTTAGTAATCTATCTATGGTGTTTATAGCATGACTGGATGCCATGGTGCATTCATCACTAGTGAGAAGTTGGGCCTTTTTAATGCTTTTCGCAATTTCACTCTTTATATTGAGTCTAGAAATTGAAGTTTCATTTAATGGAATTGGTAATTTATATTGGGAATGAAAGGTTCTTCCATTGAGAAGTAAATTTGAAGCAATTCCTGTAGACGCTGTGGGTAAACAGTACCACCACAACCTCTAATATAATGTATTAAAACTTTATAAAGATATGTTTTTCCACTACCACCCGAACCATCCAAGAAAAAGCATTTGGGGTGTACAGTTTGATCTTTGATGGTGGAAGTTATAGTCTGAAAGGCTGCCAACTGTTCATCATTCAGAGAATTTATCAAAACCTCTGCCTGTTGTTGCTCGTACGATTCATCACATGTAGTTGTATTTGTTAATGAAGGGTAGTCTGGAAGTTTGAAATATGAACATTTCATTCCATGCAATGTGAATACTTCTTGAATTTCGTTAAGGGCATGCAGTTCACAGTTCACACAGACACCTTCTCTTCGGTGTAATTTTCAACAAAAATATTCAATAAAATGAGATTTATTCTCATCCCATAATTTGTCTGCATCAGAAGGACATGCAAACACGAATATATATGAAAATAGTTGCCGTAGTTGTTTGGGCATATTAAGGATGATTGTATCGTCAATCGTATCTTTCCAGATAGTGTCGTCGATTAATAATCCTCTATGTTTAGCAGCTTCATGAAATGTATCATAAATTACACCTTTCGCAGATCAGCAAAACTTATCGCACCTTTTACATGCAGAAGCAAACATCTAAGGTAATATCATTCTGGTTCTCTAAAGCTCACAGTGAACAGTACTTTATTCCCGTCCTTTTGGCGTTTTCTCCACGGAGAATTATTAAACACATAATGCTGTGGAATCTTCCAGTAATAATAATTACACGCATTGGAATCTTCTCTATTCAATAAAAACCAAGCCATCAAAGTCAAGTTATGCCTTCTAGCCCTATCTATAACTTCAGCAAAATCATCGGTATGAAAACACAAATTCTGATCATTTGGCAAATGAATAGCTAATCTTGTGATTGCATGAGACTGGTCATGCATTCACATTGCAACAAGTCTCCAAACAGCCTCCGGAGCACTCATATACCTAGAGTCAATGAAGTCCTGTACTTCGTCATGATTGATAATATTTTTTTCAGAAATTTGAATATTTGCACAATTGTGCCCTTTATAGACATATTTGAATAAATATTTGACACGCTTAATCGATGCACAGACTTCAACAATTTTATGACAGTTATATTTAAGGCACAAATAAGGGTTATAAGGGACAACAGCCGTTTCCGCGAGGAATGGGGCTCCCTCCTCCCTGCTGTCAGGGTCCGGGGTGTGGGTATCCGGCTCCCACCTCCCTGCTGTCAGGGTCCGGGGTGCGGGTGAATGGGATTCGGGGCTGTCAGGGTGCCGACAGCAGGGACTGGGTCAGTGCTCATCATAGCTACCAGCTGCTGGTCTGGTCATTGGTCGTTCTGCTCGCTACGCCGTAACGATCGCTGGGCTTTTATTATAAAGGATAGTTGAAATATTTATTGCTGTCAAAAGAAATTATAGAGCAGCAAAACTGGCCATTTAACACATTGTTTGCGGGTAGTAACAGGTGGCTCTACTACTTACAGTCAACGTAAAATGTATAAATACGTTTCCCGCATACAATGTGTTTAAGTTGCTGTGTATAAAATCTGTGCAGTGGCTGTGCATCTGAAAATACCAAATTGACTTACTTTCTCTACTTCAGTATGAGGCTCACAAAAGTGTCCGAGAAATGTGTGCTGCATGAGTTTCTTAATGACTGACTATAGAAAGCCTATATGACATTAAATAGTTTTGTCATAATATGGCCTAATTGATACGAATTAATATATCCTATGTTTATAATACACCAGAGGCCCCGGTGCACGAATTCGTGCATGGGTGGGGTCCCCAGGGGGATGAGGGGAGCCGGGACGCGATCAGCCCTCCAGGCGGGCAGTGGGACGCCCTTGCCAGCCCAGGATCCAGATCCGTCCTGCTGACATTTGCGCCAGTTGTCAGGAGCTTCCTTGCAGAACATCTCGGGAGGGGAAGTGGCCATGGTGCCCAAGGCCGACTTCCAGGAGGCCGGCGGCACTGTTGGAATCGTGCCAGCGGCACTGGTCCAGCGGTGCCTGGCCCGTTCTCCGGAGATTGGACCTGCAAGACTACTGAGGGAGGGAGTGGCCACCACCGGGCTGGTGGTCGGCCGGGACGGGTCTGTCAGCTGAGTGGTGCTCCCTCTGTGGGAGCACACTGACCACCACGGGGCAACTCCTGCGTTGAGTGTCTGCCCCCTGGTGGTCAGTACGCGTCATAGTGACCAGTTGTTTCGGTCGTAATGGTTGCTAGGCTTTTACATATATAGAAGATTACTCCAAAGCATATGCAATCATTGTTTAACCATTTGTAAAATTGTCTTACTTCCCCCAACCTCAGCTCTATCACTATCATCATCATCATGCTTTTGTGCAAGGCAGGGGACAGTTCTAAAAATACTGTTGAGATGCCTTGGGTTAAGGGAAGTTAGTCAAGTAGACTTTCTATTTACATTGGTATCTCACGTTTATGTATTTTCCTGTCTTCCTAAGCAGTATTTTTGCAACATGATATGCAAGTACCTGGCAATTCAAATGCTTTAGGTCTTTAGAAGCTAGTAAACCAATGAAGAATTTATTTTTAAAAAGCTGCTCAAGGCTTAGATGAAGAAATGAGTCATATAAAATTGGGAGAGGAAGGAGAAATCATTTTAACTTTTTATTTATTTGTATGCATATCAGCAAGGCTCTGTTGCCATAACAGCGAAACAAAATAATACAGTGGTTCAGAAGGTAAGTTTATTTTGCCTCTCACCTTGCAGTCCAGGCCTGCAGGGACCGTGAACAGTTTTGCTCCACGTGACCAGAGGCCCAGGCTTTTTGGTTTGTTGACCTGCAATTCCCTAAAACCCGGGGTCAGCAAGCATTTTCTGTAAATGGTGCGATGGTGAATATTTTAGACTTGATGGACCATCTATGGTTTTCATCACATACTCGGCCTCTTTTCATTCTTTTCACAGTGCTTTACAAAGAGGAAATCCATTCTTAGCTTACAGAACATACAAAACAGGCCACAGGCCAGCTTTTGCCTGTGAGCTGTAGTTGGCTAACCGCTTCTTTAAGGGGATTTCCTGCGTATTAGAAGCTTAGTCAAGGCCACATCAATGTGCAGATTTTGGGAACAAGGAAACAGTGGAAGTAGAAGGCGAGCAATTTCCTCTTCAGGAAGCGAGGCATGGTTATCCACATCAGTACCGTCTATCCCACTGCCAGGCACTTAGCTCAAGGCCATGCCCAGGCCCAAGACGGGCTGGCACATGAAGTCTCAGTAGATTTCCACGTAGCCTGCTAAAACCCTGTTACTGTGTGTGTCAGATCGGTCCTCTGGGAAGAAGACACTGAGACACATTTAGCGTGCAAACGCTTTGTTTATTGGGAGAGTGAAAGAGAAAATGTAGAGGAAGCAGACTGGGGCTGACCAAGCCCTCTAATTGGAACTTGTGGAAGGAAAGAGGATGGGAAGCAAAGCTGGGTGGAGCAAACCTCAATCCAAGATGTAAATCTGGCCAAAAATAAAGAGGTCGAACGTCTACGCATCCCCAGAGAAAATACTGCCCTTTAGGGGAGTCTGGTGAGTGGGGCCCGAACCGCTGGCCCCTGGAGTCCCACTGCGCTCACTCTTTGGTTGAGGCTGCACAGAAGGAAGTGGCCTGGGCTTGGCAGCTGCAGTCAACCTTGAAGTCACTACCAGCTGGAGGCTCCCAGCTCACTGCATGTTTTGCAGCTAAATAACAAGTTCTTCCTTAAAATGAGGTCTGAGGTGGGTACCGCAATAGCTGCCGTGTTATGCAGGAAAGGGAGAATGGATTTAAGGAACACGAGTAGCTGACACAGGGTATAGATCTATATCTAGATCCTGCTCTCTGTACCCACACACATCTCATTAGTAGGAACAGGATTCAAGGAGTACTGAGTCAGCAACTGGATGGATCTCGCTAAACCTGCCCAGAGGAAGACAGTGTCACCGCAGGTAGCACCATACCTACTCTGAGTTTAACCAACATTTATAGATATTTTTCCTCTTTTCAGACCAGAATTCATATATTTGGTTATAGGGTCCACTTCGTTGTCAGATTTATGATTTACTTTTTTTCTTTATAAGCTGACACTGCGTGGAATATGAAGTGAGATTCTACTGGAAAAAAATGAGAAAGATCTAATGAGGGCCCCATACAAGTCACCACAAGCAATCAGGACTCCGGATATAGAGCCACGGCAAGGTTAATGGTCCTGATTCACATCAAAGGCACCTCTTCGGTGTATGTCCAGACCCCCGGTAAAAACTCTGACTCCCCATGACTATACAGATCCAATCACTGAAAGTAATTCCGATGAAAGGGAACAGAAAGATAGAGTTAAATCTAAATATTTTTATCTAGATTCAGTAAATGGATTTAGTGAAGAAATAGCTCACAGTCCGGGAAGGTCAAGAATGATAATTTCTATCATTCATTGAAGGTCCTAATAAATGCCTTTGCACATGTTGCATCCAATCTTGGCACATCTGGAAACGGCCGTCATTATCCCCATTGTGCAGATGATGGAACAAAGGCTTAGAGAGCGTCAGTGATCGTTCAGAGGCATCTGTATGACTCTTACAGACTCCAGCTGGCGTTAAACACACCCCCATGATCCCAGCACCTGTCATTTTTTTTTAATTGAATTCATTGGGGTGACATTGGCTAGTAAAATTCTATAGGTTCCGAGTGCACCATTCTATAACATATCATTTGTATATCTATCTGTGTGTTGACCCCAAGTCAAGCCTCCTTCCATCACCATTTTCCCCTATACCCTCTTCTAAACAGCGCCGCCCCCCCCCCAGTAATCGCCATGCTGTTGTCTGTATCTATGAGTTTTGTTTTGTTGTTGTTGTTATTGCTTAATCCTTTCACTTTTTTCATCCATTCCCACAACATCCCGCCTCTCTAACGGCTGTCAGTGTTCTCTATCTATGAGTCTGTTTCTGTTTTGTTTGTTATTCATTTTGTTCATTAGATTCCGCATATGAGTGAAATCATGGGGTGCTGGTCTTTCTCTGACTGGCTTTTTTCACTTAGCATCATACTCTCCAGGTCCATCCATCGGTGCTGTCACAAAGGGTCGGGTTTCCAATAATGTCATTATTTCTCTGAAATGAACAATCCTTTGGGATAACCATTCATTTTCTCTTCTTAAGAGGGTTTTTCCTTTAGTCATATTTGGAAATGATTGCTTTTGCCAATGGGCTTTAGTCCGGTACAAATTGAGGTGAGAGAATTTTGTGCAGAGCTGTTTAATGCAGACTCTCTACTTTTTGCTGCTGTTTATTTTTGGAGTTCTTGAACTTGGGGCCAGATTTAGCTTAGTAAAAATATTTAAATCCTATTTTGAAATACATGTTTTATTAAAACCTCTTTCTTATAAGAAGTCAGAAAGTTGTGCTTACATGTGCGTGTCTGTAGTCAAACTTGAGAACAGTAAGCCTTAATATTCACACCTTTCTGTATATTGTCACACTTCATTATGTAATTGACATTCCTCATTCTTGCCCTAATTATTGCCTGATTTAATGATCAAGAAGTCGAAGAAAGACATCCTTGAAAGGTTAATAAGCCATCCAGAAAATTAGATTATCACGATCAAACCTTAATGATGATTATTTCTCATTATTTTAGATCACCTGAAAAGTTGGAGGGAGAAAAAGAACTGGCATCATTGAGCAATTATACTTGTAGTTTTCCACAGTAGATTTTACAGATGATCAGCAGTTATAAGTTCTCCTCATATCTAAAACCAGAATTTTTTTATAAATTATGCTATCATTATTATAGTAATGAAAGCCGTGTATTTGATCATCATCATAATGGAGTGCTTGAGGCGTTTTCTCCTTTGCTAATTGACAGTTGGTCAGTTAAGAGGCGCTTTTCACGAAATCTTCCATAACCCTAAGGGTTTGAAATAGCTTCTAATAAATGCCTGAGCAGCTCCCCTAGATTCTTAAGTGCATTTGCTAAAACTCCCAACTGCTATTTTCCACCTTCTGGTCAGCAAATGCCTTTGATCAGTCATCTAGCTGCCTTTCTTGCTTATATCTATCCGTCTCGAGCCTTGTAACCCTACTCATCAGCACGATGACACATTACTATTTAGATACCATTTTCTGATGCCAGATTTCTCTGAGAAAGAAAATGAAATGCAAAGATCAGGAAAGGGGTCAAATGGAAGCTCAGCTCGCCCTGTTGGGAGAATTGTAAGAGGTGGTGTGTGGTCAGAAGACTAAGCCTTGAGTTTGCTCCTCGCTCTCACCCTAATGACACACCTGGGCACTTCTGGTCAGACTTGTTTGCTCACGGGCTGCTCCATGCTCACCACATGCCACCCCACCATTGGGGGTGTGGCCCCAGAGCCCAGGTTCCACAATATCAACACCCAGTGATGTAAAATCAGTTCCTTCAATTCCGCTCCCTCTCTTCACTTCCTAACGACATGCCTGTACTGGTGTAGGGGAGTGAATTGGACTAAATGAGTAGACGAACTTACTGATTTTTAAAAGAGAAAGCATGCAGTCTTAAATTACTTAAAAAATGATTAAAAGTGTTTCTTCACAATAGTCTAATCTTCATGATGGCAGAGACTTTATTTAGTTCACAACTTGATCCCAATTACTACCACATAGTTGGTACTCAGTAAATGTTGGTAAAATGAATTAATATGCTAGAGAAATTGGTCCATGTCATTGAATTAATAATTTAATATCTAGTTTCATCTTGATTCCTTGGTGTCATTATGCTTGTAGATAAATAAACATTTAAATAAAATATTTTTATAGTGCAAACTCCCAAATATAGGAAATGTGATTAATGTAAAATCTCTCTCTCTCTCTCTCTCTCTATATATATATATATATATATATATATATATATATATTCAGTAAATATTTCCTAAGTGCCTACTGTGAGCCAATTAATATGTGGGTACTAGGGCACAAAGCAAAATAAAGCAGTTCTTAACCCACAGAGAAACCATAGAGGTAATTCCTTTCATCTTCCCTGTCTTAACTTATGTACAGACTACAAAGTCAAAAGTGTAAAGAATAAAATGGCATCTTCAGCATCTCCTACAGTATTTGAATTAACTTTGAAAAGTTAGCCATTGAAAATCTCCTTTCCACCAGCTGAGGGTAGCTTTCGCAATGTGTACTCCGGTGTTTAAAATAAATATTTTGCAATTAGGGTGAAATATGCTAGTGACAGCTGCAGAGGCTGAAGGCTTCTATTTGCTCAGATTCTTATTTATCTCCCAAATACCAAGGTAAGGGCAGATCCCAGCTTATCACTGCTTCTAGACGTGAACACAGAATTAAGTCTTTATGTGCCTATGTTTGGCTTTAATCTCCCTCCTTAAACTCTGGTAATGAGGGTCCTGTTGATGTCAGTTAGGAAGGTAATAGCCTGGTAGGAAACTTTTAGCCACCAAAAATGAGATCTGGCCCGTTGCAAATAGCATACTGCTCAAGACTCCCATGCGGACCTGGTTTAAACTCACATGGCTAAGTGTGTATGCGGAGGGACTAGGCCCCCATGTAAAGACAACAGTTTTACAAGGAGACACACTAAGCAGATTGTGTATATCGGTGCTGTACTCCAAGCACGATATTTACCTCAGTGTATGAGGTAGGCACGCCAACCCACACCAGACACATAATGGCAAGTGGCCGCCAGCGCCTTGGACGAGGACAAACAGGCATCATCATAAACACATGTACCCTGTGGTGCCCAGCTGCGTGCATGGGGTCTGTTGAGCTTCAAGCCACAGCAATACCAATGCTCCTTATCAGGGTGTTTAGAGAGTGAATTAGAAGATGGGTGTGTGTGTGTGTGTGTGTGTTTTGTTTTGTTTTTAAGCAATATATATATACATATATATATACGTGTATGTATATATATCTACATATATATGTGTACATATATATATGTATGTATGTATGTGTGTGTGTGTGTATATATATATATATATATAGTTAGGATGCCTGCCTCATACACAGATCAGCTGGGAATCTAGCTGCAACCCGGGCATTTGCCCCAACCAGGAATCAAACCATGACCTCCTGGTTCATAAGTCGATGCTCAACCACTGAGCCACACCAGCTGGGCAAGAAGGTAGCTATGTTTTAAGCACTTGAGATAGAGTAAGAATACAAGGTTTATTAGTTACGAACTTCTGTTGTGTTTAATTGTTCATCAAGGTACATCATATGCCAAAATGGCACACATAGTCACACCACACATGCATGTATCATGATAAAATATTCCCTCCACCTCCCGGGAAGATGAAGATGGCGGTCACACGGGGTCCTATTTTCTATAGGCTGCAACACCCTAAGCAGAAGTGCTGAGTCCTGAGGACTGTCACGTGCTGTGTTTGAGCTGAACCTCTGGGCAGCGCTGTCCGAGGGAACTCTGTGTGGGTGAGATGCCCATGTCTTCCCTGTCCAATACCGCAGTCACCAGCCACATGTTGCTTTCAATTTCTTGAAATGTAGCGAGTGCGACTGAGACCCTGGGTTTGTAATTCCATTTCGTTTTAATGACTGTGAGGTTAAGCAGCTACCAGTGGCTGCTGGCTACCCTGCTAGACAATGCAGTTCTTAGAGCACCTGCCTTCTAATCTTTGCAAGACTTGTCTCTTATAGTAGAAATTTAAAAGATTGCTTTCAGTCAAATATTAGGCAAAAAGATATATAAAATAAATGTTGATTCATCATCATTCAATAAACATTTATAGAATAAAGACAACCCCACCAAGTTGGATATTTTATGTTGCAATAAAATTCCTCTGAGAAATTTAGAGACATAACTCAGTCCGTTCCCAACCTTCTCACTGCCACCTTTTCCTCAGCAGCTCAGGGTTTGTAACTTGTGGTTGTGAGTGTGACAGCCCAAATAGCGTTTGCTTAGGTGGGTCCAACCTTCTCAGAACTGGTGGCAGAAACTTAAGGCAGCTCCTAGTCAGGCTTGGACTTGCCACCCCAAGCGACGTGATAACGTTCCCACGGCGACTGGAAGATTTGATGTCCAAACGCAAAGACAGGAGGGAACTACAGGCCTCCCTCCTGGCGCCTGCCCACTCTCACTTCTCTGATGGGTGATCTCAGAGGGCCTTTCAGACACCGAGCCATCAGAGTTATGCTGCCGGATGATAAGAAACCTGCAGCGATGCCTAAATCTTCTCTTGCCACTGGGAGTTTTGCCTGTTCTGAAATAAAGAATGTTTTTATATATGGTATTTCTATCTAGATCAGGGGTGGGCAAACTTTTTGACTCGAGGGCCACAGTGGGTTCTTAAACTGGACCGGAGGGCTGGAACAAAAGCATGGATGGAGTGTTTGTGTGAACTAATATAAATTCAAAGTAAACATCATTACATAAAAGGGTATGGTCTTTTTTTTTTTAGTTTTATTCATTTCAGATGGGCCGTAGTTTGCCCATGGCTGATCTAGAGAGTTATAGGAATATTCAGAAAAGATTCACAGACTTCAGTCAAGTGCATACTGACAAGGTCCTTCAAACCGCCCGATATTTACCAGACTCTGTTAGACAACCCTTTATTTTTATTTTGTTTCTCAAAGGTTGAAGGAGTGGCTAAGATCCTAGCCTGAGAAATCCATTCATCTTTTCATTAGCATTTGTTTTCTTGTGCTTTGTCTTGGAGACAAACCAACAAATGAGGAACGGTCTTCATTTGATCTCAGGAGTAATCCTAGGTGTGGATGCTGTATGATTGAACAGGTGCACTAGACAATCTTGTAGGGCTTTTTATGTACATTTCTATGCACCAAGATACATTTCTATGCAACTGGCTTCTTCGTGTTACTGAAGTTCTTGGGCCTTTTAATGAGGTTAAACCCAAGCAATCTGTCTTTTTTTAAAAAGGTGACATCCTTCCCAGTTGCATTAAAGTGACTGAAACCTGCTTTTAAAAACACACACTGAAAGCGGCCCCCCGGGCCGGGACATCTCACACACAGACCCCTCTCGGCGCGCGGCAGCTCTTACTGAGGACGCTCTTGCTGCTTCTGGCCCGGTACTCACCGGCCCTGCAGCTCCGCCAGGCGTGGCTTGGGCACCGTACACGCTGCCTCTCACACACAGTCCGGCTGGAAATTCTCCACCTGAATGTTTTCCATGTCTTTGCACGCGCCCCTCTGGGCACGAACAAACCACTGCCTCCGCCACCTGACCCTCTTAGAGTCAAGCTAAGCGACATGGTTTTGTTGGTTTTTTAAAAAAAAAATCCCTTTTAGGCAAAACGAAACCGCTGGGAGGCCCTATGGGAGCAGAGGAGGGAGGGAACTTGCCATGGAAGAGCCCGTGTTTGGGGGTTGCGTTGGGCATGCGGTTTAACATCCGGGGAAGAGCCTCCTCGTTTTGCTCCCTGTGTTTGGTTGGTGAAAACTATTTCTCTATGGAGGTGGTTTTTCTTAAAAACTGCAATAAAGACATCATGGGTCCCTATGCACTGCCTCATACTTAGGCACATTTTGAAAGAGATGCTGTTTGGTACAATTAATACCTTTCCCCACCGCCACCCCTTTTCTCCCATCAAGGTTTCGGTCCATCCCAGTGCGTGTCCAGCCACATAATTCCCCAAGAGCGCGGCTTCAGAAGCACGAAGGAACGGCAGTTGCGTACAGAGACCAAATTAGTTGCTACATATCAATATTTCGCAATATTGGCTTTCAGTATTTTTATTCACTAACATTTTCTTTGACTCACACTATATGTATTTCAGAGAAAGAATGCCCACTCATTTTATCTGATCTAAAAATACAAATATGGCCCTAGCCGGCTTGGCTAAATGGATAGAGCATCAGCCTGCGGACTGAAGGGTCCCAGGTTCGATTCCAGCCAAGGGCACATGCTTGGGTTGCGGGCTCGATCCCCAGTAGGGGGCGTGCAAAAGTCAGCTGATCAATGATTCTCTCTCATCATTGATGTTTCTCTCTCTCCTTCTCCCTGCCTCTCTGAAATCAATAAAGAAATATATTTAAAAACAAAACAAAACAAATACACATGAAGAACCCAAGTAGCACGGGGCGGTGCAGAAGGCTGGGATTGGTGTGACTTGGGGCGGGAAGCGGAACGTATTTTGAGATAGAAACTGCTTGTCCATTGGGTGATGCCCCCGGTCAGCCACGGTCTGACTGTGTATCACACGGCTTTCAGGCATTAAAAGCATGCATGGGAATACCGTTGTTGTTTTTAAAAAAACCAATAACTATTAGGAAATATTCCTTGTGTGCGCTAATGAAATAAAATCGGGCCTATTTAAAGACACACAAATGTGTATATTCCTGCACTTTTATGAGAGTGATTATCAACATTAGTTCTCGTGAAAGAGTAGATAGAGTTAAGTTGTTTTAAATGTTCCAACAGTTTCCTCTTGTCTTCTGCCCAGTGACAACATGACAGCCCTTCAAACCTAATCTGTTCCTACTTCACTTTCCCCCGTAAGGCCACTCACTTCTTTCTTCACACTGTCCGCTTGAAACCACTATCGGTGCACTCTGCCATTAGCACTCAATAAAGTGCTTCTTACTCAGAACTCCTCCTCTTTGCTTACATCCCTTTCCTCATACTTGAGGTCTGAGCTGCTGAGCTCCCCATGACTGCCATTTTCCTCAGAGGATTAGCCTTGACTTACTTTCGTATATTCCGTGCCAGAGTAACCATCAGTAATTGGGAATTGCTGGTGACATGGACACACGGGAGCCAATTGCATTGAGGCCTCTTAGGCGCATCCCTAACGTTCAGGGTGTGCTCGGTTACGTAAGGTTGTGCAGTAGTAACTAACAAACAGCCCCCAAACTTAGTGGCTTAAAAGAACCAGGTGCGTTCTCACTGCATGTTCACTGTCGTTGGCTGCTCAAGGTGGTGCGTGCGGCGGCCACGCTGGGATCAGACAGGTGGACACCCACTGTTCATCTGGACCCAGCCCATCAGTAAATCTCGTCAGTTCCCGCTCCAAATGACATGCCACCTCTGACCAGTGTTTTTCTATCTTCCCACCCAAACCTCCCAGGGTCACCCTCCCTCTCGGGCACCTTTAATAGTAGGGAAGATGTCCAATCAGCAGTCAAATCCTCCAGCCTGAAATGACCCGTGTCACTTCCACGAACTAGTTACGTAGCCTCTTCAAGCAAAGGGTGTTCGGGAAACGCAGTCATGCCCTGTGCCTGGACTTGATAGTGTCTGACATTAGTAACTACCACAGGGCATACCTGGCATTTCCTCTCAACACTTCCCCCATCGCTTCTCAGTCTTTGCATGAACCTCAGTGCAGCTACCTGGAAATCTGGCCCAACCTTATTCTTTACCACCTGGAATTGCTACAATACGAAGGTCTGGAATTCTGAAATTCCCTTCTCTGACCGGTACTTTGTATCATCTCCCAAGCTAGAAATAGCTATGAAAGCAAATGAGACATACAAGTTGACCTGGAAGAATTCCTTAACAGTGGGATACGTTCTAAGAATGTGGGGGTGCACACACCTAGATCCCAACACAGCCGGGGGATAAAGGAAGAGGGAGGAGGATGGGCACATCTTTCCTGAATAGTGTGACGCCACGGCTGAGTCTTCACGGTAGAGTCACAGTCACCCCCGGAGGTGGGAGGAGACAGTCCCTGCATCCGGTGGAGGTAGTGGTGCACACGCCCAGCCAAGCCCAAGTCCAGCGTAAGCACGGGCGCATGCCAGGCTGCTGGGGCTGAAGGTGGGGTGATCGGTCGGGGGCAAATCCTGAAAGCCTGAACACCGTGAGAAGGGACTGTGGATTTTTATCCTGAAGTAATAGGGAACTTTTGAACTAAATAGGGTGATAGCATAATGAATATTTGTATTTTTAAAGTATCATTCAAATTTGCTTATTGATCTATATTTTGTAGTGATTAGAAATATTTCACTGACCATAATAAATGAACAACAGCAAAGCTCTACAAAAATATGTGTTTTTTAATGTTGTTATTCTCCCGGGTAAAACACACAATGTGATATTACCTACAATTATTTTGACCTTTTAAAATGTCTCTTTCTTGGGCTTATTATATATATCAATGTTTTTGTTTACTCATAAAGTTAAATCATATTTTATGCCTGATAACTTTAGCATGTATGTCCTTCAAAATTATAATTTTTAAAAGAAACATTAAAATAGAATAATCAGCTACAGTTCATGTTAAACATAAATGTTCATGATTTTAGGCTAACAGCAACTTTCCCTAAAACTTGAAGATTTTTCTTCCAGATCTGCAAAAACAAGGGAATTAATTCAGTTCCAATGATCTTACAATTCAGGAATAAGATGTTTAAAAATAAAAGATCTAGGTCGATGAATCTTGATGAAACTGTGAATGAGACTGGTTTGAGTTTAAACCAGTTTAAAGTTTAGAAAATTGGTCTCATTATGAAATTCCAAATAGGGCACTGCTAATTTTTACAATTTTACCTCTTTCCATTTGTCTCCGAAATCTCTGACAATCTAATGTTGATAAAGTTTTCTCTCAAATCCATGCAGTTTTTAAAAATCTAGATGTCTTTTCCATATTCCTCATCCTTTCCACCTGACGGTCTTAGACTGAGCTCCGGTTCTGTAAGGAGACATGTCCGTTCGCTTCAAAGCCATTTCCCAGCTATCCCAGCTGGGGGGTTGGATTTGTTTTGGGGGTTCCCCCCATTTTGTAGAAGGTGTTCATGACCCTTTCACACTTCACATTGGCCAATTCGGACCTTCCTAGACTTACACTTTTGAGGATACATTTTTTTGTCTTGTTTTCTTTTGTTCATGATGATTTGAGATAATGTCAGTGAAAGCGCTTTCCTGGGAGGGAACCCGAGGGCATGGGGGTGGGGGTGGGGCGGAGAGGGGCTGCCTTACTTGGCTGCTGGCGAGGACAGATTCCAAGAAGCGTCACCAGAGGGGTGTTTGGGATGCTGGGTGATGAGCAGCACATTCCAGATTTGAAACCAGAGTTTGAGAGACAGCTGTAGCCTGGGAACAGGAGTCCCCAGAGTGGCCACAGCACCCCCCCCCCCCCCCCCGCAGCCACCGGGCAGCAGGGAGACTGTGGAGAGGTAATGGCCTCTCAGTGCGAGGCCAGCAGGTGGAGGAAGGAGGGGGCAGATCTGCTAGGACCCCGGACGGTCAGACAGGGACTCCAGGCCTGGCGTCCTCCCTGTTGTTTTGCTGATTGTGATTCCAAAATGTAGGGACAGGACTTCCAATAGCAAAACTGGGCGGGAAAACCTGACAGGTAATTCAGAAACATTCTTGCTGTGGCCACCGGCTGTACAAAACGCTGTGGTCTCTTAAAATGGGCTTCATTACCATTGCTGCTCTTTTATTTCATTGGCCTGTTTATGTCAATAAGTTGTATATTTATTTTTTCTGTTTGTTTTATTTTATTATTGTTTAAAGTATTACAGATAGTAGTGCATATGTCTCCTTTTCTTCCCCCATTGACCTCCCCCCCGCCGCCCCTATAGAGTCCCACTTTTTAAAAGAAAGCCACCAAATAGTCAACAACCTCCCAGGTACACAACTGGGAAGGAGACCAATAAGTTGTATATTTAAACAACCTTGACATTAGTTTCATTTTTAAGTCTCATTTGCATTGGGAGTTAGATTTAGATGGAATATGTTGTTTTGGGGGTTTTTTTTTGTTTGGGGGCTTACAGTAGAAACCAATGCTCATAGCAAGTAGGAAAAAAAGAAGATAAAGCCCCTATTTCATTTTTATCTTCATTAATAAGAAAAGAAAGAAAATGCTACTTGAGTGTTGTTGTCTCAAGATCCAGGGATCTAGACTAAAGAGCCGTAGGTCTGGGCCGTTTCTGAGGATCCCGGTCAGGGACTTCTCTGCAGTCCTCCTGCTCTCTCCTCAGTCCTCTTCCCCCTTCACGTGAGAAGCCCAGTGAGCTTCTTTTCTGGTGCAAGATGTCCTCTCTAAGTTCTCAGTGTTTTATTTCTCTGCTTTGTCGTGTTGTTGTGTGATTTTCATGTCCCTGCACCCACCGAGATGTTAGCACAGGGGTCCTCAAACTTTTTAAACGGGGCCAGTTCACTGTCCCTCAGACCGTTGGAGGGCCGTACTATAGTTTAAAAAAAAACTATGAACAAATTCCTATGCACACTGCACATATCTTATTTTGAAGTAAAAAAACAAAACGGGAACAAATACAATATTTGTATTTGCATGTGGCCCGCGGGCCGTAGTTTGAGGACCCCTGTGTTAGCATCAGTCAGGCTGCTCACCAGGAACAGCAGTCCACATCTGTGCTGATCCGCCTTGGACTTCCTCCAAAGAGCCTTCTCACTGGGAAGAAGACCGTGACTTTATTTCAACTTTAACACTCTCTTCACGTTAACGCCTTAGGGTGGCAGACCAACTTAGAGGGTGCGAGAACGTTCACACATCCTCCTGGTTCAGCTGCCCCACAGCCTGGAGCGAAGCAGGGCAGGCATCTCAGCTGGCAAAGGAGAAAGCTGGGGATCAAGAAAGAACTGCGGCCACCCAAATCCAGCTCTCCCAGCGCGAGGCCTGGATTGTGTCACCCGTGCAACGGCCTTCAGATTACTTCACGTCATTGTCAATGTTAAACACAGAATCAGATCTGCACTTCAATAAGATACATGGGAGATAGATTTAAAATAGGTGCATTTGAAAAGTAAATAAAAATAAATAAACAAATAAATAAAATAGGCGCATTTGCAAGTGTACCGGTCAGGTGGTAGAACCTTAAGCTCCGTGAGCACAGTGGTGATGGAATGGGAAAATATTTAGGAAATAAGCATGACATGTGAGAAGTTACCAGAGTTCATAGACGTTCTACCATAACAGACAGTCAGTTCGTTAGAGTTAACTCTACTGGCAATTTCATCTTTATTTGATGATTCAAATAAAACTTTCTACATCACAAAATGCCTTTAGGTTATCAAAACCAAAAGTCATATCCTAAAAGGCATACAAACTGCAAATTAACAAAGGCATATCTTTAGTATTAGAGATTTGCTAATTAGAAGAATTAAACACAAAATTGAAAAGCAATGTATTAGTCTAAAAAGGCTGAGAAAACTTCCATCTTTCTTCATTCACATTCACTCTCCTACAATATTTTACATCTCTCTTATCATATTCTCTCAACTGATGATGTCCCTCCTAATTAAGTACAGATACAACAGGGGCAAAAAATGTAGCCGGGATCTGTCATCCTCCCCTTTCCAGCATCACCTCCCTCCTTCATCTGTACACACAGACTCTGCCGTCTCACCTGGAGGAGAAGACGTGTCCCTACCTGTAAGATCAACCCCTTCACTTGTGTGCAAACCACAGCTTCTCAAGGGCATCGCTTCTGTGATTGTCTCCTTTCTCTCCTGCATCAGTTCGCTTCTCTCTGCTCCATCATTTCTCTCAGCAGAAAATGATGCCTCGACTCCACCCTTTCATAAAAATATTTTCTTGACGCTACAGCCTTATCTAACAATGTCTCATTCTCTGTTCTCATCTGGACATTTGTGCAAAAGTGTCACCTACATTTGTTCTTTTCATTTACCAACTTTTAGTCCATTTTCAGTTTCCTCACCATGCTTTATAGTATCCCATGTACCCATGCCAATGTTCATAATTTACCAATAAAAAAATACATTTCTTACCTTCTAGGAATCTAATAAGGAAAAAATAATCTTTCTATAACTTTACATACAGTAATTCAAACTAATTAAACTGAGAAGAATACAAGTATTTTGGCTTATATTATCACATGATTGATGTGGTAGAGTTGCATGAATCTGGCAGAGTAACTCTCCCTGAGGAATTTTGCCCTGCATGGCATCAAGCTGAATAAACCTTTTCTCTTCTTTCTTTCCTTCCTTCCAACCTTCCTTCTTTCTGTTTTTCTAATCAACTGAATATCTTCAGTTCTAAGTTAGAGTGAAATCAGTCAGACTTAAATGACAATAGAATTGTGTCTCAATATAGTAGCATTGTATTAATCTCTTAAATTATTTTTAGTTGTGTAGAAGATAAATTATATGTGATTTCTAAAGAAGCTTTGTCAAGCTCTAACAAACTAGCTTCATTATGAAAAATTAAATTTTCTGTAATGCTCTCTTTTGAGTGTTTAATATAAAATTACATTTTCTCAGTCTTGAAACTTGGTTCTTAGACTTTTCACAAGGCGTTAAACCATTATGGGTACAGCCTTCCTTTAGTTTTTAGCATTTAAATCACTTAAAAATTAAAATTAACAATAGCTTTGTACTTCTTTTAATTCAAAAAACTAAGATAATGGGTTTTCCCCCTAAAGTCTGAGCACACATTACTGCATGTGGCACTGATAAATAAACAGACTGAATCTGTTAGTTTTGTAAGCAGCAGAGTTTGCTAAGTGTCTTGTTTTAGCATTTCAATAATAGAACAGTGCAATTATTATTCAAATAGCCTCACATTATCATATGAATACAGGAAAGTATTTCTTATTGTTATTTTTCTTTGAAGTCATATTAGTATTTCTAGGGAAATGTTGGAAAATGTAAAAGAGAGCATGACTGAGGCTCAAAAACAACAGCTTGGAATTGTCTGAGCCTCTAGAGCAGTGATGGAGAACCTTTTGAGCTCAGCGTGTCAGCATTTTGAAAAACCCTAACTTAACACTGGTGCCGTATCACATATAGAAATTTTTTGATATTTGCAACCATAGTAAAACAAAGACTTATATTGTTGATATTTATTTTATATATTTAAATGCCATTTAACAACGAAAAATCAACCAAAAAAATGAGTTCGCGTGTCACCTCTGACATGCGTGTCATAGGTTCGCCATCACTGCTCTAGACACTGTCAGCAGCTTCCATCGTTTAGGTTCAACTTACACGTGGGAGAAGCATATGGGAGCCAAATCCTGCACACAAGGCAAAGCCAACATGTTATCCAAATTAAAGAATGGAATCCAGCCCGTGTAGCTCAGTGGTTGGGCATCGACCTATGAACCAGGCGGTCACGGTTCGATTTCCAGTCAGGGCACATGCCTGGGTTATGGGCTTGGATCCCCCAGTGTGGGGCGTGCGGAGGCAACTTATCAATGATTCTCTCGCATCATTGATGTTTCTATCTCTCCCTCTCCCTTCCTCTCTGAAATCAATAAAAATATATTTTAAAAATAAATAAAGAATGGAATGGAGAGTTTTGATGTAAAATTTTCTTTAAGTGGAATTTTTTTCTTTATTGGAACATAAACTCAAAGTTCAGCTTTTGATGATAATGAAATAGCAATTTATGCAAGTTATTTAAAAATAAAAATTGCTATTATAATTTTATTATCACAGTAATTTTAGTTACAACAGGTCATTGAATATCCTCACTGATAAATCCTTTATCTATATAAATAAAGTGGAAAAATTAAAAGTCTACCAAAAATTAATTTAATAAAAAAACACTGACTACTAGATTAGTATTGACTCTAAAATAGAAAGAGAAAAATGCCTTCTAAACTTTGAAAAAATTCAGATTAAAGTCTTCATAAAATTTGTATAATTTTTTTCTTAAATTTGCATTAATTTAAAGAGTATGGAACGAGTATCAATGAGTCATATTTAAGCTTAGAAATCTCATTCTCATTGTGGATAAAATTTGATAATTTCTAGGACCACCTACTTTATTTTCAGGCATGATGCATGTAGAGGTTTCTATTCATTTATGTTTGTACTATGTTAAATGATTATTCTCTGCTTAATTTGAATGGCACCTTATATATCTACACAGAGGGAAAAAGTGGGAATCATGCAGAGATTGGGAAAGGTAGTATTCTGTTGGGAAAAATGAAAATATAATAGAAGAAACGCCTTAAATATTGTACAATACATGCTAGTGTGGAAAAGAAGTAGTAAAAATTTGAAGGAAGACTTGGAGAAAATTAAAGCAGATCTAAGGTTGTGTAGAAACATAATGCAATCAAAATGATGTGAGAGTACGTTTTCTTAGAAGTTATTGATAACATTAACTCAGGTCTTAATAGTCATCCCTCACTAGGTAAAGCCATAGTCACAAACGGCCTCAAAACCTCAGAGCTTGCAGTGTCAGTGGCAACAAGTCTTGCTCCGGTGGCTGGGGCGAGGGGGGCTCAGCTCTGTGCATCTTCTCCGTCTGGATTGGCTGAAGGAACAGCTCTTATTCTAGAATGTGTCTTTTTATGCAAAGGGAAAGGGCAAGAAAGTAGAATTCCACGTGATGGCTGTTCTGCAGCTTCTCGCTTCCACTCTTTTTCGGTAGCAAAAGGAAAGCAAGAGACCAATGGTGATAGCATGGAACTCAAATCATATGGCTGTGGAGAGGAACTTATAATGATTTATTGGAGAGAGTGGAAAAATCATTAGAAAAGTGATGTAATCTACTGTCAGTGTCACATGTCAATACTGTCTTCCATGGAGAATGGGAGAGTACAGATAAGTCCTGAAAAGACAGAACAAAGGCATGTCAGAAGTCAAACACTCAGTTAACAGTCACAGGCTGGAGTTGTCATTAGCACTGACATCTCTGGCTTTTGCCATTGAATTAGCCCAGAAGGATAGGATGGCTGTTTAAGTAAAACTAACTTTAAAAGGGAACATGAGCTTTGCAGCTTAGATAGAAATACTAGTATATATGTGACAATAAGAATGCAAAGAGTGAACAGTGGTAATTAAAAATACATTGTCATAAAGCTCTGAAAGTGTTCATGAAGTAATGGCTTAGGAGAATTTAAAGACACATGTTGTCATTCTTAAAGCAACCACCCAAGTAATAACACAAGGATAACCCCAAGATTAATTACATTACAGTAAATGGGCTTCACGCCCTGATGAAATGCCAGCATATTCAGACAGAATAAACGAGCAAGATCCAACTGTATGTCTCCAAGAAACACTTCTTTTAATTAGTTTTCATTTCATGTTATTTTGTATGAGCTTTAGTAGTTAGACCAGTGGTTCTCAACCTGTGGGTCGCGAGCCCTTTGGCGGTCAAACGACCCTTTCACAGGGGTCGCCTAAGACCATCCTGCATATCAGATATTTACATGACGATTCATAACAGTAGCAACATGACAGTTATGAAGTAGCAACGAAAATAATTTTATGGTTGGGTCACAACGTGAGGAACTGTATTTAAAGGGCCAGAAGGTTGAGAACCACTGAGTCAGACAATCATATACTTTGCAAAGTGTTCCCTCTGATATGCCCAGTGCCCCCTGCCACCGTACATAGTTACTATAATATTATTGACCCTGTTCCCTATGCTGGACTTTCCATCCCCGTGGCTGTATTGTAGCTACTGATTTGTCCTTCTTAATCCCTTCACCTCTCTCACCCAGTCCCCAGAGCCCCTCCCTCTGGAAACCATCGGTCCGCTCTCTGTATCTGCGAGTCTGTCAAGTAACACACTTTAAACATGTTAACAAACAGGTCGGGTGTAAAAGAATGAAAATAATGAGCGAAAGAAAGCTGGTGTGTCTCTGAATATCAGAACAAAGCAGACTTCACGATGACTAATGTTGCTAGAGATTCAAAGGGTGCATTTTATAATGAGAAAAGGGTCACTTATTTAAGAAGACATAAGACTACTAAATGTTTCTGCACCTAATATCAAAGCTCCCAAATACAAGGCAAAACAAAAGAGAACTAGAAACAATTTTACTTCGCTGATAGAGATTTTAACACTCCTTTCTCAGTAGTAGATCAATTGAAAAACCGGTACAGTTCCAGCTGATTTGAACAACACCAACCATCTACTTAGAGCTAATTAACTTTTATAGAAAATTGCTCCCCACAAGAGGTTACAACTTCTAACATGCCCATGAATTATTCAGGAAGGTGGACAATATTCTCAGTCATAAAACAAGTTTCAATAAATAGCAAAGGACTCAAATTAAAGAGCATGTTCCCTAACCATAATAGAGTTACATTATAGATGAATAAAATAATACACTTTTTAAAACCCTCAAATATTTGGAAGTGAAAAAACACACTTACTAAATAATCCATGGAGTAGAGAAGAAATCTCAAAGGATATTACCATAATATATATATATAGATAGATAGATATAGATATATATATATATGACAGAAATCATAAAAGCACAATATTCATATTTGTGAGATGCAGCTAAAGCAGTCTTTACAAGGAAATTTATAAGTTTAAATATATATATATATTAGAAAATAAGAAAGGTGTCAAATTAAGGACTTCTTCCATTTTAAGAAACTATAAAAATAGTAAATTAAACCCTGGGAATATAACACAGAGGAGATAAGAAGAGCAGAAATCAATAATCGGGAAAATTTAAATAGCTTTTATGAAGAATCAAATAATAATACCGTCATAGACAAACGCTCTCATGACATAGGGGAAGTGGGAACACTCCCACCAACTCCTGTCATGAGAACACGTAGGTACTATATGGCAGTGCAGCACATATATCCTAGCACATATATATGATATGTACTATAGGTAACTATTACAAATGCTATAAAGGTAATTATAGTACCACTATCACCCATGTTAAAATATCATCCTATGAAGTGTAGTTTATATTGTGTTCTTACTTTTGTGTATAATTGTGAGCCAGCACAGTTCCTCCCCTGGGTCACTTCCAGTAGGTCCCTAACCAAGGATCGCAGCTGCTGAAGAGAAGGGGCGGCCCCTAAGTGGCTGTAACTGTTCCTTAAAGACCTTCCCCTGCCTTAGCCTGTTTCCTGAGTGATGGGAAGTTTGAGTCTGGGAGCTGCGAATCTCGCTGACACTAAAAGGCTCTCCCATTAGCAGCTTCCGTGTTGCATTAATAATAAGAAAGGAATAAAGAGACCAGCCTCAGCTGCTCAGTCTCCCAGGAGGGGAGGCCCCAGCCTCCTGCTCATCCCCAAGGCCCACTCTAATGGTTTGCCGGTATGAGAGTAACAGAGAGGATGCTAAGTGCTGTCTGTTTTCTCAGAGTTCAAAATCCCTTCTTATTGGGGAGGAACTCCTGTTCTTTTTTAAGATTTCCTAGTTTAAAACCGTATCATGAATACTTTTTTGATTGAAGTTAATCTGTCATAATTCATACCTTTATTAATTAACTAGAGGCCCAGTGCACGAAATTTGTGCACTTGGGAGGGTCCCTCAGCCTGGCCTACGCCTTCTCGAAGTCCTGGAGCCCTCAGAGTATGTCCGACCGTCAGACATCCCTAGTACTGCCGCAGAGGCGGAAGAGGCACCCGCCACCGCCACTGCGCTCGCCAGCTGTGAGCCCGACTTGTGGCTGAGTGGCACTCCCTCTATGGGAGCGCACTGACCACCAGGGAGCAGCTCCTGCATTGAGCATCTGCCCCCTGGTGGCCAGTGTGCATCATAGCGACCAGTTGTTCCACCATTCGGTTGATTTGCATATTAGCCTTTTATTATATAGGATGTAAGTGCCAATTATCAAGTACAGGGAGAAATTGCTTTAGAAAAAATAAATCCATCTTTCCTGGAAAAACTGTACAACAGAGTCCTCTCAGAGATGTCTCTTGTCTTTTGGGGGAAAAAATGTAATCACTTCTCTGCACAGCAGAAAATTAAAGAAAATCATGAATAAAGACCTTTGCTTTTGCAAATGTTAAAAACCCTTGTTAATAGACAAAGAAGAAACGATGAGAAAATATCTTATTCAAACGAGATAAATAAGACTGGATTTGTTAGGTTCAGGGTGCATATTAATGAATTACGTCTTTGTTAAAAGTTTGTCTTTTGGGGGTTCATAAAGATAGGAGCCCATGCCATACTTAATGGCTTGTGTTCCTTTTCTACTGAAAATGCATGACCTGTAGCAGAAGTGCACTTTTAAGATATTCCTGGTGTAAACATCTGTTTTTAAGTGTGACCTGTGCAAGGAGTAAGAGTATCTATGCAGTAGTTAGGTGGTTGCAATTTTTCATCTACAAGCAAAACCATTTTTGCTTTCAACTATTTTTTAATTGGGTAAACAATAATCCATCATCTCAAAAGTGTTGCTCAGATTTTCATTATTTGGACTGAAAATGCTAGAAAATTTTCCTTGATTTATACTACTGTGCCCTGATTTTGCATGGTTAATTTTATAATTAGGCTATAAATTACATATTTTTGTACTTTTAATTTATGAGGAAGAAAGAACAATGTCAATAATCATCATCAATGACAATATCTATTTTTAAAATGAAATATAGTTCATAACCCTCAGAGAAGGAATCACTATGATGGGCTCTATTTATGTAAGAATCAAGAAATTATTGTACAAACCAATTAAAAGCTGTTTTCTGGAAATTTATAATTAACATTATTTTTCTTATAAGTATTTAACATCATAAAGGACAAAGAAGATACATCTAATAAGTCAAGGCTGCCCATTCAGGTTCTTAAAATTATGTATAAAAGCCTGTGGATGAAAAAGAAATCTACAACTTAGAACTGAGACAATGTTAGGTATCTATTTACAGTCTGGTGGACACTAGATTTTTTCTCTAGGCAAGGGAAAAAATCTAAATCCCTTTTCATTAAATCACTCTTTCATGTGGTGTATTTATGAGCCAAGGAATTTTCATAAATCCAGTAGACCCTGTTATATGTTTTATGTTGCTTGTAAAAAGCTGAAATGTCCACTACATACCAATGGGGGGCATGTTATTGTTAGATTGTTTTTAAATTTAGGGAAGGACGGAGCTGAGCATGCCATTCGTATGAAGCCCTGATAGCAAATAGGTCCATTGGGAAAGCAGCGGCTTTCTGATAGCCTTAGAGTTGTTGGTGTTCTGCACACTTGTCTGAATTAGTTTTGTTCCCGTTTCTCTCTCCTGCAGTCCACGAAGGCTCAGGAGAGACCAGCCAGAAGGAGACGTCCACCTGTGACATTTGCCAGTTCGGCGCGGAATGCGACGAAGATGCCGAGGATGTCTGGTAATGCGCTCTCGCTGATTCTTTTAAACCAAATCATGAAAGTGGATTTCCTTTTACTCCTTCCGGTATTTCCTGAAGAAGACATGGTTGGCATTTCTTTTTCTTATTAGTTCCTAAGATGGGGGGGTGGGGGTATATGAGGGCTATTGTAATGGCAGGAATTTCTGAA
Organism: Myotis lucifugus; assembly: GCF_000147115.1. Taxonomy (NCBI): domain Eukaryota; kingdom Metazoa; phylum Chordata; class Mammalia; order Chiroptera; family Vespertilionidae; genus Myotis; species Myotis lucifugus. The sequence goes on along the minus strand of NW_005871051.1, from coordinate 1,066,938 downwards.
ACTGAATTAAGAGTTGGGCTGGGCCAGCTGCCCTGCTTCATTTGATAGGGTATAAAAAGTATCACAGAGACTGCCCAGTACTGTCAGGGTTAAGAGATGGAGAGAACAATCACATTTACCAGAACATCTCTCAAGAAGCGTGGTCAGGAGACAGTGGGCATCTGCTAATCCGCTTTCTAATGGTGGGTCCGAGTGACCTCGGAGCTTTTACTGAAGGGTCTGCCTACGCGTGCCGGTAGCTGAACTGGGAAGATGGGAAAGCAAAGATTGACCTGAGCCGCCCTCTAGGATCAACTTCCCCTTCACCCCGGCAGTACGCAGCTTCTCCTGTAAAGATATGCTGAAGCGATAATGAATATTATTTATTTTGAATGGGTCCCAGAGTGCTAGCCTTCTAGGGCATGAACATGTGTTTGGTTCTACCCTGATCATACCCAGAGTGGTGACCAACCTAGAACCCAGAGGAGGCCTTTGTGCTGTGATAGTGGAATGAGGCAGTCTCTCTCTCTCTCTCTCTCTCTCTCTCTCTCTCTCTCTTTCACTCTTTCTCTCTCTCTCTCTCTCTCTCTCTCTCTCCTCTCCCCTCTTCCTCCTCCCTTTCTCCCTCACAGGAAAACAGCCAAGTGTCCTTTGTTTTCTTCAAAATGCGCCCATGCTTGCCTAAAGCTCTTAGCACTCTTTTTGATCAAAGTGGCTGAGTAACTCTTACATGCTCTCACCAACAAAAGGAGTGGTGATTCTGTGACTGGATGGTGGTATTAGCTAACATGATGGTGGGAATCCTGTCTATATATATAAAAGCCTAAGCTACCATTCAACCGTTCGACCGGTAGCTATGACACACACTGACCACCAGGGTGTAGACGCTCAATGCACAAGCATGGATACATGGAAAAGACTGATGAATCTCAGAAGGTAGGGGGAAGTGGGGAGGGCAGGAAGAAATTAACCAAAGAACTTATATGAATATTAGAGGCCTGGTACACAGATTCATGCACCAGTGGGGTCCCTCAGCCTGGCCTGCTGGGATTGGGCCGAAACCAGCAGTCCGACATCCCCCCAGGGGTCCCAGATTGCGAGAGGGCGCAGGCCAGGCCGAGGGACCCCACCGCTGCATGAATCCATGCACCAGGCCTCTATTTGCAATATAGAAGTGTAACAAATCACCCTGTTGTACATCTTAAACCTATACAATATTATATATCAACTAAATCTCAATTTTTAAAGAGTAATCATTTTGATCACATTTTTGTGGATGGAGGGGACAATTTAAGGGACAAGAAGAGGAAATGAAGGCAACATAATTTTGGCAAGAGTGAAACAGCCTGCACTTAAAATCTTTAAAAATATGTGTGAGTGCAGATGAAGTTGAGGATTCCAACGGAGCACCCTGGGGCTCTTGGGGTAAATTAGTGATTGCTATTTCAGAAAAGTGGGGCTTAGAATTTTACTTACGTCTCCCCAAATGCTTTAGGGCTCTGTATGTTAAGACACACTTCCAGGAAATACGCTTTTTAAAGATCTCATATTTAATGTTTGCTTATAACTGCATCTGTAGTTCAAACACTATTTTTAAAGCTGTTAGAAATCTTGCTATCAATGCTTTACTTTTTAAAAATTTACATGGGTCCCTAATTTTTTCTTAAGAACTTCCATTCCCCACGTTTCTCATCTCCCTAGTGATCATCTTTGTGACATAGGCCCCTTTACAAGTGCAAAGACTTAAGAGGTGAGTTAAGTGAGCAGGTGAAGATTACAGACTGCTTACTTCAGGCCGCTCATTTGTATGCCTGTTTCTCTCAGTTATCTTCAACATAAGCCTGGGGGTGTCTTCCTTTATGATCTCGCTCTATAGAGAGGGCGCTGAGCTTTTCAGTGTTAATACATTGTTTGCGGGTAGTTTTTATCGCAAGCTACCAGGTGGCTCTACTTCTACAGTCTTACAGTCAACGTAAAACGTTTCCCGCATACAATGTGTTAAGTGGCAGGGCCAAGATGAAGCTCTGAGCTGAAAGTAACCAGAGGGCGTTAGCCTAACAGCTCAAGCAAAGATGCAATTAAAACCTCATTGTTCCCTGTCCTGTCTGCAGTCATGAGATGGCCAGATGGCAGGAGCGGACCCACAGGGTGAGAGCCCTGAGGGGGCAGTACCTGCAGCCACTGTGAGGAAACGTCAGGCAAGTGGTGTCACTCCTGGTATCTCAGCAAAAGACGGGACCCATGGTCTGGAGGCAGACAGTGCAGGGAGGTACGGGCAAGGCCCGGGGCGCCTGAACTTAGAAAAAAAACTCGGTTCAAAACCATGGAGAAGGGGAAGGCAGACCCTCAGTCTGTGAGGAGCGGGTTACCAATCAGGAAAGGCAACTGGGCAGATGGGGGTGGGGGAGGCTGGGGAGACACCCGCTGCAGGAGCTGCTGTAGGAAACAAGCCCGGGGACCAGGGGTGGGACCAGCACCTGGACCTCAGAAATCATTGCCAAGGTCAGGGGTCAGCGTGCTGAGTGGATGCTGAGTCAGTTAGCTCCTGGCTAAGGGCATCTCTACACCCCCAGCCTCCAGACAGGACTGGCTCCGAAGTGGGGCCTAAGGCCCAGCCTCCCCAGTGGCTCAGTGGCAGAGCTGGGCAGGGGGCCAAGCGGGGCATCTACTCCCCAGCAGGAGTGAAGAGCTGTTGGCGGGTAAATAAAAGGTACTGACGGGTGCTGCAGTGATAAGCGTATTGATTTCCATCGGCATAAATGCCTCTGTATGTTAACGCATTATATTTGGGGATGGCCATGCAGGGTAGATGGAGAGAGCCGAAGGACACAGAAAGAAAGCAGTAAGTGGAATTAAACACACGTGGGATAAGAGGGGCTACAGAGAGCGCCAGGAAGCGGTAGGGGAGTGGCCTGACCCGCATCCCGCCGCTGATTCGGGGGGCTCTGAGGTGCCATTGATGTGGGTGAAGCCACGACGGTTCCCCAGCGCGCACAGCCCCCGCACATGCTGTATGGCCGCCGGGAATGCAGCTCGGAGCTCTGCGCCATCTTCTGCGCTGACACGAGCTCAGCCGCAGGTGTATGCCACACAGCTCCTCAGCCTGCATTACCAAGTCATAGCAAGGCGTGAAGAAATGCTATGGAGAAATAAGGTTATTATTGCATCCGCAGTATTAGAACCCCGGCCCAAGAAATGAATATTTCAGTACATCTCGCCGCAGGACTAAGGCTGGTCAGGCAAAGGTGTGCAGGTCCTTTCCAGGTGGTGATGAGTCTTGGTGAGAGTTAGAAGCCAGCACAGTCCGCTGACCTGGTTTCCATAGGCATCTCGCTGAGAAGCAGGTCTCACTGGATGTGGGGAAGAAAAAATAAATGAGAAGGGAGAGGGGTAAGGAGAGTAGAGGAAAAGGAGAAGAAACACTAGTTAGAGGGAGGCATTGGTAAACCGTGTCCTGATGTTTTACTTACACTTTAATACCTTTATTTGGGGAAAACGTGATTTATAAACTCACGTAAGTCTCTCATGTAGCATTGACTTCAAAATCGTTGGAGCACCTTGCAAAGGGAAGGGGTTTGTGGCTTGTTTGTGGGGCCGGGGTTAAGAAGAATTGACCCTGGCCAGTGTGGTTCAGTGGTTGAGTGTTGACCTATGAACCAGGAGGTCACAGTTCGATTCCTGGTCAGGGCACATGCGTGGGTTGCAGGCTCGATCCCCAGTAGAGGGCGTGCAGGAGGCAGCTGATCAGTGATTCCCTCTCATCATCGATGTTTCTATCTGTCTCTCCCTCTCATTTCCTCTCTCTGAAATCAATAAAAACATTTTAAAAAGAAGAAATGAAAAGAAAGGCTTAAAGGTCTTTTTTCTCTATATCTAGACTGAAAAGTCAAAACGGATACATTTACACATCAAAGAGACTCTCAAATACATCCTGTCAAAGTAGTTTATAAAGAAAAAGAATGGCAGGTAAATAAGTGGACATGATCCGATTGGCTCGCCGAAGAGTAATACAGCCCCATCGGATAGCCCTGAGAGGACCCCCTTATGGTCTCAACACACGTCGCTGATACTTGGTTGGTTTTAGAAACCGCTTTGTGTTCCCTTAATTATCTTCCCTGATAAATTATGTCTGGAAGTCCAAAGTAGGTCAGCAGGAACTCTTGGCGCTGGGAACTGCCTAAGAAGTCCTAGTAATTAGCCTAGAACTTTCCATCGGTCCTGTCCATCAGAAGTAGTTCAGCGCCCAAGGGTTGATTCTTGATTTAATAAAAGATTAAAGTCGGTAGCTGGGTTTGATCCGAGGGACGCCTGGGCATGAAGTTGCCCGCGTGCCTACCAGGTCCAGGGAGGGGCCCAGGTGTAGGCGCAGAGGTGGCCGGGGACGCGTGGCCTAAAGGGACGGCTTGATGATGCTGTGTGTGCTTCTCGCATGCGCTGTGGAGTCTTGCTTCCATTTAACTCCGCTCTCGTGTTCTCGAATGCACTCAGGCTCCATTAGCAAAGTCATATCGGCTTAATGGCTATTAATTCCTCAAGCAGCCATTTATTTTCTCTTCGAAACATCAGCGATGCTTTCCCGTTTTCGTGCATCAGATCCTAGCTGGGCCGCGATGGTGAGAAAGAAAACAAAGTCGTTGCAGTGAAACGGGCTCAGAGGAGAGAATGAATGGGCATCTATTTTCTTCTGTCTCACGGATGTCCCGGAACTGAAAGGGATGCGGGAGTTGGCGGTCCTTGCGCGAGTGTCTCTCACAAAGACCGTTTAGTCTGAAGCCTTTAACCTCGTGCGCCTTTGATCTGAGAAGGCTCCTTGTGGCTGGGCAGAGCGTGTGTGGCTGGCAGGCTGCCCGCCGTTAATGCAGGGGGGGCTGAGGAGGGTCAGGAGCATTAGAGCCGGGCCGTGGCCGCGGACGACCCTGGGCCCTGGATTTCACATCCCTGTAAGCAAACAAGGCCTGAGGTCCCTGCCGGGAGTGCATCTGCATGATGAGTGGGGGAGGGAAAATGAACAAAATAGAGAAAGTGATGTCCTTTGAAAACGACTGCTGGCCGAAGATGGAACAAAAAGACTGTGTTGCGATTGGAAAGTCTCCAACGTTTCCTACGAAGCACAAAGCAGGTGGGCCGGGCTGCATATGGGGCATCTAAAGAAGGGGATGCTGATCAGTCACAAACCTTTGGGGCCGGAGAGTTTATTCAGCCTCCCCTGGCTGTTTCCCTCTTACCGATTTCCTGCGCTCTCTCCCCTGAGAACTATGAACGTGGTTACCAGGATCGGTTCTGGCTTCTAACATCACACTCCCGGAGAGAATGAAAACACGCACAACAGCAGGACATGGGTCCGGTCTAGAAGATCCAAGGGTTCTGTTGGATGCAAGGTTTAGGAGACCACCTTTTCGGTGCTAAGATTCCTGCCTCCGGGACCTGCCTCCTCACCCCCACCCCCATGAAGCCCATGCTGTCACCTCAGAAAGTCACCGCAGTATCGTCTGCTTGTACAGATGGGTGGGGTGTGACGGGGAAAGACACCTCTCTTTCCTTCGATGCTTCCGTTTGCCCACAACAATGTTTGTTTTTTAAGAGATATTGAATGATTTTTTATGGAAAATAGCCTTCTTAGGACCATGTGTGTGCCAATTAGATCGAAAAGGTGATTAGCCATGAGGATGCAGAGAGCAGACATGTCTTCACCAAACTTTGGTTATTTTGAGCAGCTTCACCTTGAAGTTACTTGTTTTGAAATGGCAGTACAACCCTGATTATGAACCAGGGTGAACATTACTTATTTGTTATAACTAGCGATAGTTTTCAGATATTTATCCAGGAAAGCCTCTCATAACACGGTTTTAGAGACTGGCCATTGTGACAGCCCCCTGTCGGTGATGCTGGTGTGTGATCGCAGTATTTCGGGGGGGGTTGCAAGGCCGAGCCCTGAGGACCCAGAAGAGCGAGGGCACTGCTCCCTGAGCCGTCTCTACGCAAGGTGGGATTCATTCTTTGCTGCCTTTGGGACTAACAGGCTACGTGCCCCTTTCCAAGTGGCAAAGGAGGGTGTATTACAAATGCAAGAGTAGAAATTATGAGATACATAGGAAGAGGAAAGGGCCACCCAGTTAGATGGCAAGTAATGTGGCCCGTATGCCAGGGGGTATAATCCCTATCTTAGTGGCAATGCTGTCTTTTTTTTATCACTTAAAAATACGATGCCACGCCTCTTATTTCCCGGTTCATATGTTTGATGATTACACTGAAATGGAATTTTTATAGTTTTCTCTGATTATAAAAGTTGTGCATGTTTGTCATAGAAATTTGAGGACACTAGAAATATGAAAACTATTACAATGTCATCCCATCATTCCAAGATTACCGCTGTATATTTTCCTTCCATGTACGTGTACATGTGTGCATGTGTACGTGTGTGTATGTACACATGTACTTCTAATGAGTCTGGTCATGTTTTACATGTCCACAAAGTCTCTACTTTTACAAATTTTACTTAATCTTAAGGCCGAGTTTGGAGATTATTATGAATGTTGAACAAATTTATGAATCCTCTATTTATAGTTGAACAGAACTTCTGTGGTCCAAATTCTAATGACCCTTCCTAATGTTTGCATTTTTAAGACAAATGAATTTGAGAGTACTGTCCTCACACTGTGATCTAAAAAATATACCAAAACCTAAATCCTCTCTAACTCAACGTTAGACATTTTTCTTGGTTAACTCCAAGAGACTAAACAGTGTGTGTACCAAAACCATTTCCATTGTCTGTATCCAAAGAGTCATAACAAATAGATTTCTGAGGTATAAGCATTATTTACTAAAAAACTGCCCTCCCAAAGGAGTTTTAAGTTGGGTAGAAACTGTTTCTGATCAGTGATTTACTTCAAATAGTAACATATTGTATGTGTTGGTTCAGTTAAACAACAAATTAGCAAAACACCAATCAGAAAAGATATATGCACCCCTATGTTCATAGCAGCACAATTTACAATAGCTAAGATTTGGAAACAGACTAGGTGCCCATCAGCAGATGAGTGAATAAAAAACTGTGGTACATCTACACCAGTGATGGCGAACCTTTTGAGCTCGGCATGTCAGCATTTTGAAAAATCCTAACTTAACTCTGGTGCCGTGTCACATATAGAAATTTTTTTATATTTGCAACCATAGTAAAACAAAGATTTATATTTTTGATATTTATTTTAAATATTTAAATGCCATTTAACAAGGAAAAATCAACCAAAAAAATGAGTTCGTGTGTCACCTCTGACACGCGTGTCATAGGTTCGCCATCACTGATCTACACAATGGAATACTATGCTACAGTAAAAAAATAAGGAATTCCTACCATTTGTAACAGCATGGATGGAACTGGAGAGCATTATGCTAAGTGAAATAAGCCACTCAATGAAAGAAAAATACCACATGATCTCACTCATTTGTAGAATATAATGAACAACATAAACTGATGAACAAAAATAGATCCCAAGACAGAGAAGCATCGAATAGACCGGTGGTGGTAAGAGATCAACCAAAGGACTTGTCTGCATGCACATGAGCATAACCAATGGACACAGACACTAGGGGGGTGAGGGCATGTGCTGGGGGGTGGGGGTGGCCAGGGAGGGGTCAATGGGGGAAAAATTAAAAACAACAACAAATTAGCAAGCCCACCTTGGCAGCCCACACCGGTGTATTCCAGACACCTTGGCAGCCCACACCGGTGTATTCCAGACACATTTCCCTAACAAGCAGGATGTGTAATATCTAATAAGTGATTGAACAACTGCTGAAAATCTAAATGCTTTTTTTACTACAAAGAACAAAACACACACAAAAAAACACACACCAAAAAAAAAAGAACAAAACAAATTAAAACAAATATCTGATTTTTCTAGTCCCCCCAGTGCAAAGTTAAATTGCATGCATTCATCCAGTTATCACTAAGCTAGGAATGAAACTTAAGAAATGGGTATGATGCCCTCGGGAGAGACAGTTTTCTAAAGGTTCGTCACACCAGCTCCTTTAATTCATTGCAGTCTTTTCTATGTCTTTGACACAGCAGTTTACCCTCTTCTCGGAGCTCATCCTAAAATGAGCTTTCTACAATCAAAATAATATTATCCGGGGTAATAAAAGCAATACTAGGTTCCAACTAGCCATGAGTGCCTAGAATCAGCAGATATTAAGAGATGAATATCAGGGAGAAGTGCATAACATAACAATTGGGGGGAAAGCAAAAGTAAGAAATGAAATAAAATATTAGCTTCGCATTAGCAAAAACACAGTGATGCATTTCTGTAATATACACCGATATCACAAATGTGGTACTTTAAGACCTTCAAATGTAACATCGAAGTATTAATTATGACAATGAAATAAATCATTTATTTAATGAAAGTATACAACTTAATTTTTTGAATATCTTTCTTCTTTAGCAAATTTGTTGATTTGAGAAAAAGAAAATGCAACAAAGCTGTCTGCATTACAGCAACATTGGACAGTTAGACTTGGGGGACGGGGGAGCCCTGTATTAATCAATATATCTGTTTCCGGGAGAAGTGGGGTTCTTGTGGTGTCATGAGGAAAAGCATTTGGAGGGACCTGCAAAGGGAGGAGGTGGTCTGGTGGCAACATTCACTTGTGAAGCAGAATAAAAAAGATGCCCCCCGATGTCCCCCCTCCATCTGTCCGGCCATGAGGCATCAGGGCCAGCAGCAGGCAAGGTCCAGGGTCCTGCGTCCCGTGCCCTGTGAAAGCTTGGTTCAGCCAGCATTTGTCAAGCTTAGCCTGTGTTCCAGGCTGCAATCTGTTGCTTTGCTGCTGTACCCAGGATTCCCCCAGTCCCCTCAGCCCCCCCAGCCACCCAGGGCCAGCCCGAGGCACAGGCAAGCCTCAGATGGCGGCTGCCCAGCTGCCCAGGGCCGCCTGAGGCTCAGGTAACCAGGGCTACCCGAGGCTCAGATAACCAGGGCCACCCAAGGCTTACGCTGCCGGCTGTGGCAGCAGCAGAGGTGTGATGGGGGCATTGTCTTCCCCTGATTGCCAGGTCGCCTCCCGCCCCTGAGGGCTCCCAGACTGTGAGAGGGGGCAGGCCAGGCTGAGGAATCCCCCCCCCCCACACACTCCAGTGCCTGAATTTTCATGCACCAGGCCTCTAGTTTCATATAAATGGAATCGTTCAGTATGTGGTCCTTTGTGGTTGGCTTTTTTCACTTAGCATGGTGTTTTGAAGGTCCATCTGTATTGTAGCATATATGACATTTTATTCTTTTGATTTGCAGAAAATATTCCATTATATGGATATACTATATTTTATTTATTCGTTTATCAGTTGATGGCCATGTGGGTTGTCTCCAGTTTGGGCTACGATGTAGAAGGCTGTTATGAACATTCGTGTACCAGGTTTGCGTATGTGTGACCGAGTTGGGCATGTGTTTTCTTTACTCTTGGGTATAGCCCTAAATGTAGAATGGCTGGGTTAAATGGTAACCTTATGATTAACTTTGACGATCTGCTGACTATTTTCCAAATTCACTGCATCATTTTATATTTCCACCAGCAGTCTGCGCGGCTCCGAATTTCTCCACATCCTTGCCAGTACTTGTTATTACCATCTTTTTTCGTGTTGTGCTCCAAGTTAGGTGTGAAGTGGCATCTAATTGTGGTTTTGATTTGCACTTTGCAGATGGCTGATGATGTTGAGTCTCTATTGATCATTTGGATAACCTCTTTGGAGAAATATCTATTTAGATCTTTTGTCCATTTTTAATTGAGTTATTTACCTATTTGTTATGGCATTGTAGGAGCTTTTTAATAATATATTATAGGTATAAGCTTCTTGCCAAATACATATGATTTTGCAAATAGTTTCTTCTTCCTGTGGAGTTGTCTTTTCACTTGTATGATGGTACCTTTAGAACACGGGTTTTTAATTTTTACGAATTCCAATTTGCCTGTCTTCTCCTCTGTTGCTTGTGTTTTTGGTTTCATATCTACGAAGGCTTTGCTTAACCGAAGGTCACGAAGATTTACTCCTGTATTTTCTCCTATAAGACTTGCAATTTTAGCTCTTATATTTAGATCTGTGATTCATTTAGAGTTAATTTTTGCATATGGAGGAAGGCAAAGGCTCCCAAAACATTTTCAGTTGTTCCAATACCAAAGACTGTTTTTTTCTCCATTGAACTTTTTTTTGGCATTCTTGTAGAAAACAATTGACCCTGCATACGAAGGTTTATTTTTGAACTCTCATTCTATTCGATTAATGTAAATGCCTTTCCTTATGTCAGCGCTAACTCTTTTTTTTCGTAAGTAAAATATGGGAAATAAGGGTTTTGATCTAGATGATTTCCATGATGCCTTTGAATTCAGATATCAGCTAATATTGACATACAATGTGATATCCGATTCAGGTGTTCAGCATAGAGGTTACACACTTATATAACTTACGAAGTGAACCCCCTGCTAAGTCTAGTGCCCACTGGACACCATACATAGTTATCACTGTGTCTATAAATACCAGCCCTGCCGCATCCTTGGTGGTCCCAGCGGCATTGTTCCTCTTTTTCCTTTGGACTAAAATTCCCACTAAGGCATTTTTAAATTAGAAGAGATGCTCTATTGTGTCCAGAAAGTAGCATTTACCACTCTGTACTCTAACCTTCAGACTGAAAGGAACAGAAATACACTTTTTATATTGGCTAGTCATCTCTTTAGAAAGCACAGAAAAATAGGAGTGTCTGTAAAGTATATGGGGCAGCAATGGCAAAAGATAAAAATGCAATGAAGCTATTTAAATAAGAGGAAATTCAAGAAGTGAATAATAAAACAATGTTGAGGAGAAGGAAGAAAGAGAAAAGTGAGATAGAAAAAAATAATTATAAAGAAAAATCAAACTAAGAGAAACTGCTACAATTAATCAAAAATAATCTCTAAATATCCTGGAATTCAAGGGAAAAAAGGAAAGGAATAATTCTTATGGTAGAATTAGAAAAGACAACTAGTTTATCAAGGTACTTTAATTCTGAACTCCACAAGAATTAATACTGTATGCCTTTAATAACATTTTTAATGAAATGGAAGACAGCTTCCTTGATAACTAGCTTATAAATTATATAAAATTAGTTGTATTGGATCTTAATGTAATGCATCAGTGATAAAATTCTACAGTGTCAATTATAATTCTGTAGAAGTGATTCTCTGAGACCTGAACAAATATATCCAGACACATCACTGTTATGGCATCTAACTCGGTACAGGGTGAAAACAAACGGAATCGTCTGTTTTCTTAATTATAGCTATTTCAGCAAGAAATTAGGCAGAAGCTCTAAAATATTTCCTATAAGTGTTTAGGATTATAATTCCCTCTTGCAGGTATCAAAACGAAGCAGTTGTTGAGAGATAAACTTGTTCATGAGGCAGAGGGAGGCAGCGGCCAGGGTCCTAGGTGGTCCTGGAACATGAAAGTGAGTGCAAATGGGGAAATACTGATCCGATTTTTATGACAAAAATTCTTGATTTGATTATAGTTTGTTAAATGGTTAAAAAGTACAAATGAAAAGATAAAAATGCGCAAACCAATAGATCATAACATAGGGCCTAACGATTATGATTATGGGATTAAAATGCAAAATGTAACTAGGAGATAGATTTGCTTACAAGTCTTCCTACTATCAAGTCTGCTCTTTCTATTTTGACTCAGGTAATCAATCAATAAATAACCAATAATGTGTTAGGCATATTTGACTCTGTTTTCTGAAAATCCTCATAATGAGATTTATAGTCCTTTATGAGTATAAGTTTCAGGAAATTTTAACCCACTTATTTATCTCTTGCATCTTTTCCCTCCAAGTTTTGTTTGTACCAACCCAAAGTACAGTTTCAAATTTATTTGTTTATTAATGTATATTTTAATTTTTTGATATACAATATTATATTAGTTTCAGATGTACAGCATAGTGGTTAAATGTTCCTATGACTTACGAAGTGATCCCCCTGGTAAGTCTAGTGCCCACCTGACACCATACACAGGTATCACCATATTATTGACTAGATTTCCTGAGCTGCACTTCACATCCCTCTAACTAGTTTAATAATTGGCAATTTGTAGTTCTTAACCCCTCCCACCCTTTTCACCCGTCCCCCGAACTTTCCTCCCATCTGTCCACCACCAATTTGCTCTCAGTATCTATGAGTTTGTTTTTGTTTTGTTTGAATTAGAGGGGGGAGAAATTTCAGCACTAGGGACCAAACAACACATGGTAATAAAGTTGAGTGCACAAGGGCAGGAGCCCTGCATTTTTTAAATGCAATTTAGTTTAATTCCAATTTTGCTCCTATAACATTGGCTGGAAGGGTTGGTGTAGAGAGCTGTGGATATTAAAAACCATCGCCTGCAAAGTAACTGGCTAGGAAGTCTTTCTTTTTAACAGGAAATAAGACAATACAATGGGCGCAACACGTAGCTTCAGTGTAGAGAAGGGCAGTGTCAGGACCAGCGGGATGATTAGGTTTGACAGGTTGGAGAGAATAATTGTAAAATAACAACAGCCAAGCAATAATGAGCACTACCTTTGTGCCCTGCACTCCCCCAAGGGCTTTGCATTTATTACTTAATTTAATCCTCACAGGAACACACAGCTTAGATACTATTTCAGTTTGAAGCATGAAGAAATGGAGGCACAACAGTGTTAAGTTAACTTGTCTAAGTTTACTTAACTATTACGGGTCAAAATCAAGATTTAAACCCAGAGGTCACACTCTTGCCGATTTTGTGAACATTGTGCTCCAGAGAATTGGGGGAACAGTGGAGAGCTTGCAAGACTCAGGAGATCTGCAGGTGTGGAGAAGGGAGAGAAGTTCACTCAGGCAAACAAAGAAGGAAATGTGTTCACCATAATTAGCATGTAAGTCACATGCATCGTCTGTGGAAGCCCAGTGCCCCGTCTCATTTAATCCTCTGCAACAGTGCGGAGAGTTAGGGGTGATTTCCCTACTTTTATACAAAGGAAGATACTACGTGTCGGGGGGATAAATAACGTACAAATGTAGGTTGACAGGTAGGGGGAGTTCTTGAATTCAACCTCAGGTTTGCCTGAGATAATTGTAAGGTCCAGGCCCATTTCATGGCATAATGCTACAGGGTAGAGGTTGGGGTAGAATAAGGTAAAGAAGCTGTCCTCTCAGGTGAAAGAATAGCCTATGACTGAGGCTGGGTATGGTACCTGAAGAATTGACAAGTACCTGTAGCCAAATGATGGAATGCTTAGTTGTCCAGTATATTAGGGTAAATAACACTCAATGTTATAACAGAGAAGTGCCAGATTCTCAAAGGCTTAACACACACACACATTTATGTCTTGCTCTCATTGTAGTTCAAGGTAAGTGTCCTAATCAGCCAGTCTCACCCAGGGTCTTTTAGGGACCATGCCCGTTTCCCCATCGTGGGCCTGCCCTTCTCTAAAATCACTGAGCTCCCACTCCTTCATTTAATAGAAAGTAAAAGGGAAGAAAAGATCCTACATGGGAGTTTGTGTTGGCCAGTCTTGGAAGTGGCAGTCCTCACCTCCACATACATCTCTCTGCCCAGAACATTGGTTGCACAGTACCAGCTGAATTGAGGAGAAAGAACTCAGTTTTGGAGTTTGGTGACGGTCCCTGAACGAGAGAGCGATGAGATGGGGAAGCTGTGAGGAGCGTGGACATGCACTCAGGGCACATGTTGGGCCCTGCTCTGTGCGAGCCCTGACAACACAGAGTATAACGCAGAGTCCACGGGTTGTAGAGGGTTCCAGTCCAAGAGGGTGACACAGACATCCTAACAAAATGGAGGGACCGGGGCACTGGTGATGAAGAAACAAGTAAGCAAGCCATGATGATTTCGGATACATTTTTTTAAAGAAAGAAAACAAGGAATCCCGAAACATGGGGGTCCTGGGAGAGGGGGGCACTATTTTAAAGATTGGGGGTGTAAGGAATGGCTTTCGCCGGATGGGCCTTTTGAGTTTTGCAACTGGGTCCATTTTGGAAGGAAGAGTTTAGAAAAAGGGGCAAAGAGAAATGAAGGTTCCAGATGCGCGAGCGCTGGGAGGAAAAAGGGAATGACTTTGGAAATAGGGATCAGGAGGTAGTCAATTTGGAGTAGGGGAGGGGGGTGGTGTAACTTATGCTCTGACCCAGCTGGTAAAAGGCAGAACCAAGCGGAACACCCATAGGCAAGTAATTAAAGGTTAGGTTGCGTGGTGCAGCCAGAAAGAGCTGCAGGAGTTCAGAGATATCTAATAAAAAAAATAGACTTGGTGCCGAGGAATGAGAATAGGCACTGGGCTAGCCAAAAGCTAGACTCCTGGGAAAAGGACACCAAATATTTACTGAAAATAATGTGATAGTGGAAAGAGAGGACAAACCGAGTAATGGGAAATGGAAAGAGAGCAGGACATATTAATTAAGAGGCAAGAAATGGGAAACAGACAAAAGAAGAAAAAACAGAAGGAGCTGCTATCCTCCACTTGTTTAATTAAAAGATAAAAATCACTGCCCTGCTGCTCACTGAATATTCTGGTCCCCCCTCCAGAGGAAGCAAATAGGGTTGTGTTGCAGGGTTGTACTTCCTGGTTCCCTTGGTATTAGGGAACCTCAGGTGTGTGGTTCCAGACCTTGGCTGAGCATTGGATGGCCAGTGGAGGTCTCTGCAGAGTCCTTTCCTCTCTGGCTTGGTGACCAGCAGCCTCCAAGCTGGGCGACTGCTTCCGTCCGTGGGTGACAGGGAACATGAACAGGAAAGAGATCTCTGTTGTTCTGAGCCACTGAGGTGCTGGCGTTGTTTATTGCTGCAGCATAGCATCTTCATCGCCTCTCATCCTGACTGAGAACTCGGTACCAATCAGAACAGGTAAATGTGGAGTAAGACTGACTCCTGAGATAGGAAACAGTGAAGATATCGAGGGTCACCAGCGAGAGCAGAGACCCTAATTTGGCAAATGACACTGGCTGCTGTGGTCCGAAAGTTTGTGTACCCCCCAAACTCATATGTGGAGGCATAAGCCCTGAGGTGGTGGTATCAGGAAGTGAGCCCTTGGGAGGCGATTAGGTCATGAAGGTGGAGTTCCATGAGTGTGGTTAGTGTCCTTATAGAAGAGACCCCAGAGAGCTAGCACGCCCCTTCCACCACGTGACATTATAGCAAAAGCCAGCCATCTATGAGGAAGCAGGCCCTGACCAGATAGCAAATCTGCTGACGCCATGACCTTGGACTCCCCAGCCTCCAGAGCTGTGAGGAATACATTTCTGTTTATAAGCCACCCAACTTATGGCATTTTTATTATAGCAGCCTAAATGGACTAAGATTCTCCCCAAAGGCCTTGCAGCGGGGTGGCCCTAGGACCTTCTCCAGAGATGTGTTCAGCTCACCATCCGTGCTCCAGCTCTGAGAAGTGGGGGAGGCCATCTCCTGCAGGGCGGCGGGGGAGCCGGCCGGCGGGCCAGCAGCTCCCTGCCCCCTCCCCGCAGCCAGCAGGAACTAGGGTGACTTTCCCCAGGAGCGGGGAGTGGAGAGGACAGTTAGTGGTGCTTCCAGATCTCCAGGCCGGCACTGCCCGTGACCCAGGAGAGGAAAGAACCAGGTAATCGGAAGCCAAGGCATAAAGTAGGGCAAGGATTTATAAATGGGAAGAGCAAGCTGCCTGATTGGCTCCTGACTGGAGGATATATTCCGGAAGATAAAGCCAAGCTTACAAGAATAAAGCAGAGTTGATTTTCCATATAAGGTCAACAAATGGAGAGACTAGTAAAAAGAAGAGAACAAAAAGAAGTAAACCCATTTCTGCTCCTAGAATGCGCAACGTATTAGTGAATTGTTTTCCCATAGAAAGGTGATGAGGGCGGAAGGGAAAGAAAATGAATATCTTTTGTAGCTCAACATTTCACTACTGGTAGTCACCTAATTTTAAATTTGAGGAATTATACTTAAAACTATATTGGAGGTAGTGTTTTTAATGTTTTAAATGGAATCTGAGATTCATCCTGAACTTTAAGTAAGAAACCATCTAGTTTTATTCATTTTTAAAACTCGCAATCATGCTTAAAAAAGGGAAAACATTTTTTTTCTTCTCTAAAAGAGGAAAGAGAAACAAGCTAGTAAAACTCATTCTGTTAGGAAATTTCTTTCACAAGAAGAGAATTCTCACTGCCTAACTACAAAGGCCCCACCAAGAGGAATCCTGGATTTGCCATGGAGCTAAATCCCAGGTGTGTGACAATCACATTATATCAAAGTCAAGTCTAACAAAGCTGTCTCACTTACTCATTGGCCATGAACCAACGGTTCAAATCCTGGTTATTATGTTTTAATAGACAAAGACATGCTTTGATGAGTGGGTGGATGGATTAGTGGATGGATGGATGGGTGGATGGATGGATGGATGGATGGATGGGTGGGTGGATGGATGGATGGATGGGTGGATGGATGGATGGATGGATGAGCGTATAGGAATCTACCGAGGCAGCTGGGTGTCTTGGGAGAACATAGAGCTGCACAAAGGGGCCTTGTGCTGAAGCAGTCTAACTAGGACTGAAATGCTGACGTCGGACTGCCTGGGCTTCCATTTGGGTCCTGCCACTTACTTCTGTGTGGCCTTAGGAGAGTTCCTTAACCTTCCTGAGTCTCCATCTTCTCATTCATAGACAGAGAATTTTGACATCTATTATACGAGGCCATTAGGAAGATAGATAACTACTATTATTAACCTCCGTTGTCTTTGAGTTTCTTATTTTAAAACATCACAAAAGTGTTTCTCTTTGTGTAAATCCTGATCACTTCTTGTTCAGACTGTGATCTGGGAGAATATCACCTGTTCTCTCATTATTGGTGACCTGTAGAAGGGCGTCCTAGTTTATCTTAGACATTTTAAGTTTCCAGAGCTTCCATTTGAATAGGCCTTGAATCTTAACCCTTATTCTACTGAGGTGGGGGTAGGGGAGGGAGTGAACACGGCCAAAGCAGTTGTTTGGAACTGCATAAGTTAAATTAATGCTTTGACTTATTTTTCATACTTCAATAATAGTGTAGGTAGTAAATAGATTAAAGAGTTTAAACCAAGAAAATTTATGCTATCCTGAATTCTCAGGAAATTTTTTGTTGTAGTTGTTAGAGGAAAAAAAAAAAGAAGTATAATTTAAAACATAAAGTAAGTAGCAATTTTTCACAACACTGTTTATTGATTTTTTTAACTAAATCCAACACCAATTAGTTTACAACAATGATTAATATCCAAAAGGGTCCCAAGAGGCTTACTCTCCTCACATCACCAAAGAGGAAACTGAGGGTTAAAGGGTTACACGGTGCCTTACGTCACATCGTGTGGCTAATAATCAGTGAAGTGGAGCAGGATCTAAGTGGAGGCAGTCTGGCTGCAGAGCCCTGGCTCCTCACTGCCGCTCTCAATTGCCTCTCAAACAATCACAGTGTGTTAAACCCATCTGGATGGGACCTTGGAGATCATATAATCCTGTCTCTTTGCATTACTGCTTGTAAATGTAAAGCAGAGAGAAGTTAAACGGTCTGCCCAAGGTTACACACTCCATCCTTCCCCAACATAATAGCACATTCTCCTTTGAAACTCATTTCCGGGATTTATGCAAACTAATGGGGAAAGTCATAACATTTGTTAATTTGAATGCCCCATGAAAGACTCATTTTCATCTTGTTTTTCTATCTCATGTCTATGAACGAAATGCAATGATGTGTTGCAAAGCCACGAAAGTGCCTATCTGCACTGATATCCTGCTTTTTCATAGGAGGAGGAAAGCTATCCAGAGGCTGAGCCTGTTTTATTTTATTTTTAAAAATATATTTGTATTGATTTCAGAGAGGAAGGGAGAGGGAGAGAGATGGAAACATCAATGATGAGAATCATGGATCAGCTGCCTCCTGTACGCACGCCCCTGCTGGGGATTGAGCCCGCAACTCAGGCAGTGCCCTTGTCCAGAATCAAACCCGGGACCCTTCAGTCCGCAGGCCGATGCTCTATCCTCTGAGCCAAACCAGCTGAGACTGAGCCTGTTTTAAATGAAATAAGTGTGTGGTCAAGTTACCGCTCCCTGGACTATATTAGTAACCACCAAGTTGGTGCCTCAAAGTCCAATCCATGACAGTCGGTTCAGTCTTCATGGACGTAGATTGGCTTGTCAGTTCCCACTTCCAAAACCTTCAACTGTGCAGTGGCTCCACGGGATCCAGGCTGTGGTCAGCTCGGTCAGATTCCCTTGGCCTTCTCATCGTTGACACAGAAAGGTTACAGCAAGCACAGGTGGGATGCACAGCAATGCATCCTATTCTTACAGCACAGCATCCAGTGAAAACAAAGACATTGCCAGGACCACCTGCAACAGCAGACTTCTCAGCCATGCTGGGTCACATATTTGTGCTTTGAAACATCATGGAAAAGGGGAGGACCAATCAGCAAGCACCCCCTCAGCACACAAGCTTTCAGTATCGGAACAGAATCATGAATATTTTAGCAAGGGAGGAGAGCAGGAATGGCCTTTGAATGGACAACAATCCATTGTTGCCAAGCCCTCTACTAATACTGTAGAGTACCACAGTCAAGCTTCTGGGCTCCGCATTGCTGAGACTTCTCCTCCTGCAGCTTAGCCTGTGGGTGCTCTGCACTCCCCACCTCCATGCCTTAGAGGAGTGGTTCTCAGTGTGCGGTCCAGGGACTCAGCTATCATCTGCCTTTTCGTTCTCCTCCCTACAGATGCCAGTAGACTTGTCCAGGGGCAGCTTGCTATGCGTTATTCGACAGTTTCAGTGCAGAAGCAGGTATTGGAATCTAGCTTGTATCTATTAAAGCAAGCTTAAGGGAATTTTCAAAAAAGTACACATTGCCATGCTCACTAAATTTATTTTTAGAAAATATATTCATTTTTATAAAAGTATGTTAATGTCAACATGTACATATATATATATATATATATATATATATATATATATATATGAAAGCCTAAGCTACCATTTGACCGTTCAACCATTCGACCAGTAGCTATGATGCACACTGACCACCAGGGGACAGACACTGTCATGGAAACATGGAACGGACTGATGAATCTCAGAGGGAAGGGGGAAGGGGGAAGGGTGGGAAGAGATTAACCAAAGATTTTATATGCATACTAGAGGCCTGGTGCATGGATTTATGCACCGGAGGGGTCCCTCAGAGTGGCCTGGGAGAATTGGGCCGTAATTGGCAGTCCAATATTCCCTGAGGGGTCCTGGATTGTGAGAGGGCGCAGGCCAGGCCAAGGGGCCCTGCTGGTGCACGAATCCGTGTACTGGGCCTCTAGTGAGTGTGTGTGTGTGTGTGTGTGTGTGTGTGTGTGTGTGTTTAAATGAATTAACAAGTTCAAATTTTCAAATGCCTCTGTTTTATTTCCTACTATGGTAAATATCAATAGATATAATGCACATAAATAAAAGCTCTTTGAGGTCCTCAATATGTTGTAGGACTTAAAAAAGGAATCATGAGATCAAAAGGTTTGAGAAGTGTTACCCTAGCTTCAATTACAGTCTCCTCTCCCTGCAACGCCTGGCCTTCATCAGTGGTGCTTATCATAAAACAGTATCAGGATCTTCCTCAGTCCTGACACGTAAGCTCTGGTTCTACTGAATCCCAGTGCATTCGTTTGCACTCGTTTTCTGTTGCTGCAAAGCAAATTATCCCCAAGTATTTCAGCTTAAAATCACATGTATTTCCTCCTAGCCGGTGTGGGTCAGGAAGCTGGATGTGTCTGCACCCCGTGTTTCTGACTCAGGGTCCTTCCAAAGTCTGCCGTCCAGATGTCAGCCAGGGCTGCAGTCACCTCAGGACTCAGCTGGGGGAGATCACCCCCAGGCTCACTCGGGGGGCTGTTGTCAAGACACAGGTCCTTGCTGGCTCTTGGCCAAAGTCTCCTCACAGAATGATGGCTTGCTCTTATCTCTTCCCTCGGAGAAAGATTTCAGGTTGAGGGAGGGGGAGAGGAAGGGAGAGAGAGAGATTTATTGAAGCCAGAGGAGTTTTATAACCTAATCTGAAAGTGACATTTCATCATCAGGCTCTGCTGTTTGTGGGAGCCAGTACGAAAGGGAAATGGGAAGTCTCTAGTTCAAAGGGGGGCGGGGGGGGCAGGTTCTGTTAACAGAGTTTTCCTTTCTTTTGTTCGTGTCTCTTTCTTGGGTTGTCATGGTGATTTTTATTTGCTATGTCATTCTGAGTAGAGAAAGATGAACATTTTTAATCATCAGTAGGAATTGTACTGCTAATTTTTTATATTATGCAAAGCTAGGTTTAAATGCAAATAAAAATACATGTAATTTATGTACAGAATCGCTAAAATCACACAATTGTACGTTGTAGCTCCTAGTGCATATACATTTCATTCTCATCAGAACAGTGGCAACTGCTGCACAAAACGAATTCAACTGTTTTTGCTTCATTTCTTGATACTCATTCATCCGACCAAGCTTCCCTCCCTGCGCTTTACTGATGGGTAAGGAAGGGCTGAAAGGAAAAGGAACTACGGGTTGTTCTTTAGCACAAGTGGTTGGCTAATCCAGGGAAGTAACATGAGAAAAAAAAATATAGTGTGATCGAGTTTCTTAGTCATTTGGGCTACTGAGGATGCAGGAGCCTTCTTCCTGTGCTCTCAGCAAGTTCAGGTGTAGGTGGAAAGGATGTCTTTTCAGGCTCAGGTGTAGAAGTAACCCACTTCCTCTGGACTTGTCTTGGTCTCACTGAACTCCCGTGTACCACGGAGCCGCCGAAACCCTGGCTCATGGGGCGTGGACCAGGTGGGAGTCAGGTGGCCAAGAAAGGAGGCAGACACACGCCGAGTGAGTCTCTTCGGCTGAGGAGCGTGCTCCACTGTCACTGGACTTCACTTACAATCCAAAGATGAAATTTCAAGGCAGTGACAACAGAACATTGAACCAAACGCAGGAGCCTGTGTGGACAAGTCATATGCCCATGGACTCAGCCCAGTGCGTTGCTTTGGCTGTGAGAGGAGTTACTGGGTCCAAGGGAGGGGGCTGCACAAGGGCATGAATACCAGGAGGGGAGGGGCCATTGAGGGCCATGTTGGATGCTGACCATCACATCCAATGTCACTGTTCTCTTCTGACTTGTTCCTTTCTCCTTTGTGCTCTCTAGGGACTTATATGCATACTAGAGGCCCAGTGCACGAAATTTGTGCACAGGTAGGGTCCCTAGGCCTGGCCAGTGACCAGGGCTAATCAGGGCCTTCTGGCTGCCGGCCGGGGCCTCCCTTAGTTCCACGCCACCCTCTGGTGGTCAGCGCATGTCAAGTGAGCAATAGAACTCCCAGTCTCCCAGGTGAACTCCTGCAGGGACACTTTGCATATTAGCCTTTTATATATATAATCTCAGGTACTGTCCCTGACATCACCTCCTCAAGGTCAGGGTCCTTCTCCGATATAGGTCCTGCACTCCTCTGTCATGTGTAATATCCAGCACATGGCAAGCACTGAGTATATGCTCATGGAATGAGGGAATAAATGAGTGAGTGAATGAATGAATGAATGAATGAAGCAATGGAAGTTTCATTTATATTCCGGCGAGTGATTTTTGTGCAAAATAATCAAATTTGAAAATTCAAAAAAACAAACAAAATTGACTTTAATGCTTTTCTGAAATGTCTCAAGATCTTGTGACGGGCTGCCTTTCCGATTTCAGGTTATTGTCTTTCCACGAACCACATGTGCTGGTTTCTCTTTGTAACTCCTTCAAGCGGGGGCCCTTTCTGACCTCTAAACAGCCTTCTTCTGGTCATTGTCATGGTGGATTACTGTACTTGAGAGGAGGAGTAATGCTACAGGGACAGCGGCGCATGTCGGGAGAAACCGTCCTGTTGGCATTGACGTTTTTATTTGGGGCCGAATCAGAATGGCAGGGGAGCCCCGCCCGTGTGATGGGGAGCCCCGCCCGTGTGATGGTTTGCACATGCGGCCGGGCATCGGGTGAGCAAGTAACGCTTCCCAGAGCTTGTGTTCCATTTCCATGGTTTGCACATGCGGCCGGGCATCGGGTGAGCAAGTAACGCTTCCCAAAGCTTGTGTTCCATTTCCAGGCGAAAAAGAAAAGAAAAATGGGCAGAAGCCTTTGTAGGCCTAAGCATGTCCTTCGGTTTTTTGCTTCGGTCTGTCCCGCAGTCCCACAGGGCACAAGCTCTCGCTTCCAGACCCGGCTCAGGGTTTGGTAAGGACAGAAGCTGCCTTTGTTTCCAGGAAGCAGAATACAAAATGCACCCAGGTGCCGCTTAAGAGGAACTATTTTGTCCGTCTGGTTTGTGCACGGGAGGTAATGCAGTGTCTTACACACAAGGCTGGCCCCAGGCCCTGCCTGTTTATCCCACATAAACAGCAGCGTCCCTTCTGACATTGTAAGGACGGGGGAAGGGGGTGCTAATTTCACCAGGAACAGCCATGCACTTGGCCGTATAAATCCTTGTCTAGAGCAGCCTGGCTGCTTCGCAATATCGTGAAAAGTGCACATGAAGGAGATACGATGATGCGCATCAAATATTAATGGCGTGGACACATAGCCATCTATTACAGCGGCAAAGTGCCCGCGCGGAGCCCGCGGGGCCAGGACTCCCTCCACCTCTGTCTTCACGCTCCCCCCTCCACCCCTTCCCCCGCCTGAACAAAACCACATGCTCCCTGCCTACCCAGCAGCCGAAGGAAAACCATGCGTGTCCTCCTGGGGGCCTGTTTTCTTACCACAGAGCCTGTTGGCGAATGTGTGACCAGGACAGGGTGTGACCAGGACAGGGATGGGATCCATTGTTTCAGATTCATGACACTGTGAACTGAGCAACAGTGAGGGCACACAGGGGCTCGGGATGGGGGTGGGGGGAGTTCACAAGCAACGCAGATTTAGTTCTTTACCAATTTCTTACCAGCATCTTACCCATAAATACAGTGTCTTCATGCTATTCCCTGTAAGGGTGTAAGACTAACCAGCATCAGTGCAGCCCAGCTGTTTAGAAGTAAGTTTGTTGATTAAACAGTTCAGTCGAGTGTGTCTTTGTCTCTTGGTACAAAGCTAAAAAGGAGTCGTGCTGCCTCCGGGCTGCCTTCAGACCGCCCCCTCCCGACTAGATCCCCCTGAGTCCTGCTTCCTTGGAGACCAGCGCCTGGAGAGGAGGGAGCACAGGGACCTGCTTCTGCATGTCGGAGTCTCCCACGTTACAAAGGCACCTGCCAATCATCAGGTGGCGCCCCCGACAGGGCGTCCTGTTGCTGTGGCACATCTTCAGATCTCTTCCCATAGACGACTCGAGCCCTGAATGTTCTACCCCACGGGGATAGACTAGAGCAGAAAGGTCGCTTTTCATGACACAGAAAAGCATATTTGCTCTTTCTCGCTGTGCCTAAGGGGAGGGTTTTACCCGCTTCCTGGATTTGAACTGTGCTGTTTGCCACATCTTCCCCACCCAGCCTGGGTTTTTTGCAACAAGAAAAACCTCTCTCCGAAGGAAAGGCATTCCTGTGGGCTCAATTTCTTCCCCAGTTAAGACCTGACCTTGCACCGATTAACCAGTCACCTCACACTTGAGTGTAGGCCCACTCGTCCTCATCCCCTGCTCAGCAATTCAACACTCAATAGAAATGCTTGACGTTGAAATGGAACCCCATGAACAATCCTAGAAAGTGGGCTTCGTTCACCAGTCTCTCCGTCACCAGTGCAGCGCCCTGTAGAGCTTGTGGTCTGTGTTTCTCTCCGACTGCCCGATCAATTGCTCTGTCCTGACTGAGCCAAGTGCTGATCACCTCCTTCATCTGAACATCACTCTACCTCCCTCCCACTAGGCAAGAGTGGTCCTCATTCCTTCCTCTCTGTTCAGGCCTGTCTGCTTCCCATTCATGTTCTCCCAGTCAAACAGCCAGCTCTGCCCCCTGTGGTTGTGGGAAATTATCCATGCAATGAACTCCATTTAGAAAATTCTGCTGCATAGAGAGATGGCAGCATTCTTCTTCTCAGGGTCCCAGTGATGTTTACTCTTATGCTAACGCCTCTCATTGGTCAACAATGTAGAAACAGACCCTGAACTTAAAATGTGTTTGCAGGAACCATTAGACAATGGTAAATGAAACAGGTCAGACTCCAAAGCAGTGGTTCTCAACCTTCCTAATGCCGCGACCCTTTGATACAGTTCCTCATGTTGTGGTGACCCCCAACCATAAAATTATTTTCGTTGCTACTTCATATCTGTAATTTTGCTACTGTTATGAATCGTCATGTAAATATCTGATATGCAGGATGTATTTTCAGGGGTCGCGACCCACAGGTTGAGAGCCGCTGCTCCAAAGGAAGTGCTTAAAACTCTGGCATCCATCTTCCTTGTTCTTAACATGGAAAAACTCACGTGGAGCGCTGACCCTCTACTCGGAGGGCACACACTTCAGAACTCGTGTCTTCAACGTAGGAAACACATCTGCTCTTCACAGTCTACAATAGGAACATTCTAACTCAAAGTTTGAAATTTTATTGTTGACTGTTTTAAATCCCATGTAAGAGCTACCAGTGTTCTCTACATGCCTGACCCGGTTCTGTGGTATGCTGCACTAACATGAGGGAGCAGCCCACTTAATTTGATCCATTTCCAGCTTCTCTTTCATTTCACTCATGAAAAGACAAAAACTCATCGTATTTTAATTTTTTTTTAAATACTGAAGGACACTCATGAATGTTTTACAGAATACAATCTTATGGTGTATTAACATTGAAATATGTTGGCTTAATAAATTTTATGTTGACAGTGCAACTTATAGCAAAATGAAAAGCAGGAAGTATCCATAAAATATAATTCAATTTTAGTATTTATGATAAAAACTAGTATTTAGTATTTATGATAAATCAACTATAGAAAGTCCTCATGTATGGGAAGTATGTTTAAAATGATCTCATGGATAGAAATAGGGGACTGTTGCGCGATAGCAGTGATGAGCACATGCCTCCGAGCTGTTTGGCTCACAGATGGGTCTGTGTGGTGGCCACGCTTTGGTCCCAGAGCGCTCCCCTCTGCAGTTTCTTTCACAGAATTTCACAGGAAAGACTCTGCTGGGTGTTAATCTTTCTTTGAGGCGCTTTTTAATCACTGTGAGTCAATGAGGCTAAACCTCCCTCAGTAAGTGTAGTCCGTCCCAAATTCAGGTAATCTAGGGGTAATGGGAACGTCACTGAAAGGTGATTATAGATGTGGCGGGAGAAAGATCTCCCAGTGTAATAGTCTCTCTGGCTAGCAAACCTAATGAAACCTTCCCCTACTAATAAAACAACTAGAAAGAAAGGATGATGATGATAGATAGCTAGATGATAGATAGTAGATATAAAAATATTACCCACTGCAGATATTTTACTAACTACAAGGCCAATAAAACTACTTAAAAATATAATCAACACGCACCAATTCTTTGCCAGCAGAAACAAAGATTGCAGCTGCCCACCCTACCTGCAGCCTGTTTGGAAAGAACGTACGAACCAACCAATCAGGAAACTGGGCAGCCTTTCTTATACAGTTCAATGCTGCTTTTGGAGAAAGCCAGTATGCTGACTTCCCCCTGTCCTTCCCCATTGCTACCTATCTTTCTCAAAGTGCAGGCAGCACTACAGTTCCTAGAATATAATTAAGCAAGAAGTGGGATGTACCTGGTGTGGTGTCGTTAAGTAAGAAAAAAATGCTACAGGCAGAGGAGGTGGGGGATAGAGAGAGAATTGTGATGCTGGGCATATCTATTATTGTCAGTTTTTGTGTACTCAGTCTTTTCAGAAAGGCTTTTAGAGGAAAGGTGGGAGGACTGGTCGTTTTCGATGAAAGCCCAGGTACTGGACATTGGACTGGAAAATGTGTGTGGCTGCCAAGCCATCACCGAGCTATAGATTTGAGACAGGAATATGTGGACCAAAAAAAGTCATGGAATAGAACAAATCACAGTTCATACACCTTGCACATTGGCAGGCGAGGTGTGGGTAAGTCAGGACTTACTCAAAGGCGGGTAAGCCAGCCAACAGACCGACCAAAACAACTCCTCAACATCTTTATTTCTCTTGCTTCGTAATATAGGGAAATCCAGCATAATACTTATGGGTATTGGGAGGTGTCTGCCTCACAGGATTATCATAATGAGATAAGGAATAGAATGTATCTAAATCATTTCCTTCCTGGCAAGTAGTACACACCCAATAAGGAGCATTACTCGTGATAAACAACCGGTACCAAAGAGGTCATCAAAAACGACGTTCTTGAGTGTAAACAGACAATCTAAAAAACTAAGTGCAGATTAAAAGAAAAGTTCCCCGGGAAGAACTAATGAATTAGTGACTGGATGTCCACTCCAAGACAGCCTGGAAAATATTCTAATCATAAGGTAGAGAAAAGGAGCTGGCAAACACCTGGGTGGAAAAAACAAGTTACCTGATCTCTCAATACCAGTTCAATCAAGGAGCGAGCACCGCTGTGAATGGGGCAGAACCGGGATTTTGTGCGGGGATGAGACCTCGATTTGTGGGAGCTGCTGAAGGAGTAGGTGAGGGACTGCTGCCTCCGCATCTGACATCTGGGATCGGTGGTCAGGGAGGAGAGCCGGACATGGCACCGGGAAGACAGCCAGGCCAGCCGGAACTCTCAGGGGCCAAGTGGAACATTCATCTGATTCTCACCGCCTTTGACCTCAGGGGGTGGGTGACCTGCAGAAGTGACCCTTTCCCTGTGCAGCCGCACACCCCCTGGCCCAGGGCGCAGAGACGCTGGTGGAGGAAATCGTGTGGTACCTTGAGATGCTGCAGACCAAGCTGCTGCCTCACGAGAAGAAGATGAGATAACGACCGCCCAGCAAGTATCAGGGTGGCCTGTCACCCTTGCATGGACTGTGGCTGCTGCTTTACTTCCAACCAATTCTCTCTGGTGGCCCCAAACCAGGCAGGACAGGGTCTGATGGGAAATGTAGTTCCGTGTACAGTGGGGCCTTGACTTACAAATGTCCCGACTAACGAGTTTTTCGAGATACGAGCGTCTCTCGGCCGATTTTTTGCTTTGAGTTGCGAGCTAAAATTCGGGTTACGAGCCAGCTTCAGATACCCCACATCACAGTGAACGCCACAACATCAGCCCAGCATCATGTGTCTCACTCGTTCACTTTAAGATTTGACATACGACTAATTTGAGTTACAAGCTCCGTCATGGAACGAATTAAACTCGTAAGTCAAGGCCCCACTGTATATACCTACAGAGGGACAGAATGAGAATGGCCTCAGACTAATCCTCTGCAAACCTTAATTCTGGAAGATGATGGAGCAATAGCAACTGAACTTTGAGAGAGCTAGGGGGGGCTAAGGATTTAGTCCATTTATTAGGTACTTTTCTATGTTCTGTCTTCAGCTCACTTCAGATGTTTTAAATATCCGTAGGCTCCCCACACCCCCATCTGCCGGTGCCCTTTCTCTGTGGAAATCCTTCTCCGTCTTTAATGTCACCATCCATTCAGATGCTTCCTGAGCAGTTTCCTGGTTCCACACTCCTGCTGGCATCTGTTCCTCTTGGTGACGGCGTGGAGGCTTTGCCTAATAAGCTTTGGTGCCTCTCTGCCTCTCCTCTTTAGTTCAGGTCCAGCCACTGTCACCCTTTAAACTGGCCTCTCATACACGACAGTGCTTTCAGTCAAGGGCTCAGCTTTACCACAGAATGATACCTAAAAAGCTGCCTTCGGGTTATCTGACCTGGTTTATTAGCAGAACCCCAGGCCCTCCGGGGAGCTGCCTCTGCGATCCCAATCCCCTGCTCTTCCCGGGGGATTCCCAAACTTCGTTTCCCAGGTTCAGCCAGGAAATTCACCCACACAGTACAGGTGCTCTCGAATATATGTGTGTTTTGCTTTTGTTTTTATCCTTCCTAAATCAATTTACTTAATGTATAAATTAAATACTGAATTTGAAGGGGGGTGTGAACTAGCAGTTTTATTCCCCGTGAATTAAAATCAATGGCATACATAGGTGAGATAAAGCTACTACTAATTAAATCTTCTCTTTCTAAAAACATTTTAAAAAAAGGAAAATGGAGTGTAAATCCATTTTGTTAGTAATATAACCTTTTATTTGTACGATAGGAAGGGTTAGCTCTTTCTCTGGGTGTCACCTGCGAGCTGTTTAGAATCTCTTCTCACCAACAGTCAGACAGTTCAGAGTGTCCGCTGCAATGAATAAACAACAAACTCAGTTTCGTTTTCTACATAATAAGTTAAATTCTCAGAAAAAATATTCCTTAAATATTTGTGTCCTCCAGGCAAACTCCTAGCTTCGGGCCCCATGCCTCAGGCTGTTGCTCCCACTGGGTCTGGGAACGCGCCAGGAGGGGACCCCAGGCCCCATCACTCACTGACTCCCAGGAGGCCCTCAGATAACCTTGCAGACCAGACTCTGAGAAGCGCTGCTGTGAAGGAGGGTTTGTGGGGTATTTGTTGACTGATCAACAGGGAACAAGAGCTGCTCAGTCTGCTTTGAAAAGTATAGTCCTGTGGGCCCCCTAAATGTCTCTTTTTTTAAATATACTTTATTGATTTTTTACAGAGAGGAAGGGAGAGAGATGTCAGAAACATCGATGAAAGAGAAACATCGATCAGCTGCCTCCTGCACATCTCCCACTGGGTATATGCCCGCAACCCAGGTACATGCCCTTGACCGGAATCGAACCTGGGACCTTTCAGTCCACAGGTCGATGTTCTATCCACTGAGCCAAACCGGTTTCGGCCCCCAAAATGTCTTATCCATTTTATCCTTCAGCTTCTCTTGGATACTCTCGTTTCTCTTTCTCTTCAGATTGTATTCGCTTTCCTTTCTTAATCTCTACACTTCTTTAAAGTGGTGGAGAACTCTGGACCCTTCAATCATCAAAATCCCTTTTTCTTCCTTCAACGTCCTGCTTCAGTCTGCTTTCCCTGTGGTCCGTCCTAGGAAAGGGACTGGTCACATAGAAGGGAGTTGACTAAGCAACTGTTCCAATCCGAGTAGGATGAGTGTGGTCATTTCAAAGGAAATACAGCATCTAGATTTGAAAAGATAGGTCTTTCTTTAAAATAGGAATGAGGCCCGGCCGGCATGGCTCAGTTGTTGAGCATCGACCTATGAATCAGGAGGTCACAGTTCGATTCCGGGTCAAGGGCACATGCCCAAGTTTCGGTCTTGATCCCTAGTGGGGAGCCTGCAGGAGGCAGCTAATCATTGATTTTCATCACTGATGTTTCTATCTCTCTCCCTCTTCCTTCCTCTCTGAAATCAATGAAAATATTTTTTTTTAAAGATGGGAATGAGGAACATGTATTTTTAAGATTTTTAAATGATTTTTCTGCTATTCAAAATAATTAGAGAATAAGAAAACACATGCTTAAAAATACTATTTAGTAGATAAAGTAAAACTGGGTTTTACACATTTAATAGGTCACTTTAAAATAAAATGAAAGTTAAAAAGTAAAACAGAACACTTACTTTGTCCTTAAAGTGTTAGCATACAATTCAATATTCTGTTGAAAGCACAGGCATGGTTGCAAGTCAAATGAAGGTTATGTTATAATTGATATTCTGAATTGTTAAGGAGAAGCAAAGGTGAAATGGAATGCTTTTTATTATTTTTTTGTTGTTGAAATCTTATTAAAAAACTTAATGGAATACAAACTGGAGACCAACTTCAAGGTCTCAAGTTAGATTAGATGTGCAGCCATTAATAGTATGTATCACTTAACATAAAGCTTTTTGAAAATAACTTTCCCAGCACAGACAAGGGCTAATGTGTTTTCTAACTTCTTTGTATTTTTCTTGCTATTTCAGAAAAAGTATTGAGCCCAAACAATATAAAGTATAATTATCATACTTAATTCTGACTCTCAAATAGAGCAGAAAATCTTGGGACCACAGTTTTCACTTAAAATAAAATAGAACTAGTAAATAAATTTAGAATTTGAATTCAGTTGTTCTCAGTATGCTTAAGTGCACAAGCACCTAAAAATTATAGCATTTTTTGCAGATTTCCCTGAAGTAATGATATCTTAATTGATTGAACGAACTAGGAAGAAATTCACTTGCCGAAATATAACTGCTTTTATATGTATGCCCGTCTCCACACATAATAAGTAATTGTTCATCACATATATTTGAGAATTAACATGTACAAGCTTTGTCTCTTTTCTTATGTGCTCTTGGTTCATTCATTTTGTCATTTTTTAAATGTTAAATTTATTTTAGAGAGGAAGGGAGAGGGAGAGAGAGACAGAAACATCAATCATGAGAGAGAAACATTGATCAGCTGCCTCCTGCATGCCCCCTACTGGCGACCGAGCCCAAAACCCAGCATGTGCCCTGACTGGGAATGGAACCAGTGACCTCTTGGTTCATGGATGGACACTCAACCACTGAGCCACACCGGTCAGGCCATTTTATCATCTTATAGCAGCCCATGCCAACAGACAAATTGAAAAATCAATGAAACTAAAAAAGCGGGGGGGTTGGGGGGGACCTTACAAATCAGGACATTTTCTTACCTATTGTTCTCAGGGAATTGGAAAAAACGCTGGTTTTATTTTTATGGCAGAACATCTTGGGTGAGCTCTCAACAGAACTGTTTCCTAGACGCATAGTATGAAACCTACTATTTTAGTGTATCTGCTTACACCCATCTGCGAAAGAGAACACTTTTTCCATGTGAGCAAACAAAAATAGTGTAATTACACAGAGTTTCTCCACATTGTGAGACCTAAAGGCCTTTAAAATCATTCTCATTGTGCAAACCAGTTCTGCGTGCAATGCTCTGGTCATTTAGAGCAGGGGGTGGGGAACCTTTTCTCTGCCAAGGGCCACTGGGATATTTATAGCATCATTCATGGGCCATACAAAATTATCCACTTAAAAAGCAGCCTGCTATACTTGGTCAGACATTTAAATAACTCACCCCTAATGCCTTGGCCAGACCAAATGATCTCCCAGGCCTGATAGAGCCTGCGGGCCGGACGCTCCCCACCCCGATCTAAAGCATAGTTTATGTATTTTTCTAATTTTTTGACTAACCTTGTCTGTCCTATTGAATCACCATCCAGCAATATCTGAATGCCTTTTATTCTTAGTAAAATTAAAAATAAAAAGTGCAAACTTAATCTATATATACCATTGTGAAAAGCTAAGGCAAAATACAAGGATCCTGAAGAGGAAAAAAAACATAGACAATATTTATAAATGCAGTATTTGTGCACGTTATAATCATCATTTCAGAGGAAGGAAGCAATTCTGAAAACAAACTTCCAAAGCTATTTTTACACTGACATTCTTTTTTTTTTTACATGTGCACCCATTATGGCAGAGTTATCTTTTCCTTCCTTAAGCTCAGAATTGTCAAAGTTAATTTCCTGGTGTTCAATGTGCTTTTATTTTTTATTTAAATTGTTTAGCCAAAGTTAGGTCAGCACACCAATTTATTTATACATTTGAGCACATTGTGAGCTGAAAAGACAAAATCTGTATAAAGTATCTAGGTAAAAGTACTCCTAATATTTGTCAAGGGTCATTCTTATGAAGATGTGCTCAGTAATTTATTAATATACTTTATACTTAAGAGTTCTAGTAATAAATATTAACATAACAAATTTACCAATTTTTGCCTTCCAGAAGAATTATTTCCAAGAATGTTTTGCCTTTAAACAAATACCAAGCATTACAGTAGATGTTGCGTGAATACGTGTAATAGAAACTAACAATATTCTGCAAAAATATTGCTGCTATTGTAGTTAGAAGGAATTGGTTTGATCACATATGTACAGTGAATTAGAAATAAGACCTTAGAATATTCTGACTACGTCATAAATGTAGCAAAGTTAGTTTTGCTACCTTGAAAAATAGTGCAAAGAAACCAAAAACATAACTTGTCTAAATTCATGGGAAAACTGTAATTTTGTGTTATGATTTTTTTTCAAATGTATGACTTTGAAGTGTTTAAATAATTATGCTTTGCTACATGGAAACACATTGAATCAGAGTTTTACAAAGAAATCATCAGGGGACTTGACTGGTGAAAAGCAAGAGAGAGAGGAAGGAATAAAAGACCCGCCACCCCGCCCAGCCCATCCCCGCCTGGCGCTGCCAGGCTGCAGGCTGCCAGGTCAACAGGCCAAAGTCAATCAAGTCCTCTCCTAAACAGCGACTGAATAAAAGAAAATGAGAGGGAGAAGGACAAGGACACTAATTAAATGCTCGAAGATGAGCTTGAATAAACGAAAAATGCTCACAGAACTGGGAAGGAGGGAGAATCGGGAAGTGGATATGGATGCTATCTTACGTGTAAGGGTAAAAGGAAACTATGACCAGGATAAGCTAAAAGCGAAGGAAAAACTGTTGAGCTCCTTGGAAGCGTTTGCTGAATAAAGAGTCTGACATGGCTATAGAGTATGTTTTCTCTGGCTATCTCAAATGACTTTGCCCGTTAGAAAGAATATCTGTGTATTGACGGAGACCAGAAACCTGAGGCTCAAAGAAACCAAAACTGCCTCCAACGGGGCTGGCATTTTCACAGACTTGATAGAGCTCGTCATCCTCATGGACTCAAATGGCAGAAATCCCGCCCCTGCTCCCCGGGTCCCCGCAGCCCCCCGCCCTCACTCTGTGGACAGCCAGAAGCTTGTGCTCTCAGGTAAACGTGTCACCGTCAGTAGCAGGGAGAGGCGTGAGGAGCAGATCTGATGGAACATTCGAAGTAAAGAGCAAGCATCGACCTCGCCCCTCAGCTTTCTGGCTTGCCCACTTGGTCAATGTAGTTGCCAATTACTGGTGGGAAAAATGAAGTAGAGGTAAATTTCTGGGAAAAGAATAAGAGTTTAATTTTTTAAATATATTTTTATTGACTTCAGAGAGGAAGGGAGAAAAGAGAGAGATAGAAACATCAATGATGAGAGAGAATCATTGATTGGCTGTCTCCTGCACACCCCCTACTGGGATTCAAACCTGCAACCCAGGCATGTGCCCTTGGCTGGAATCAAACCCAGGACCCTTCAGTTCACAGGCCGACGCTCTATCCACTGAGCCAAACTGGCCAGGCCAAGAGTTCCATTTTTAATGTTACTTTATAGTGCTTAGGAGACACCCATGTGGGTGTGTCAAGAAGGCAGTTTGTAATCCAGTGGTTGGATTACAGTGGATTCTGTGCTGAAAACATACATTTTAATTTGTAAGACTGTGAATAGAAGAAATTGCCTAGAGAAAGACTATAAAGAGAAAAGAAAGGAGAAATTAGGGTGCAGCTACACCAACCTGCAGAGTGTGAAAGGGAACGAGATGATAAACAGGGTGGTAAGGGACAGCCAGAGAAGTACAAGAAAACACAGGGAAGATGCTAACACAACAAGCAAGGAGACAAGAATGTCGTCTAGAGCAGCGGCCGCCAGCTTTCGGACCTCGTGGACCACCCGTTGGCGACCGCTGCTGTAGAGTGAATGCTGCTCACAGGTGTAACCAGATCATTCGGGCCTCATCATCTCTCCTCTATATTAACACGTGGCCTTTGCACTGATCTCCCTCTTCCAGTCCCAGTCGCTCCGATCCATCCCCATGACTCTTCTGCCTCCATCTTCAAAGCTCCTGAGCCTCACAGTAAAGCTCACCGCCCTCAGCAGGTCACAGATCTCCTTCACAATCTGGCCTCCCGACCTCCTCAGGCCCCCTCTACTTCTTTCCTGCACACGGGAGCTCTCGGTCTACCAGGCCATCCATAGCCCCTGGGACAAAGGCTTCAAGCCTCTGTGCGTGGACACAACCTCTTCCCTCTAGTGTGAAGATCTGTCTCCCACTGCTGTGCCCCACCCAGTCCTATTCAACTTGTATTTCTCTGCTCAGAAGCCTCAACACAACCCCCCTCTCCCCAGCCCCGTTACTCCCCCAGCCTTGCTGTGCCTCTAGAGCAGTGGTTCTCAACCTTCTGGCCTTTAAATACAGTTCCTCAAGTTGTGACCCAACCATAACATTATTTTCGTTGCTACTTCATAACTGTAATGTTGCTACTGTTATGAATCGTAATGTAAATATCTGATATGCAGGATGGTCTTAGGCGACCCCTGTGAAAGGGTCGTTCGACCGCCAAAGGGGTCGCGAGCCACAGGTTGAGAACCGCTGCTCTAGAACAACACTCTGTAATTGATCTGTTGGTCCCTTCTTTCACTGTAGGTAGTATCATATTCACCTCTGTCCTCAAACAACTGTGCTGCCACGTGTGAGACGTCCAGCACAGGTCTTTTGACTAAATTACTATATCAGTGAGGACACCAACATTCCACCATCTGTAATTTCTCTTTTTCAGCCTTCTGCCATGCTGTTTTATTATTGCCCAGTTGGGGGATGCAATGTTAAAGGAAATGTAACTTGGTTTCTTTCTCCTCCCTCTGGTTGAGGGAAGCACCGTTAGACTCTGAATTGTATTAAGGGGTAAAAAATGTCTAATGACCAGCTAGTACACGAGCACGGGTGAGAGGCTGTGGGATGGGCTCACGGGGTCCTAGCGATAGCTCACCAGCTGAGAGCCGGGCCCAAAGCCAGGCGGGAGTGTGACTATCCCACGGTGACTGCTGCCGTTGACGAGGCATGGGACTGAAATGATATTAGTTATGTGACTGAGTGCCTCATGCGGAGAGTTGCTGGAGAATTTGGAAGAGTGTTGGCTTACCGTGGTCAGACTGCTTCTAGAACCCTGTAAGCATTCCGCCTGGCAAAAGAGGCTTTGCTGATAGCCTCTGGAATTCTATGAAACCATTTTAATGTTCCCTCTGTCAACAAAAATATTCCAATGACAAGTTTTTGAATTTTATTTTTATAAATTATTTGTGTAGATGAAAACTTTATATAGCAACATATAGTCCAGCCCCTAATACTAACTCACCTCCACCCTGACACGCTGTCTGCCCAGCGCAGCCTCAGGGTCACGAAGAGGAGCCTTCCTGCCTGAGAATTCTTGTTAAGCAAAAGGAGGTACTGTCCTCTCTGAATCTGCTTGCCTTATTAGCCATTTTTATGCAGATCATACCCTCTGCCTAGCAGTCTCCAACAACCATAGTCAAAATAAAAATGCCTGTGAAAAATGCAAAATCTTTCTCTCCAAAACAAGTATTTAATATTCAGCATGCCTTCTGATTCCAATTCCTGGTTTAGTAATACGTTCATATAACGTAACTATTAACCCCTAGAATGCCCAGGAGCGCGATCGCGCTCCTCCTGTCTTTCGCCAAAAGTGCCGGGAGCGCTATCAAAGCTTCGGAATGGCGTCCAGTTCTAAGTCTGCTTTTGTTAGTGATGATGATATTGTTAAATATGTCAATGTAGTAAAGGTTTCCTTAAGTTTTTGAATATGTAACTTGATTTACTTGCGATTCATAATTTTTTTCCTAAACTGCTGTAAAATCAGCAAAAATGCCTTGGCAATTTTAGCACACACAGTTCCTAGGATATTGGTTGGCACTCAAAGGGTTAAATGGATATGCGTTTCCCCCCTTGTTTTTAAGTTTCTGAACCTACAGAAAGCACTTTCCACCAGTGCAGGCCCAAGTTGATTCCATTTTCAGCAGCTGCTCCTGCATCTTTGAAATGAAATAGATCTGTTGATACAAGTATAATTGGAAGTCAGATCAGAATGATTAAATGATCAAATTACTTAAATTAGACACATACTAAATTGACTAAAGATGAAGAAACAGCTTGATTGGCAAAGGCTTACAGCAGACAGTAACCTTCAATCACTGCAGTAAACACTGACTCATGCTTTGAAGGATCAGTGATCTGAAGGCTAGCAGTCCAAAGGTTGGCACAAATTTAATCATCATTAAAAGAAACAAGGCTGATTGAGTTTTCGCTCTGAGTAAGGAGATTCTGACTTATGGGGAGTCTGAACCATTTTGAGTATCACAATGGAAAAAAGTGAAATTATATAATATGGTTTATTTATGTATTTATTTATAGACTAGAGGCCCGGGGCATGGATTCATGCACCGGTGGGGTCCCTCAGCCTGGCCTGCAGGGATCTGGCCGAAACCGGCTTTCCGACATCCCCCGTGGTGTCACAGATTGCAAGAGGGTGCAGGCCAGGCCAAGGGACCCCATCAGTGCACATTTGGGGCCGGAGAGGGACCTTGGGAGGGCTTCAGGGCGTGTCTGGCCCGTCTTGCCCAGTCCCAATCAGCCGGACCCCATTACCCCAGCAGCAAGCTAACCTACTGATTGGAGCATCTGCCCCCTGGTGGTCAGTGCACATCATAGCGACTGGTCAAATGGTTGAATGAATGGTCTGACACTTAGCATAGTAGGCTTTTATTATATAGGATTAAATTTATTGGGGTGGCATTGATGAATAAGGTTATATGGGCTTCAGTGAGATGATACATCATCTGTATATTGCATTATGTGCCCACCACCCAAACTCAGATCTTTTTTGTAGTCATATATTTGACCCCCCTTTACCTTTTGTTCCCTGCCCACACCCCTTCCCGCTGGTAACCACCATACTGTTGTCTACGTCTGAGGTTTTTTTGTTTGTTTTTCTTGTTTGTTCATTTGTTGTTTTCAGTTTTATATTTCACATCTGAGGGAAATCATATGCTTCTTAACTTTTTCTGTCTGACTTTTTTGCTTATCATAATATTGGATCTTGAGAATAGTATACTATGGTTTTTAATGGGAAAAATGCACATTGTTAATGAAAGGGCTACCTGTATGCACTACATGTAACCTAGGGACCTTTATGATTCATACTGATTATTGAAGACTGTCCTTGCAACATGAAATTCATCATCTGGTTTCAAATAACCTAGGCCACTTGACAGGGCTGTTTGCCCATTTGGGATAATTCAATACCAAAATGCCTAGTAAGTTATACATGGTGAGCACTCCGTTTAGTCAGTAGTTATGGCATATCCACTGTGAGCTAAGCATTTAACAAAAAATGAGTACATTTTTATTGTAGGTGGGAATGAATCCTTTCCTTGGTAATCAAAGCAAAATAATATGAATTTCTCTAATGAGCCATACAGTTCAAAAGAAAACTTTGTCTTATCTAGGTCACTGACATCTAAGCATATTTTAGATCAGGAAGCCATTCACTTACTGACTCACATGGCCAGTGAATATTTATTGAACGCCTAGTATGTGCCAGATACTGTTCTAGGCGTGAAGAGTACAACAGCAAGCAGAACAGCAAGGTCGCTTTCTGCACACAGCGCATACTCAATGGAGAAGACAGACCATTTAAAACTCAAGTATGTGATGTCATGACAGGATTCCAGATGGAAGTGTGTTGATTTTGATAGGATAGTCAAGGAAGGCTTCTCTGAAAAGGTCCTCTTTGAACTGTGCAGCTCTATGGTGTGAGAACATTCCAGGCAGAGGGAGCAGCCAGGGGAAATCCTGGGGTAGAGGTATATATGGTCTGTCCAGGGAGCAGTAAAAAAAAAAAAAGTCAGTAATTTTGAAACATAGAAAAGGGTGGAGAAGATTGATTAACAAATGAAATTGGAGAGGTCACTACAGGCCGGATCGTGTAGGTAGGGCCTCATCAACCCTGGTAACAGCCATAGATTTTACCCTAAGGTCCATGGAAGCCTGTGCTGGGTTTTGGGCAAGGGGATGATTTGGTCTTGTTTGCATGTTAAAAGCATCCCCCTTGCTGTGCAGTCAGCTGGCTGGGGGGGCGGGGGGTGCAAAAGAGAAACAGGAAAGCCATTCAGAGGTACCTTCATTTCCCTGCTGATTGATATGTATAGACACACACACACACACACACACACACACACACACTCACACAAACTCACTGTAGCTGTATTTTTTATTCCTACCATCTTAGTGTCCTAATTCTGATTAGTCTCCAAGTATTCTTTTTTTAAATTGTATACACTTTTACTAATTTTCCTATATCTTGTCATTCCCATTTTTCTCAGTACAATATTTTCAAGCTCTTATGATCCAAAATACTCTCCCATCTGAGTATGAATAGAAAGCTAAAGTCATCCCAAACCTTTCTAGACCACAATATATTTGTAATTATATCATGTTATTTTTTATTAGAACTTTACGTCTAAACAGTAATTTTTTTCATATTAGAAAAATCACCAGTTAGAGAACAGACCAGGCATGTATTGAGGAGCAGCATTTTATGAGGAAAAATATGAGCTTACACTGCAGCTGATGTTGAAGAGGCCCCCTGCCTGGCACAACATCTGGATGAGTGATGGAAGCATCCCGCACGGTTTGGTTTCTTGGCATTGCTCCCCTTGGTGCCTTGATATGTGTCTGATAATGATCTCAGTAAGCCTGAAACCCACCTGCCTGACAGCTGTCAAATCCTGGAAGACCAGTTATGAATGAGAAAGGTAGAGGATACCCCTAGTCAGTGGCACAAACGAAAGTTTTCACCCAAGGATTTTATATTGTAATCAACTATAGGCTGACTTATTTAAGCAGAATTTATTTATTTTTATATGCCCACTTTTATAGCGTGGCACCTAAAGGTACTTATTCTGAAAAAACTCAAAGATAATGATAAGAAATATTGTTTTGAATTCAAAGAAATTATAATTTAGCTTGCTTAAGATAGAAGACTGGCAATTTGTGAAGTGGATAAATAGCATTGGTAAGGATAAGTCAAATTCCTAAGCTGCACCATTTAACCAGTTAACTGCCATGCATGCAGAACAGAAACCATCCCCACATGCCACGATATTTTGAATTTAATTTAAACAATCAATCTGCAATGAATATTATAAAAATAAATATATTGCTCACAATTTGGATGTTCTTGAATATTTTCAGTTGAAAATTCTCACAAAAAATGATTCTAAAGTTGGTCTAAAGATGCTTATGGCAGGCAAATGGTTAAAATATGTAGTCACATCAAAGTTAAAACCATGAAAATGTTGCCAAATTTCAGTTTATAATTTCTGATAACTCTAGTGTTTGTTATAGCCAAGAGGTTTAAGAGGTTTTTTTCCTCTTAAAATTCAAAACACTTTTAAAAAACATATTGTGTTCCTGTAACAGTCACCTACTATGACTAAAAGAAAAAAGCCTTGACAGGCGTTTGGCTGTGCATCTTAAAAAGCCTCTGAGATGAAGCCAAGAGCAGGACCATTTTGCACAGCCACGCTTAAGAAAAGAAATGCAGGCATTTTAATTAAAATAAAAAGAATAGCGCCATTAGCAAGTAACTCTAGCATGAAAAATTAAATGAGGGCAAAAATAATCCAAAATGACTTTATGCATGTTGCTGTGGACATTTATCTAAAATCTATAAATTGAGTTTCTTTCTACTATGTTCAAAAGTACAAGTAGATTTATCTCTCATTTATATTGTCTCTGCATATAAATACATTTATATCATCTTTATAGACAATATATATTAAAAAGTGTTTTTCCACATTATCAAGAATGTTGACCCTTTCCATGTTCTAGATAGTAAGTGTGTGTGCTAGATGGTAAGCACCATGAGCAGCAGGGAATTTTTCCTCATTTGTAGTTAAATTGTATGTTGACTTAAATAGATAGAAAGAAAAAGAGAGAGGGAGAGGGAGAGGGAGGGAGAGAGAGCGAGAGAGCGAGAGAGAGGGGGGGGGAAGAAAGGAAAGGAAGAAGTGAAGAACACAGATAATAAGGGCTAGGGAAAATGTTGGAGTGAAAAAACTTATTTTTAGCATTCAGTACCGTGATATTCTCAGGTTTTGCAAGAATTTGTAATATTTCTGGAAAACCAGATAAATAACCCGTGGTTTTTATATTTTGAAAGCAACATAGAATAAAAAAATAGTAAAATGTATAGGACAGAACCAAATATCTCATCTTTAGAATAGAATACACTAGAGATGTTATCTGTTACCAGTTTCTTTCTTATCAAAAAAACAAACAAACAAAAAAACAAAAAAAAACGGTAGGCTTCTTGTACTTCCAAACATGGAAGAAAAAACTCAATTTATAGATTTTAAATAAATATGCCTGCATGGAGTCAAAGCTTATTTGCAGTTGGTCAGTTAGGTGAAGGTGGGAAGGTAATGTAGTTATGTTCAACCTGGAATGGACTGGACCAATTTAATACAAGATGAAAACTAAGCTCCATGAGCCAGGGAAACAACAGAACCTGCCCACCTATTATCACCCCCACCTGTTATCACCCAAAGTTGTTTCCAGTTGGTCTTCATTTTGAGGTGGGTGTTAGTATGAGCGAG
This sequence comes from Myotis lucifugus, assembly GCF_000147115.1. Taxonomy (NCBI): domain Eukaryota; kingdom Metazoa; phylum Chordata; class Mammalia; order Chiroptera; family Vespertilionidae; genus Myotis; species Myotis lucifugus. The sequence goes on along the minus strand of NW_005871051.1, from coordinate 1,026,683 downwards.
GAGTTACTTTCTACATGTTAGAGATGCATCAGATAACTTGAAGAATTGGGATTCTAACTCAGGCCTGTCACTCAGTGAGCATTTATTAGGGACAGATAATGGGCTGAGGCCCTAATTATAAGATCTACAGGTCCATGTTCTTCCCACTAAACTCTGGACTCAGGTGACACAGGACCAAACAGAAAACACATGAGTACGGCCACCGATGATGAAACTGCAAGCAACCAGTAGCAGTAGAGGGAGCGTCATCAGCCCCAGGAATGACAAAGGAACATGACTGGAGCCCCGATAGGTTGGACTCAATGAGGACGTCACTGCCTGGGAGGACGGGAAGGGAATGTTGAAAACTCAGGCACAATTCTCATTCATTCATCCATTCATTGACCACCACATGCAGAGTGTCTCCTGTGTGCAAGCACGGTGCCTGGGGGTCACGGAGGGGAGGGCAGGTTGCCAAACTCATTTAGGGTAGAGACAGAGAAGAAGCCCAGAGACTGAGAGGATGGTAGGAAGACCGGGGCGAGCGGGATGAATGGAATTATTTGCAGTAAGAGTACAGGAAACCAGTGTCGGAATGTTAGCGCTGACCACCCTAGGCATCTTCCTGGGCCAGCTTGTCCTTCCAGTGGCTAGAGAGGCTGAGTGCCGCCCCAGGTCCCAGAGCCCTGACTCCAGCACCGGTTCTCCACTGGCCGGGCCTGACTTCCAGAAGCTTCTATGGCTCTGTGTCCCAACAGGACCCATATGATGCCATTTCTCACAGGAAATGCAAGACGAGAGTTTGAGTTATCACATATTTTTTAAAGGAACACGCAGGAGAGAAGTCTGAATCCTTGCCAGACTCTGCAGGTAGAAGCCACTATCCCTCCTCATTTCTCACAGAACAGTGTCCTCGCCAACAGAGCCCGCCTCCGACCACACTGTGTTACGGATGCTTGTGTTTCTCTTTTCACTGTGGTCTCTGCTGCCGCTGGGCCCCGTGGGCCATCTGGTGCTCTGAGGTGTAGGTCAAATACCTGGCACCTAGTAGGTATCTGGTGCTTATGGGTTTGGGCTAAAATGATAAATGGAAATGCACGTGCTTAGGAGTGAGAAGGGGGGTGTCTGTCAGGAAGAGCCGCAGCCCTCCCAACACCCTTAGCAGAGGACCTTATAGCTCGTGGCTCCCTTTTAAAGCTCAGACTTTTGAGAATGCTCTGGATAATTCTTATTTCAGGGAAAATTTTCAAATATTTCTACCTAAAGGCCTTCCTCCCACTGTGTCTGGCCGACAGCGCTGCACACCGAAATGCCACCGCGTGCCTGCGAGTTTAACATTCCCGGGGCTGACACGTGAGAGGAGGAGAGAGACCAGAAGGTTCCTTCACGTGAAGACTCTGCTTGAAAGTCATGTTTGTACAGACAGTTCAATCTTAGTTGCTTACAAAGAAACATTATGTTCCACTGGAAGTTTTTCATGTACATATATTTCTTTTCAAATTGGTTTAAATAATTTAGAGATAAATTATCCAGATCTAAATCAATGCAAAATAAATTTACCAAGGTTGGTGATGTCATCATTTTAAGCAAATTGTCAAATCTAATGTATTTTTTAAATGTTTTTATTGATTTTAGAGAGAGGAAGGGAGAGGGATAGAAACATCAGTGAGAGAGAAACAGCATTGAAACATCATCGAGCCCACGAGCTGGGCATGTGCCCTGACGGGGAGTCCAGAGTCACTCCTGGTTCATGGGTTGATGCTCAACCACTGAGTCACACCGGCCGGGCTCTGATCTTTTTATTTCTCATTATATTTTGAATTTATCAAAGACGATATAACACTTGTGCATCCACCACCTAGTTTTAATAAATAAACATTTTATCTTATTCTCTTGTGATCTTTTCTTAAGATAAAATAACATTTATCTTAAGAAAAACATACAAGATAACATTACAGATAAAGTTAAGGCATCCTCCTTCCTTAATCATGTTCCCCATCTTTTCTTTCCAAGGTTAGGATACGGAAAACCTACGAATATTTTTATTATAATTTTTTTACTATTCCAATGAAATTTATAATAACATGTTACAGTATGTATTAAATTTTATTTTAATGTCAATTTAAATTAGTAAAAAAGAAAGGATGTGTAATCATAAAGGGAGATCATTTGGTCCAACTTCTAATTAATGAATAGAATGAGTTCATGCCAGAATAATTGAGTCAGTGCCTTATTTTTATGACCAACTATAACAGCATAAACTTGTGTTGTTATCAGTCTGGAAAAAGCACTGAATTAATTCCATAAGGAAATGTTATAAGTATACAAATGTCATCTTATTTTCCTGCCTTTATATCATAAGAGCAATAAAATGGATTGAAACTTGTTGGACAGATATTGTGTTGTTCCCATGTGCCACCCATCATTCATTCACACACACCCCCCACCCACATAAACACACACACACTCACACTCACACTCACACTCACTGCTGAGCTCCAAGCTCCCTGAGAGCCAGGGCATAAAGGACAACATATTAGGTCTCAAGCTCACATGATCTAACCAAAGGAGACATGCCAGATCATCAAGTTAGACCACCCTTTTCCCCTGAAAAGAATGATCACGAATATCCTTATAGAAAAATGAACAAAAGTTAAGCAAATCAAAATGATCTATACAGTGTAATGGGCAATATTGTCAAAATAGCCGTTTTTCCTCAATGCAGAGCTATTTTTCATCGACCGTTCCCTGTGTGGGTGTGATGTTAATTGCAACTTTGTGGAAACCCTAGAGTGCAGTGATGCTCAGACACAGAAAACCTAGACTGCAGTGATGCTCAGACACATTTACTCTTGAAAGATCTTTGTCAAAGGAAAGCATGAAGGCTCCCCGCTGGGTGTGGCATTCCCACAGCCGGGCCCAAAGGGAAGCACATGACAAGAGAAGAGAGTGAGAATTTGGTCTATTGAAAGTAACCCCCCCAATTCATTCTATTGTTTTTCCAGGCAACTATTAATGGTGGGGCTTCCATGCTTTCTGACTTTGTGGTGTATTAAGGCCCATCCAGACAGCGACCTGTCTTTAGTGATCACAGAATCGCCTTTGGTTACTAGAAGTGTGTTCCAGCCTAATGAGCAAGAGCCTACACATGATGCTAATGAGGGATTTGTGCTTCCAGCTACTCTAAACAATGTATATGAGGAAGAAGAACTGTTTACTTTGATTATCTTAGGGTGTAAATGCAGCTGCTTCAAAAGGGAAAAGAAATCCTGAAAAAATGCCGCTGTGGTACATGAGTCAAATTCTGCTTCCACTGTCTCCGGGACACTGCAGGGGGGCTGCCTGGAGGGAGCCTGTTTGCTCTCTGGGGCCCTGGCATCAAAAGTAGCTGCTGCCATGGCGTCTTAGGTCAGTCCTGGGATCAGGCAGGCCGGGCGCTGATACAAGGAGTAGCTCTCTGTCAACTGCAGTGAAGGTGCCTCCGTGGTCTCGGGATGGAGCCCCGTTGGCCCCCCTCTCAGTAGCAGAGGAAGAAATCATTTGCCTTCCTGAGCCCGCCTGCTCCCTCATCATTTTCCGACTTGGCACGCGGCGCAGAGCAGGAAGAAAGCAGGAAAGGGAAGAGCAGGACGCGCACGGTGGGACATGTTTTCCTTAGCAGCTGGCTGGAACGTGCCTTCGTGTCAGGTCACTAAGCCCTAGTGATGATCCCCTTTCTCTCTTCGCGTGAATGCCTCGCTCCTGGGCTGTGCTGTGAGCCCCCCGGCTGATGGCAATGGCCTGGGGACTGGTCCCTCTGCCCACACTCTACCGCCAGCTTCCTCTCCCTAGAGCACCCCTTTCATCACGTGCCCTTCTCGTCACCCCGTGCTCAGAGAGCTTTCAGGACTCCCCGTTGCCTAGCAGGTAAAGGCCCTCCTTGGACTGGCATCAAGGCCCTTGGCAATCCGGAGTGTGGTAGGCCGCCACCCTTCTGATGGGAAGAGCTGATTCCAATCAGAGCGATCTATTCGCGGTCCCCCAGCACCGGGAGCACTGTCTGCCTCCACACATCTCCCTGTCACTCACTTCACCACGACTCTGTTCAGGCCTCCCCATCCTTTGAGGTAGTTCCGTCTCCACCTTTCCCCCTGTCTTGTGAGCATAAACATGAGAGTCTTTCAGAGGAGCTACGTGCCTGGCACAAAGGAGCCCTCCATCGCTTCGTCTCCTTTCTCACCACTCGCTCTCGGTTTTACTTGGTGAATCGGTTCTGCCGACTGCTCTGCCCCTGAAGTTTTCGAATCTGTACATTCAATTACCCATCCCTATCACCACACAGATACCGTGTGGAGGAAAGCATCCCAATGCATGTCACTGAAGCATGTACATTGAATAAGAATATTGAGCTCCTTATAATGGAATGAAGGGGAGAGAGAAAGGGTGCGGCTGGAACCAGAATAGCTGAGATTTCTCAATAGACTGTGCAAGTCATCCGCCTCGGAAAGAGCTAAGGGACTCGTTTAAAATGCTGATCTCTGCGTCCTGCCCCAGAGCTATTGCATCGCAATCTCTCGTGGTAAATCTTACACACAGTGAACATGGGAAGTCTCTGAGACTGAGGGGGTGAGAACGTATTTACTGTAATTAATAGCACAGCTGCCACCAGAATCGCCGGTGGCATTATTGACAGCTGCACCCACCCGGGCCTCACACTAGCGCTCCTCAGCGCGAGTCTCGGGGGGGGGGGGGGGGTCAAGGTGAAATACTCCACAGAGGTTTGGATCTGCATCCAGGATTGGAAACCACTGAATCAAAAGTTATTAATGATCAACATTTATTGGGTAATTACAACTTCTCAGAGACTTTGTTAAGCAATCTATGTGTGTTATTTCATTTCATCCCTATAATCCTGAGTTAGTCTCTCCGTTTCCATGGGCTTGGGGAGTTAAGTAACTGGTCCAAGGCCATACAGCTAGTATATGATCGAGCCTCAATTAGACACAGGTCCGATACCAAATTCCAAGCTCTAGTCACATTCCCCATCTACCTGTGTCATTATGTTAGACATTATTTCAATACTAGAGGCCCGGTGCATGAAAATCCGTGCCCTCAGGGGTGGGGGGGTTTCCTCAGCCTGGCCTGCGCCCTCTCGCAGACCAGGAGCCCTCAGGGGATGTCCAACTGACGGCTTAAGCTACAGTCTGGCCTCCCTCTGCGGGAGGCGACCCGCGGGCTGATTGGGGATGGCACCAGCTGGCAAGCAGCCAGCCCGCCCCCTGATCATCCCTCCACCACCACCGGTCACCCCTGGTCACTGTCCCCTCCCTCTGCCCACTGGTACCCGCCTTTGCATGCCTGACACTACCCACTTGCTGGCCCTGCCCCCTGCCAACTGGTCGTTCTGTCGTTTGGTCGATTTGCATATTAGGCTTTTATTATATAGGATATGACCATCAGCATCTTCCCCAGGCATGGTTCTCCATGTTCAGTATATAATTCTGGTTTTGGAAGTTCTGTGTGCACCCCCCCCCCTTCACCCCAGGGGAAGGGTTTCTCAACTCCATTTCCTTCCTATAGATACCCAGTGAGTAGCTATTTGTTGTCCTAGACTTTGCCCCAATGTTCCCAAGAACTTCCCATCTAGTAGGCCAACTGCTATGTTTTTCCTCCTTGTAAAGAGATAGATATTAATGGCAACTAAACATTTTCCACGTCCAAGATAAGCCCAGTCCCCCTGGGAAAAGCTCGCTGCAGTCCTGGGTCACAAGCCTGGAGAAGGGCATTGTTCTTCCTGGGTTTCAAAACTGCAAGGGTTGCCCTCCTCCAATGTATATACCCAAACTCATGCATGTCCCGAGTAACCACACGGTCAACTTACTAGTCTACCTCTCAGCCAGTGCTTCCACACGCTTTGCACAGGGGATTGAAGTTTTCAATGGATTTTCACATCTCATTTTCCCCGCACAAGTCACAGTTCATCCTGAGTTGCCGTCTCTTTACAGATAAAATGCCGTAATCAAGTTCCATCAACAGGAGTGATGTGAGAGTTAATGAGTAAATGGGCTGAAATTATCACAAGAGCCTGGAGTGAAAGGTGCCCTGTTTTTGCTGTGATTAATGGGAGGCAGCTCCTCCATGACAGTTCTGATGGAGAGCACAGACAGCAGCCCTGACCTCATTGACCGGCCGCGCCAGCGCGGGTCTGACCCTTCCCCAGAGACCGGCTCCAGGGAAACGCTCCAGCCCGGGTCCAGGGCAGCCAGGAAGCCAGCCTCGCTCAGGGCCCTGCATCTGGCTGCTTTAAGCTGATCAGAAATGCTGTGTGGCCGAAATTCAGAAGGGACACCAGTCAAGAAGCTTGGGAGAGGAATGAGTGACGGGCATGCCTGATAAAGGGAACAAAATCTAGTGAGATGAGAGGGCCACCCCCAACCAGATGTACGAGTAGGTAATTCACTACCTGGCGGCGTTAACGTCCTTACACAGACTCGGCCAGGGGACGAGCATTCCTAAATACTCGGGAAAAGCCTACTTAACTCACTGCAGGACAGCCTGAGAGAGCCATTTAGGAAAGGCAGGGACGCAGTTAAGTCAAGCCCCTGCCCACATATTCATGAGGTGATTATCAATGTCTGTAAGTTGTGTTAGACACCACCTTCCACTTCCTGTCATTTAGACTTTTCACTCCATCAGGTGATCTTTGAAAATGACTGGATGTTTCTTTTCTTTCTTACGATTCAGAGAGCAAAGGTTTTCAGTCAATGTTAATTTTCTTTGAAGGATCTTACAGGGTTGTATTTCCGCAGACAGAGCCCTAAAATTATTTTCAAGTGAGACTTATTCTTTTTCTCCGTAGCCTAGAAGACAAGAAATCTATGTAACCGCAGTGCCAAAATGTCAAAAGACTGAGATAGGTTGAAAAAAAAAAAGAAGAAGAAAAAGCGCCCAAAAAATCCCTAACGCCACCCATGCCGTCCGAAACCTAACAAATCCGTGGCTCACATAAATACTTGTGACATGCTGTAATTAACTAGTTACTCCTCTCAGAATGAATAATAATGCAATTACTTGCCAAAGGCAGTGAAGAAGGGATAGTTTCTGTTTTTAAAAATGTCTGCCTTTCATTTCTGTAGGAAAAGAAAAAAAAAAACACAAACCCTGGATTAATTTGCATAATTATGAAAAATATGCAAATTAATCCAGGGTGACCTGCAATCTCACCATCACACTATATGAGAATTCTGTCACTTTTTTATCAGAGCCTTATATTTTTTAGTGGTTTGAGGTAGCAATAAACTAAGTCACTGCCATGTTTAAATTATATTGGTTCCCCAAATCTGCACCACAAAATAGAAATAATAGCCCGGCAAACCCATCCTTTCACAATGGGAGTTCAATGCCGTTGAGCCACTGAGGGCCAGTGCTGCTTCCTTTGTGCGGCCACAAACCCAAGCAGGAAGGGCCTTAGCTCTCCCAGGCCGCCCTCTCCTTCCTTCGGGAGTCCGCAGGCCAAGGAGCGCCAAGTTAGGGAGAGGTTATGTGAACGTGTGACTGGTTCTCTCTCTGGTGTGTTCATGTCTAGAACAAGGACTGTTTCTGTAACTCCACCAGCCCACCCTGCCATTCTGAACTAGGTAATTAAGTCAACAAGCATTTATTGAAAACTCGCTCCGACGTGCTGTGCTAGGTACCAGGAAATCGACATGAAAAAGACACACTGTCCGTGAGAAGGTTGTAGAAAAGTCAAGATATAAAACTAGCAAATAGAACCATTACAATGCAGTGAATACCACCACGGAGCCCATTTACACACACACATACACACACACACACACACACACACACACTCCTTCACTCATACAAACACACGAAACCCCTCTGCTCCGTGAACATGAATTTCTACAAATTCCAGACTCTACAAGTTCCTGATCCCATTTCAAGCAATGTTGTGATCCCATCGCTGTGGTCACACGGCACCATCACAGCTAAAGTAGGAAGCCACTCCTGAATGACTGGAGCATTTAGAGATGGTTACCTCCATCCTAGCTCGCTGTCCCTAAACAGGTGAAAGTAAAAATAGCCAAGTGTTCCGAAAGCAGTTCTCTTACCCCCAAAAGTGAAGTGCGTTCGCACCTTTCTGCCGGCCTCTTCAGCAGAGAGCTAGACCATTCCGATAGGATGGTTTGAGGACGGCACTCTGAGAAACACTGGTGTGCGGACAACCCTCTCCAACAAACAGATCAGATCCAGCACCGACCCCCAGGAGGTGAGACCCCTGCCAGGGCAACCGCCTGAGAATGCAGAATTCTAGGCCCCACCCCTGAAGCTTGCCTATTAATCAGTATATTTTAAAGTTTTCTGGAAAATTCTAACACACACTCCATGGCAAGAGGAAAGGGCCGGGTTTTACTTTAACACATCCATAGAGGGTCCTCATTCCATAGTTTACTAGCTCTCTGGCCTTATATAATGTCATTGGTCTGAAAAAGGCTGTTGTGCTGATGCAATAATGCCAGGCATGCAAAGAGCCAGCAGGTAGTGAGCTGTGTGCTTTAATCAGTATAGTCGGCTCCCAGCTCTAAGGAAGATAGACAGAAGTAACATGTGTGCTTCACCACTTTGAGGAGCACATAATCTATTTAGAAATATAATATGACTATTAATAGAAATTTTAAAGATGAATTCATATTCTAAGAGAGTATGTATTTGAAGGCCAAAAACAACACAATATTCTGAATAACAAAGTACATTGTAAAATACAGAGAATTATAAGAACAGAAAAAAATCATTAAAGTTTTGCTTTAAAAAATTCTTCTAATTCAGGTGGCGTAATTCTCATTCATTCACTACATTTTTATTTATATTAAGAAACATACTAAAATCATGAGTGATAATCAACTTACTATTTAAAACTGAACTAGAAAAAGAGTTGGGTATCTGGGGAAGGGGCCAAGGGGAAGGCCTCAAGGGGCTCACTGAACCCCTAACATATTACGCAGAGTTGTTTGTGGGTATTTCTGAGGAGAGATCCACACCTTTCATTTGATTTTCAAGGTTTGGTGGCCCCCGAAATGTTAAGGATCTCTGAGGGTTCCGGGTTAGCACATTTGACGCGCATCGCATGCGTGCCGAGGAAATGGAACTTCTGATTGCATTCCATCGTCGCCCTGTTTGCTTCCAGTTAAATATCACCTGCACCCTCTCCCTCAGGCTCTCCCCATCCAGCACCCCGAGGAAGGACTAGCACAGGGAGGTTTGCTGAAGGAGACGCACAGCAGAGGGGCAGGGCTGCAGCCTCTGCAGCTTCTGTGGGCTCAGCGTCAAGGTCATGTGCAGGCTCAGCGTCAAGGTCATGTACGGGCTTTCCAAGTCCCGGTGGCCGGGACCCACTGACGGTTCCTTTCTGAGTTTTCCCTGTGTGTCTGTCATCCACGGCTCGGTTGTTTGAAATAGTTGTGATTAGTTCTCTTTTTTGTATCAGGTAGAAATGTGAGGAACTTCCCTGGAAGAAAACACTTCAGTTTTGCCAACTTGCTGTTGGCCAACCTCACGGTTCTTCCATGTGGTGTTTTGCTCATCACGTGGTAATGTCCCCACTGACGTGACGTGTTTTGATCTCTCTCCCTTTAGGTGTGTGTGCAACATTGACTGTTCTCAGACCAACTTCAACCCCCTCTGCGCCTCTGACGGGAAGTCCTACGATAACGCCTGTCAGATCAAGGAGGCATCGTGTCAGAAGCAGGAGAAAATCGAAGTCCTGTCGCTGGGTCGCTGTCAAGGTAATGTTCATACTAAAATTCATTCCAAAGGCCCTGACTGGTTTGGCTCAGTGGATAGAGCGTCGGCCTGTGGGCTGAAGGGTCCCAGGTTCGATTCCCAGTCAAGGGCACATGCCCCATATGGGCCCTATCCCCAGTAGGGGGCGTGAAGGAGGCAGCCAATCAATGATTTTCTCTTATCATTGATGTTTCACTCTCTCTCTCCCTCTCCCTTCCTCTCTGAAATCAATAAAAATACTTTAAAAAATTCATTTCAAAGGATGTTTTAGTCTTTGTATAGAAATGAAAGTGAAGAAAACTTATTAGGCAGTTGTTTCATTCCAAAAGGCAGTTCTGATGTATAATGGCTAGTAGAGTCTACTGTGGTATTTGTGTTAATTATAAGTTTAAGGGCCTATGGACCGCGGCCCATATCTTTTTCTGTATAACAGGACTGTACCTTCACAATGCCAGAAACACAGAAACACAAGAGCCAATTTTCAGAAGATAACAGGCATTCTCCCTGCGGAGGACAAAAAGAAAGTCAAAATCATTTTAGCAAAGAATCTTTGAAATTAAAAGTAAATCACACCACTGTTATATATTGATTCAATAGAAGTATTTCAAGTACATTTTTAAGGCAGAATGTTCTATTCTGTTTCTTGTTCAGAAATATTTTGTTGATTTTTGACTTGTTATTTTTTTTACCCAACTTATCTTAGTTATATTGATAACCTTCTCCTTGCCCTAAAATTTAGAAAACTGGTATCATTCTATTATTCTCCCTCAAACTGAAATTGACATTGTCAATCTGTCTTTGTATAATGGTTGCTTAGAAGTGTAGTTGTAAAAATACCTTAATTGCAATGAAAATGCTATTGGGGGGTAATATAAAGTTGACGTTAGATGTTAAGAAATAGTTAACCAATCTTTATTGTTAATTTTTTAACACAGACAACACAACTACAACTACTAAATCTGAAGATGGACATTATGCAAGAACAGATTACGCAGGTACGTAACCTTTTCTACTACAAGACATGAGGACGTCTATAGAATAGTCCGGAGGATTCATGGTTTAGCATTGGTCCTGAGTTTCATGGTGCGATGCTTCGACGTGCTAGGTCTTCGCTTGCTTCGTTCAGCCTTTCACTAGGCAAGAGTGAATTTTTTGAAGTAAATAAGACCCTTTTTTTTTTGCCAGAGTTAAAGCAATTGTCAAAAATGTCAGTAAGATATAATTAACTTGTTTTGACAGTGCAAATGGTACAAATGACAAAACATTTATCAAATTAATGGGTATCCGTGGAAATTAATGCCATTTTTGGCAGTATATTGTAATGAATGCAAATGTTCTAGTTTGAATTTTCATAAAAGTCAACAATAAAAATGTTTGTTAGGCTCTAAAAAAGCTGGAAATAAAGGACAGCTATAAATAGTATTGCAGGCTGTCTCTATTCAGAGGGAAAGTTAAAAAGGTATGTATAATTTGTTTTTAAAAATAATAAATTTCTTTAATTTACTTAGAAACTTAAATTCATCTTCTGACACAATGCAAAATTACAAAGCATTTTATGTAAAAATGTAAATTTTAGTTAGCAATTATAGGATATTATTTTAAGGAATATTTCTACCAAGTATAATTTTCCTAGGTTGTAAAATAATTTATAGATAGACAAATGGGAATTAAACAGACCCTTGAATTTTATACAAAACTCAGGATAAAAAAAAATAAATATGGAATCCTTGAAGTTGATTACAATATGTGGACTTTTTAACACATTTTTTCACTTAGCTATTAAGAATTTGTAACTAGATTTATGACTAATATTCAATCAAAAAGAATTGCTTCTTTTTTATGATTTGCAAAAGCTTTATTATACCTTATAAGGCTATTATTAAAAACTGGTGAAAGAAAGCACTTTGTAATTTGCTTTGAAAGCTATACACAAGTAAAGTGGATTTTTATAATGTTTTTTATTTTTATTGTTGATTATAATGTTTTTTATTTTTATTGTTGACACTATTACAGATGTCCCCTTACATTTCAAAATATGCACTACCACTCATTCCTGATGTTCCCACAGTGCCTAGGAGAGATATTAATAAGTGGTCCTTGAAAAGAATAGTTCATGGTCAGTTCCTTGAAAAGAGCACAGATAAACAAATGATTTTTTTTTAACCCAGGATTCCTCACCACTCCTATGTGTACTATAAAAATTTTTAAGAGATATGCATCCTTTATTATTTGTTTATTTACTCATTTTTTTGTTATGGAGAATTTCTAATCAGCACAAAACACACACAAATGTAGGCTGGATAGTATGGTGAACCCACATGTACGCATCACTCAAACTCAGTAGCATCAACCCATGCATGGCTCACCTTCCTTATTCCCACCTTTATCATTTTTTCCACTTTCAAAATGTGTGGAAATGAAGGCCAGAAATGGCATCATTTCATTCACAAACACTGGAACCTGCATCTTTAAAAGATCAACCCTTTCGTAAGCAATATTACAATGTCATCACACCCAAAATATTTTATACGTCTTTATAATACATAACTTTTATCAAATCTATTTGATGAATAACACTTTTTTAAATAGTTTATTGATTTTTAGAGAGAGAGGAAGGGAGATGGAGAGAGAAACACTGATGTGAGAGCACATCTATAGGCTGTCTCCTGCACGCCCCCTACTGGGAATTGAGCCTGCAACCAGGGCTTATGCCCTGACCAGGAATCAAACCTTCTGATGCCCAACCAGCTGAGCCACACAGGCCAGGGCAATAACACATTTTTTGTGTGTGGCAAGTTTTGCGGTACTAGTGTTCCCAAGAATGCACTTTAGAATATGCTGATCTGCAGGAAAATATTCAAAGTAATAAAGGATAATAATAGAAAATTAAGTTCTGAGGCTAATAATACATATTTTATATTTTAAATGAAATCAAATTTAAATTCTATAGCTTTATTACTTACAATAACTATATCTTTACAGTGTTATAAGCCACCACCTGGCACATTTGATTTTACTGTAGCCTAAATTATTTCTAAATTTCATATGGATCTTATTGCCATTCCAGAATAGCTTACCAACTGTGCTTAAAATATTTTAATACATGTTTTGAAAACTAATTCATATGAGGAGGAAATCTTCAAAAATTTAATGTTCTATGAATATTTCTCCATTGACCCATCTATCATTGGACTCAGAGGAAAATCAAACCTCTTCCTGAGAATTTTGTCCCTGAAACAAAGAACTCTTCATATTGATTACTGCCAATACACAAATAGATGTGTTTTGGGGGGGTTAAATTTTTATTCCAAAAAAATTCATATTTCAGCTTGGTTTCCAACTATCTCTGGTCAGTGTCAGTGCTTTTAATTGACATTGTTTTTTATCTTATCACTTTATCGAATGTGAAAAGGAAAGCAAATTTATCTTTAAATACCGGCAAATGAAAACTACTCAGTGTCCTTCCAAGTCTTCTGGTTTGACATCAGATTTGCTTACGGTTAAAGTGAACTTTAAAAACACATATTTGTTGAAATCCAGGTTTAAGACAGGAATGGAGATAATGTCAGTTGAAGCTTGCAATTCCTAATTAAACATTGATTGCATGCCTAACAATTTCCCTTGAATGTAATTTAGATGCCTTTATCTTTCTTGGTGATCTTATTAAAATGCAATGTACCCTAACCCTTTTTAGACATGACTTAAAAATAGCCATGTTCCTCAACATGTCCAGGCTTCCAAGAGTATTAGCATTTTCCTGAATTTTGGAACGCAAACTTTGGAAAAATTTGAAAGAACCACCTGGAGATTCTTTTTTTTTCCTTATGCTTCTACTTAAAATGTGCATGCTCACTCATCCCAAATAATTTTTACTGAAACCTAGAATAAGAGTAACATAAGGACTAAAATAAGTTGCCATGATTTTACAACCCACCGATAAAAAAATTAAAAACAAGCAAACAACAACAACAACACTGGAGGTTGACTAATGGAGAAAGTGCTAAGGACAGAACAGCATGTCCCCTTAATGTCTGTTTCACTAGCTCCACTCCCCCAGGCGGGGGACAGGAAGCCTGTGACTCACGTTCCTAGAGTCCGCTGTGCTCACAGCTCCTCCCATGCCAGTCACTTCCCTTGTTAGACAAAACATTCAGGACTCTCCCACCAGAGGGAAGTACTGACCTTCACACTTCCTCATTGTGTCCTTACACATCAGGGATACCAGGGGTTAGAAACCTGGTCCTATTCCCCACACACAACCGTTTTCCTTCTGAGCCTGCCTTAAAGCTACCAACCCAAGAACACACATTTCTGATTACAAAAATGGGAATACACTTTAAAGAAAGCCTACATCTTAAAGATGCTCTTATTTTTAATATCATTGAAAAGAAAGACTCGGGTAGGGACCAGCAGGGGGTGATTTACAAAACAAGAACAGCAACAAAAATAAAAACAAAGTAAGGGAGCCTGGGCTCCAACAAGAAGGCCCGCTGGGTTAGAGCTGTGGATTCCAAGATCCTCACAAGTGCAGTTGACACCAGGAAAACAAAGCATTTCCCAGCACATCCCTGCCTGCAGGCATTGCTTCCTGGTTGTGTCTGACGTGGGTCTCTGTTCTGCCCTCTGCCCTTTAAGGAAACCCGAGGCCTGAGTGAGCCCTGAATCGGGAGCTTTGCATCAGTTGTTCCAGGCAGAGGGACGGGAGCCCCGTCTGATAAGCTAGACAGCCCACTGAATGGCATTCTCCCTGCATTGCTCTAAAATCTGGGCTTAGATTTAGGTCTTTCTCTTCACTTGCAGAAAGGTTTAAAGAATACAGTTTTTGTGTATTTTATTTATTTTTCATCTTTATTGTTAAAAGTATTGCATACGTCCTCCTTTTCCCCCATTAACCTCTCCCAGCCCGCGCCGTTCCCCCCAGGCCCTCACCACCCCTTGTCTGTGTCCTTGGGTTTTGCATATATGCACACAAGTCATTGGTTGATCTCTTCCCATCCACCCTCCCCTGCCTTCCCTCTGAGGTTCCACAGTCTGAGATACAGGTTTTAAAAACCACAAAGCCAGGACTTGTGAGGATTTTCATTGTTAATATTAAACTTTTTTTCTGGAAGTTTTAAAATAGCAATTGTTTTACATCTCTTAAAACTTACAAATATATATAATATATATATATATATATATATATATAAAATAAAAAACCAGTCAGTGACCATAACGCTGTAACGACCAAACGACCGGTCACCATGAAGTGCATGGAGCACCTCTCGGTCCCTCCCCTGTGGCCCACAGGCTCCGATCGCAGCAAGGCTGGCGGCTGGCGGGCGGGCGGAGCAGTGGGCAGGCTGGCACAGCGAGGCAGGGTGTGCATGGGTGGGCAGGGCTGCGAGCACAGCGAGGCACACGTGGGTGGGCGGGGCGAGGTGTGTGCAAGTGGGCGGGGCTGAGAGTGCGACAGGGCAGAGGATGGGTGGGTGGGCGGGGCGCACGTGGGTGGGCAGGGCCTCTAATATATATATATCCCCTCACGTTTTACAATGGGAAAAAAAGTGAAGTCATCTATTTCGTTTTCCATTATCTAGTATATGCATTTTCTTATTGTGTTGTTTTTCTACCTAAAAGTCTGGTCATGCTTCAAAAAAAAGTGGCTACATATTTTTCCAGTGCAAATGTACTTAATTTCATAAGTTAGATTTTTTTTTAAAAAACCATGAAGTTAAATTATTTTGTCTTTTATCACCTAGAAAATGAAATGTATTTTCTTTTATGACATTCTGTATCAGTTTCCTAAAGGATTTCCAGTGGCTTATAATTAACACATACTCAATAAGAATGCTTAAAGAGAAACTGAAAACATAAAAACAGAATTGTTGAGGAAAAATAAATATATCAACAACATAGGCTATTACAAGTTACTGCATTTAGCCCTGAGCTTTCTTGCAAATGCAATGGCTGAGCCCATTTATTCAGAAAATAGCTACAGGGCCCCTGCCAGATGCACCCCACTCTCCTGGGCTTCGCAAAGGTGAACTCGTCTCTGCTAAATGGAGCCTAGGTTTCCGCTGTCCGATAAAAATAAATATCGGTGCGGAGACCAAAGGCAAAGTTTCTCTAGCACCAACTTCTCAAAGGAAGATTTAGCACAGATCTTTTTATAAGGTAGCGCCGGGGAACATGGAATGGATACTGTCTCCGACCATGATTTTTATAAAATGTGCCAGGAAGCTCTTCGTATGGCTGGGGAGGTTTTTAAATCAATTTTTATAACAGACTAGAGCATAGCACTAAAATACTTATAACGCAGTGAGGGTATTTCCATGGCAGGGAGGGGGCTGTGAGGGGGGACTTGTCTTTCTCCGATGTCTGCAGGTTCAACAGGAAGTGGGTAACAGGGCAATGAGGAAGCCTAAGGAAAGATAAAAATGATGTGAGATGATGGTACGCATTTGGGAAAAAGCAATGTCCCCTGTTTCTCTGGGCTGTTTAGAGGGAAGGAAGCCCTGAGTCGCTCCGGCCCTGGGAGGGGGCCCAGTGTGGTCCCTGCTGCCCATTGCCCTCGGCTGCTCCTCATTTCCTATAACATTTAGGGAGGATTAACTTTCAGGAAACATTCTCTTTAGAAGCCTGTTCCTTATCGTTAAGCAGTCACTTAAATATTAAGGTAAGGTCCGAAATAGGAAGAAAGCCATCAGACATACACAGTTCAACCAAATTCTATCCATCCCCTTCTTATCCCATCAACTCCTTTTTCCACACACAGAGGGAAGTTTTAAAATAGCAAATGTTTTACATCTCTTGAAATTATATAATGTATATGTATATAATTTTTATATATACATAAAATGTTATATATATACATAAAATACATCTTGAAAGGGCACCAGATAGTCTAAGTCAGGGATGGGCAAACTTTTTGACTCGAGGGCCACAATGGGTTCTTAAACTGGACTGGAGGGCCGGAACAAAAGCATGGATGGAGTGTTTGTGTGAACTAATATAAACTCAAAGTAAACATCATTACATAAAAGGGTACGGTCTTTTTTTTTTAGTTTTATTCATTTCAAACGGGCCGGATCCGGCCCGCGGGCCGTAGTTTGCCCACAGCTGGTCTAAGTGAATTGTCACAGTAACGTGTTCTCTGTAGAAACCACTGCAATTCCCAAAGGCTTTTGCCTGTACTGTCTCCAGTCCTGACCAGAGAATGTGAGGGAGATATCATGCACGTCTGACAGGCAAGAAATGGAGGGTCAGGGAGGTTAAGTAAAAGGCTTCGTGATCGAGCTAAGGTTCAAATCCCACTGCTGATTCCATCCTCCAGCAAAGCGTGAGCGGAGAGGGGCCGGGAAGATGTGTCGCTCCTCCCATGCGTAGAGGCTTTGGGGCTCAGTCTGCACGGGGGGCGGGGGGGTTCAGACTCCAGGCTGCTTCCACGGGGGTCTGCATTGCTGTGGGTGCTCCAAGGAGCTGCTCTTCTCTGTAAGCGTATGTCCATATCTCATCAGCACCCTAAGGTGCTCTGCGTTTGGACTTGAAATGACCCTGTTCTGTGTCCTACTTCCGCACCTAGACCAGAGAAGCCACGGAGAAGTAAATCCTACTTTGATAGGAAATGTGTGCGTGATACTTTGCAGTTTTATAAAAATCCGTTCACGTTACCTTATTTGCTCTAATGTCATTCCAATAAAGCCGGGTTACAAATACTAGGGGAAATAAAATTGAGGCTAAAAAAAAAAGCTAAGAGGTGGGCCTGGAACCGGACACAGTATTTTGACATATTGACCCGCCACCCATGCTAGTAAGGCAGGTGCCTGATGCATCTGCTCGGTGCCTCTGTACAGGCACAGACAGGAATACCAAGTGCTTACATATCATATTCACAACGTGAATTAATTCAGTCACGTGGCAAAATTACGCGTTTAAAATGGAGGCCTTTTCCATTTGCTCATGAGCACAAGGAGCCCTTCACCCGAGAGCGTGTTCCATCCAGGCCAATAATTTGATCTGCAGGAAATAAATAAACAGCCGCAAATGCAGGCAGCAGCTTGTAGCACAAATATTGGTATCAACAGCGAAATAAATAAAAAGGTTTGCCCAGGCTATTGCAGTGCCACCAGACTAGCCGAGAATATTTAAGCTCGGGAAACGAATTAAGATGTCAAGATTTCTGAGGGAAAGTGTCTCAACTCAAGTATTCCCCCCTCTGGGGTTGCAGTGGAGGCTGCAAGATGCATAAAGCTTTCTGTGCGCCCTCCCTCCCCACCCTCCGGTCTCCTGAACTGTGCTGCACGGTTTTCCCTATAAAATCATGCAGCCAGTCATCTGTGCTATTGCGTTGTGCTCATGGTGATAGATAAACGCGGAGGTGCTGTTTGCAATACAGATGACGTTTTCTGCTGAAGACTTGCCCTGGGCCCTGGAGACGCTCCGGGAAAGTTGGTGTTTATGCCCCAGTTCATCGCGCGTCCTGCATCACTGATGTGCACTTTTTCCTATTTGAACGGCTCCTTTCGGAAACAGGTTGCTGCCCTTGAGGGGTTGCTTATCCACCTTTCTCTTCCATGAAGGTGTGGCGGTCAGTGGTGAAACCCACTAAAAAATCAGACGGGGCGCCCTGACCAGTTTGGCTCATTGGATAGAGCATCGGCCTGCGGACTGAAGGGTCCCAGGTTCGATTCCGGTCAAGGGCATGTACCTTGGTTGCGGGCACATCCCCAGTCAGGGGTGTGCAGGAGGCAGCTGATCGATGATTCTCTCTCATCGATGTGTCTAGCTCTCTATCCCTCTCCCTTCCTCTCTGTAAAAAATCAATAAAATATATATTAAAAAAAATCAGACGGGGCTGAGTTTAAACACTGGCCATGCTTGTATTGATTAGTTACCCTTGAGCCAATAGTTCTGAGCCTTTCTGAGCCTCAGTTTCTTCATTTGTTCAATGGCGTCAAGCCCACTGCCATAGGGTGGGGGTCTGAAAACAAGCATTAGCAAGCACCTAGTCAGCGAGCTATTGTTATTATTTTCCTTTTGGTCTGACAATTGAAAAATGTATTTTTATGGGAAATGTAACAGATTATATGAGATATGATCTTCTGCTCAGGTCATATAACAAACTGTTGGCAAGAGACTGACTTTTTAAGTCATTATAAAGAAATACTTATTGAGCACCTACTGTTTACAAGTCTTCAGTACATTGAGATGTCTAAACATTCACATGGCTAATTTTCAGTTTTCCACCAGTCACCATAATTTTATGCATGGTATATTTTGATCACTTTAAAATAATATGATCATCAGATTATTACTGCATGAGGTTTAAATAGAAATTTAATGAGAAGACATAACATTTGACAGAACTGCAAGATTATGATAGTAGTTATATTTATTTCCTATTTGACCTTTAAATTAGTCATTTATACCCCAAGGTACATATTTGAAGGACCTTCATATTCATTACTTAAAAGAAACCTATAGCCCGGCCGGTGTTGCTCAGTGGTTGAGCATCCATCCATGAACCAGGAGGTGAACAGTTCGATTCCCTGTCAGGGCACATGCTCGGGTTGTGGGCTCAATCCACATTGGGGGGGAGGAGCCATGCAGGGGACAGTCAATCAATGATTCTCTCACATCCCTGATGCTTCTATCTCTCCCTCTCCCTCCTCTCTCTGAAATCAATAAAAACATTTAAAAAAATAAATAAAAAAGAAGCCTATATCATGGGTGACCACATACTGATGACCACAAGCAAAAGCAACAGGAATGTGGCATATAAGAATTATTTGTTTATGCAAAACATGACTTTCACTCAGAAAAGTTAATGTTTACACATCATCAATCAACTCGTACACACACACACACACACACACACACACACACACATTAAAGGAGGCAAAGCATCAAGGTCAGAGCAAACATTTTCAACAAAAACTCATCACCAAGGAAACGAACCTACTAAGCACAGGGGGCAAAGAGGAAGCGCTGTTTGAGCTCAGACGTCTCGATATAACCGGTGAAAGTGACATCCCTGTCCACCTTCATGTACCTTTTTAGCTCGGGTATGTTATTTCTGTTCCTCTAAGAACGGGTAGAACGTGTGAAACTGAACGAAGAGTAGGAATAAGCCCACGTGCTCTGTAGAATTTCTAAGCACATTGTTCTCCGTAATAAATAACATTCAAGCAATTTTTAAAAAATCCAGATCACTTTGATTTGCTGCTTTTGTTAATGAGCCTGACAGGCCCCAAGCATATGAACCCAGGTTTTCAAGCTCATTAACATTCAGTTCTCACATCTTGATGATCGGAGACTGTGTACCAATGTAATCAACTAAAATATTTTTAAATATCTGTGAAACTAAAATCTCTCCGAGAAATTGCATTTTCAAGCAGTGCTACTTGTTTCACGGGTCATAGCTTGTTCCCTCTAGCTTCCATTTGCTCATGAACACAAGGAAAATGCTCAGACAGTTAGTGTGAACTCAAATGTAATCAGCAGAAGCCTAATCTATGAGCGTAACTCCACTTACACCAACGTATGGAAATCAGTGCTAAGGCTTGAGGAATGTGGTGGTCCCAGAATATGAAAGTAGCATGGGGACCGGAGAAGACAGCATCCCCTTCCCCCATACCTGAGTCCTGAGATCCAGGGGAGGAGGGCAGGGGTCAGGGCCACCTGGTCAGGAGGCGGAAGGGATTTGTATTCCCAGAAAAAGCTGGTGCTGCGGTATGCAAGAAGAGAGATGAGCCGGCCGGCATGGCTCAGTGGTTGAGCATCGACCTATGAACCAGGTCAGGGTTCTATTCCTGGTCAGGGCACATGCCCAGGTTGTGGGCTCAATCCTCAATGTGGAGCGTGCAGGAGGCAGCTGATCAGTGATCTTCTCTCATCATGGATGTTTCTATCTCTCTCTCCCTCTCCCTCTCTGAAACCAGTAAAAATGTTTTTTAAAAAGAAGAGAGATGAGCATTTCAGTGAAGCACCTAACAGTACCGGGGAATTTGCCGATAATGGAGCATAGCTTTGGAGGAGCTTTGGGAAGTGGTTGACATTTGGGAGCAGAGAGACAGGTTTAGTCAAGGGCAGAGAACCAACAAGGGCAGCACGTCATGAATACGCTGATTCAGTGGTGATGAGCAACTGGGACAGCACAGGGCCAGAGTGGATATTGACTCAATTTATGATGCAAGCTCTTGGACTTGCAGACTCAGAAATCTAAATTTTCAACACACCAAGCATGAGCTGTTGCTCAGTGGTGAACTCAGATGAACCAAATTCAGTGCCTGTGCATTGATTTGCAATGAGAAAGTTCCCTAGAGGACTTGGGTCCTCTGACCAGTGCATTCTCCTGAGAGTTGAATTCTCTGAGAAGCCCAGGTATAATGAGGCCACTCAGTGAGCCTGAATAGGGCACATCTTCTTTAGGTACTTAAAGCATCAAGCTAAGACAGCCTGATGCAAATGTGCACCCAGTAGGGGAACTCCTGCCCTCAAACTAGCATAGATGACAGTGCCCTTGGCCAGGACTTCCTCTCCCAGGGGCAGAGGTGGCCCTACCCCTACTGGCCTCTGTGACTGACTCTCCTTCATTGAGTTTCCGCTTCTGGACAGTGCTTGTCGAATGGACCTGTTTTCCTACTATAGTCCGTTGAGTTGGGGTGAAGCTGAGGCCTGCTCTCCTAGAGCCATTTGAGGAGTTTCCGGCATTCCAGGAAAAGCACAGGCAATCCTACTCTCCTTGCTCCCGAGTTCCTCTGGGATCTCATTCAGTAGCCCCCGAGAAATGCCGTGGAAGCACAGGACACCAGCATTAGCCTTACAGGGTTGGTAGGTCCTTCTAACATTGTGGAGCCTACAGAAGTGTTTACACAAAGTTAATAACCCTGAAAGCCATTCTTTAATCTATGACCCAAAAAGGGTTTGAGCAATAACAAAGAAAACATGAATAAATCTTAGAAAGCAAATTTACTATTTGGGGGACGTTCTAAGTTAATTCTTAACATTTATGCTAATAAATATCCTTGATGGCGATATGGCTAATGTTTCATTTTATACAACATAAACAGAATGGGCTTATTAATTACCCCGCCCAGGAGGAGACGGGGAGTTCTGCGGAGAGTGTGAATGCATTAACCATGTTTGATGGTGCTACATGATATTTCTGTAAAATAGAGCCCAGGCCAATAAAAAAAAATCCACTGCCTTTAATCTTCTTTCCATTTTCTAAGATTCAAACTGTGTATATCATACATCAGAAAACCCCCTCCCAACGGTATTTCATTTTAAATGTTTATTTAATAATGGAAATAAATGTCTGTTGAACGAAAAACAAATATTAAATAAATTTTAAAAATCATTTTAAAAATGAATTCCAAAACAAGCTCCATTTGTCCTCCAGAGATCAAGTATTCTGGAAAGATCACATTGTTGGTCTGCAGACTTTAAACCAACAAGCAATCATTGTTTTGTCAGGCAGTACATGGGCTTCTGCACAGGGACTGGTCGTGTATGGTCACAATTATTCTACAAACTTTGCACCACTGGGGGTTTCCTATTTATTTTCCTGCTGTTTAAAGAGCCCCAGGGAAGTTGAAGGCTTCCTGTTGCCTGAGATAACCTCCGAGCAAATCCCACTCCTGTCCCCACACCCCAGCCACTCGCCCTTCTGCACAGGTGGCACCTATGCCTTTGTTTCCTTTTTTTAAAATATATTTTTATTGATTTCAGAGAGGAAGGGAGAGGAAGAGAGAGATAGAGACATCCATGATGAGAGAGAATCATTGATCGGCTGCCTCCTGCACGCCCCCTACTAGGGATCAAGCCGCAACCCGGGTATGTGCCCTTAACCGGAATTGAACCCTGGGCCTTTCGATCTGTAGGCCAACACTCTATCCAGGGAGCCAAACCAGCCAGGACTGTTTGCTGTTTTTAATGAAATGTAGCTGTGGGGGCCTGGGGAAGGACCAACAGGCAGTCCAAAGAGACTTAGCTGAGCGGTAGTCCTAATGAAGTGGCCATGCTGTCTTCCACGTGTGGGACAATGGATAGCAAGCATAATACCTTGTCAGCAAGATAGGCAACCACTGGCTCTCACTTATCGAGATAGATTATTGGGGATCTATTCTAGCACGCAGGCTGGCTGCTTTCTGCAATTTGGCATGCTGCTGAGCTCTTCCCTTTAGCCTTGGATTCGTATGTGCTTAGGAAACACAGCTCATTGTAATGTGATCCTAAGAAAACCATTGTTATCTTTATTATAATCTTGACTATCAACGTCATCATCATCATCATATCAGAAAAATAATACCACCGGAATAGGATCACCTAGTTCATTCCAAAGTCAACTAGAAATTCCATGTGTGTTATCTATTGTTCTGAATTCTCTATAAGGCTGTTCTCCAGTGAGATGGCTGGTCTATTTATTTCTTATTTTCATTTGAATTTTAGAGCAAATGACTTCTAAGTAGCATTTTATAGGGGAAAGAGCCTGGAATAGGAATATAGAAACTTTTGGTTCAGTCTCATGTTTATTCTAAGCTAACTCATTGAAACTTAAATATTTAGCCTCTCAAACCTAAGCTTTCTCATCAGCAACATTTGAAAACAAGATCAGATTATAATGATGCCTTTTTGGGCTTAGGATTCTATGACCAGGAGTATAGCTTTAGTTCAGAAATCAGGAACTTGAGGGAAAGTGGTCAACCATCATCTATGACAGTGATTCTCAGCTGGAGCAACACTTGGAATGTTTGGAGACATTTTTGGGGGGTGCTACTTGTGTCTAGGGGTGAAGGCCAGGGATGCTGCTGACCATCCTACAATGCACAGAACAGGTCCCCACAACAAAGAATTATCCAGCCAAAATGCCAGTAGTTCCAAGGTTTGGAAATCCTGCTTTATGGTGTTGGAAATTATGGGAACCTACATGTCACACGGAATCTAGAAATGAGGAGGGTCTATGAAGTCCTGAGCGGGGCTCCCTGATCACTTCTCAGTTCTCCTGGGCCCTCAGTAGAGATACAACCCCAGACCATGGATCACTGGCTTAGTCCAAGTCGTTTTTTTCCATCTTAGTGCTTCAAACACACACACTGGCTTGTAAATGGCGGTTGCCCCATTAGTAGAGCTGTTCTTTCAGGCACACTAATAGGTAGGAATCTCTGTTTCTGAAGAAGCAGCTTGGATGTGATAAACATTGTCCTCTATAAAGGAAGCTCTACTTAGTTATCATAGCCTAAGTGGATGAGGGTGCCTCCTGGGAATAATTGGGTCTCCTACTCAGCATTCCTAACTAGTATTCCAATAACCTGGGGCCCCGCTTTGCTTCTGTTCAAAGCTGTGTCATCTTTTTGTTTGTCGTAGCTACTCCTTATACATTTTGACTAAACTGCTGAAGCAAACACTGCCTGTTTGAAAGATGGCTAATGATGTGCTTTGAGGAGGCAGCAGCAACCCTTTCAAAGCTCCCTGCTATGATCCGGCACTTCCGTAATATAAATCTTTGTAAACTTTGGTTCATAGGGATGTATTTAAAACCAACTGGCTGAATCCTATTAAAGTGCCCAACAGCAATTCTTAAGACTGACATTCTATTGTTTGTGAAAAAAATGCTTGATGTGGCATTAAAACTCAAGTAGTTAAGACTTTCCTAGTTCAAACGGAGGGGCACGTGACTACATCTCTTAATGGCAATTTAGTGCTCACCTTGCCAGTGTCATGTTTTGGTTTTGGTTTTTTAATATATCTTTTATTGATTTCAGAGAGGAAGGGAGAGAAAGAGAGATAGAAACATCAGTGATGAGAGAAAATCATTGATTGGCTGCCTCCTGCACGCCCCTACTGGGGATTGAGCCAGCATCCCTAGCATGTGCCCTGACTGGGAATCGAACCGTGATCATTTTGGTTCATGGGTCAGCACTCAACCACTGAGCCACACCAGTCGGGCTGTGCGGTAAATTTAGTGGCTTCTAGGTGCAGATCCACCTGGGAACAGAATAAACCTTGCCGTATTAGTTTGCTGCCGGACCTGGTGGAATGAAGTTGTTGGTTTTGTAATGAGGATAATAGGATATTTGTTTAAAAAGACAACTTGAAAAAGTATCAAGACAACAGGAAATGATAAATGAGCAAGTCTTTGCTACAGTAATTACTTTAGTATTGAAACAAGTGAATAACTATTGTGGCAACGCTATTTTTTGTTTTGGGTTATACTATCGATTCATACAGTACGTGTATCATTTGCCTTTTTACTGGGACTAAAGAAATAGGAAAGAAGGAGAGGTTGGTCTGAGAGACTAGGGTTAATTTTTGAAAGAATTATGATGTCCTTTTTTTGGAAACAGACTATCTCTGAAAGGTGAGACCATTTTTTTTTTCATCTATATTAATTTTATGCCAAAAGTTAGTCACTGGAAGAAATAAATGAAGTAATCATTCTTATTCAGACAAATGAAATAACATCCAAGTATCTATAATCCATTTATTGAATGTTAGTGGGGTTTGTTAACTCCCTGCTGAAATGTTTTGATTTTGTGGAAAGCATAGGTTATGAAAAGGCCTAAATTCTAAAACTAGTTGCTCAGCTTACAAATGCTATATAATCTTGAAAAGTCTCCTAACCTCTCTGAAAATCTTTACAGTGAAGATTCTATATTTTCTTTAAAATAATTTTTATTGATTTCAGAGAAGGAGGGGGAGAGATTGAGAGATAGAAACATCAATGATGAGAGAGAATCACTGATTGCCTGCCTCCTGCACGCCCCACACTGGGGATCAAGCCCACAACCCGGGCCTGTGCCCTGACCAGGAATCGAACCGTGTCCTCCTGCTTCATAAGTTGACACTCAACTACTGTGCCACACCAGCCAGGCTCTTTTCTGCCTTTTTGTTTTTTACATGTTTTGGAAAGGAAAGGACTTGTGAGATGTGACTTGCTATGCAGGTATAAGGAATTGTTCTTGGCACAAATTTAGGATATGGATGTTTCTTCTGCTAACACAGTTTACATGTCAGCAAAGTTGTCATTATTTTCCAGATTGAAAAACAATAAGTTGCAAGGCTGTTGGACTCAATCTTCCCTTGACTATGTATAAAGCTTCAAATTTATGTCCCAGGCATTTCTCCCCCAGCCCTGCGTGCCCCCCCCCCCCGCCCCCCTGCTGATTGACTCAAGTCCTGTCCAAGCCCCATTTTCTAAAAGCATAAGAGCTATTTGGGGCAACTATTAATATTGTTACAGTGGGTTTTTTCCTCAACATGTTCCTAAGTAATGGAAGAGTTCATTGTACTCAGATGTATAAAATGTCCCAGTACTTGAGTGAAATGTTCCAGTATTTGAGTGAAATGAATCTAAAGTAATTTGACTTAGCCCTGTTAAGAGTACTTTCTTACAGAATTTGTATACTGATTACAATCCCAAGTTAAAAATGCGAAGAGCTTATTCCATATGGCACACTCCATCATTCCCACATTTTGGTTGTAAGTTTCACCCACTGGGAATTTCATCAATAAACACAAACAGAAATATTCCTGCTACCAGCAAAAAGGGATTTTAAGTTATAACTTGTCCTCTTTGGGGGCTAACAGAAAATAAAGAAATAAATAATCTAGTCACTGTGTTCATGAAGATTCAATTCTCCCTCCTCCCCCATAGATATGAGCCTGTATTTAAATGTCTTTGGAGAAATAGATCGCCTGTTTTCTTGTTCACCTAATCCAGCGATTTTCAACTGGGGTGCCTCAAGAATTTTTAAAACATGCAGTACCTGACTATGTAATCAGGGGCACTGTTCTCTCTTCCCTTCAATTGTCAGATAAAAAAAATGATAACAGCCGTCCGGTATGAATGAATCATAATTATACCTATATTTTTTGTCAGATCAGCAAATATACATATATACACACACACACACACACACACACACACACACATATATATTTTGATGTGCCACAGAATTTTAGTAATTAGCTTATGTGAGCCATAAGGTTTAAAAGGTTGAAAATCGCTGACCTAATCTATTAGTTAATAACCCACAATATAAAAAAGAAAATGCTTTCTTTTAATGAACAAAGCTTTTTCCCCCCTCTTACTGGGACTTGATTTTCATGGTTGTCCTTTATTTCTTTAAAAAGAAAAAAAGACAGAAAGAGACTCTTGTGGTTTTTCCTTCCTAGCTTTTTACCTTGACTTATAATATTTTTCGTAGATGGGCTACTCAGAGTTGGTAGAATACAGCTACAAGCTATTATTAGACTTTGTATTTAATTTTGAACCTGGAAATAGCATCGTTCATTCACTGCTCTATGTGACATTTTAAAAACCTGAGCAAACAGTATTATTCTTGGAAGAGAAAAGCCCTTTCTCACTGGATTCAGCGTTTAGAAACAATATTGGATTGATTTGATTCAGAAAATTGTCTCTGAAACCCTGAAATGAACATACACATTAGGGAAATGCTCTGGCTCTCACTTCCGGCCTGGGCCTTGTGCTGTTCCTCACAGTGGATCTTAACAATCACTCTCCGCATGTGGTGAGGCCCCTCCCAAAGCCACCGCTCACTCCCTGTCAGAGCTCAGATGCTGCCCTCCACACCTCAGGCCTGTGCAAGGCTCCGTGCCCTGGGGTAGAACCCTGTTAATCAGAAGCATGTTATTGCCCGGCTGGTGTGACTCAGGGGTTGAGTGTCAACCTATGAACCAGGAGGTCACGGTTCGATTCCTGGTCAGGGCACATGCCCGGGTTGTGGGCTCCATCCCCAGTATGGGATGTGCAGGAGGCAGCCAATCAGTGATTCTCTGTCATCATTGATGTTTCTATCTCTCTCTCCCTCCCTTCCTCTCTGAAATCAATTTAAAAAAAAAAAATTTTAAAGAAGCCATGTTATTATCATCCTACCAAGCATTGTCATCTCATATGTCAAGATCACTTGTACATTCTACTACTGTTTCTTCAAACACACACACACACACACACACACACACACACACACACACACACGGGGTTTTCAAGTAAATAAAGCTCACCAGCCTCACCCTGCAGGCAGAATTCTTACATCCCTTGGGGTGACAAAGGTGCATATCCCTGTCTGCCCCTAAGAGGAAAGAAAGGACAAAGAGGCATCATTAATCATGCAGACTGTCTCCTGCAACAGTGCCAAGGAAATGACCACCCCGCACCAGCTCTCAATATCCCTGACACCTGTCTGAAACCTCAGGCCATGCAGAGCCGCTGCCTCTAGCATGTGCAAGCACCCCCTCACTATTTTCAGGGTCACGTGGAAATTGTCCCTCCCTGCCTGTCAGGTCACCCAGCGGGTGTATCATCCTGACCTACCAGTGTCCACCATTGGTCACTCCCCTTCTGCGTTGTGTTTTCAGAGCATTAGGGTGTAGGATGCTTTTGAAACTGTCAGATATTTCAGAGGCAGATTCTCACTGAGAAACGGCTGTGCTCAATGCACCTTCCTGTTTCATGGGAAATGCAGGTGTTGGGCTTCCTGCCTCCTGCACGGTCCCCTTCACCTTACTTGCGGGAAATGAGTTCCGGTCTCTGGTGACTTTCATTCCCAAATCCGCAACCTTCCTCTCGGGAAATGGCTACCAGAGGTTAAAAACACTTCTGACACATGGAGAACCCTTTAAAATTAAGAGGTCAAAGAAAAACTGTTCCCATAAAACTTTTACCATTCAATTGGCTAGGAAATATTGTGTTCTATGGAAATTAAAAATTAAATAGAAATTTTGATGGGAAAAAATATGATTTCACATCAGAAACTTAAGTACTATGTTGATGCATCTCATCTATTATTCTTGGTATAAAAGTCATAATTCCTGAAACTAGCGGGCATTCAAATTCTTCACTCATCTCAAATCCTTTTAATATTTTTATTTTACATCTAATATAATTTTAAAATTGATATAACTCTCTACCTCCTTTCGATCCCCCCCCATTTACCTATTCCCAGTATCTCCTGCTGACAACGGTGAAACGGAGTACAGTGTGTGCATAGCAGGCATTTCCACACAAAAGGGAAATCTCAGAGCTGGGCTTTCCTGCCCCCTTGGTTCTAGTCATTGCTGTGCACTGATCCCCAGGGAGACCAGCAGCAGGCCCTACGTTTGACCAGAACCTCCGTGAGCCTTAAATTTTCTTACCTGTACATCGTAGGTCTCGGATAGATTACCTCAATGTCTGCTTCGGACAGTAGTCTCACCCATTACTCTCTCTGGTGATGGCACATAAAGCCACAGGCTGGAACGCTCAGTCTGTGAATCCAAGGAGACTTGCCCCAGAATGTGCATATGTATGTTAGAATCCTGAAAAGGTGAGCAAGTTGATAGAGTATCTCCTTAAAACCCTTCTTGCTGTAGTCAACATGGTTGCCTGAGCTCCTCAAAATGCCTAGAGAAGTGCTAGTTCTTTTCAGAAATGATCGCGTGCTCTGAGTGTAACTGTGACCCCCTGGAAGGGGCAGTCAGAGCCAGGATTTCAAAGGAGCGGATGCAGCAAACCAGCCTGACAGCGAAGGGAAGAAGAGGCGGGGGGAGGAGCACGAGGCAGAAGGAGTTAGGAGAA
Organism: Myotis lucifugus; assembly: GCF_000147115.1. NCBI lineage: Eukaryota > Metazoa > Chordata > Mammalia > Chiroptera > Vespertilionidae > Myotis > Myotis lucifugus. The sequence continues at coordinate 997,384 of NW_005871051.1, read as the reverse complement.
GCTGGCGTTCACCAACAGAAAGCAAGCCATGAATGTTGTGGATGGAGGTGGTAGCAGAGAAAGGGAGAGAGACATGGTGTGGACTTGGGAGTGAGACTTTACCAGATTTGCTAATTGGCCAGGAGAAGGGGAGGTGAGGACCAGGTGTGGTCCCTGCCGTGGCTGCCTGGGGGCAGGAGAGTTCTGTCCTCTGAGATAAAGGTGAAGCCGGATGAGGAAGAGCGGGTTTGGGAGCAAAATACTGAGTCGGTTTTTTGCCTGTTTTGTGTGAGGACATCAACATGGAATTGAACATACGGTCGCTAGAGGTCTGGAGACCAGTGCAGATGGAAATACTGGTGTGTGATCCTCCAGCAGTGGCTGCGTTAGGGGTGTCAGGGAACACAGGGAGAGAGGAAATCCCTGGGACACGTGATCACAAGGAGCCTGGACACCAGTGGAAGTCCTGGAAGCGGTAGCTTCTCTCCTCTGTTTCCTTCCTTCTCCCTTCATGTTTCCTAAGACGCCAGTGCCAATTAGTGCTCCTTCCACTTTCAGAAAATGTCCTTCCTGTTGCAAAATTTGCTTTTGTATACAATTCGTCTAAAGCTCCGTTTCCCCCAGCCTCCTCTGTGTTCCTAAAGGTGCATGTCCCTCTCCCCTCCCCTAGGAAGACCCTTCGCCGTTCCAGGGAAAGCCTGCCTGGTCACCCCACTAATGCCCACCTGCTCCCACTCTCCTCTCTGCTAATGCTATGGTTTTCTTTGGGTTGAATGAGAACAGAGTTCTATTTAAGTATTTGTGTTTTTGCCTTCTATTTTGTCTTCCTTTGTTATCATGTAACCTGCACCAGGACAGGGCATGTGTGTGGTCCCCCCTGTAAATACGGTGCCTGGGAAACTGCCTTGGCACATAGTACACACTCAGGAATTATTTGTGAATAAATAAGACATATCTCTCCAGAAACCAAGCTCTATGGACTTTAAAGGAAACTCCATATCAAATTAATGTCACCTTTGTTTTCTTTCAGAGAAAATTTGGCCATAATGATATTTTTATTATTTTACACACATTTTAGTGCAAAGCCACAGAAACAGAAGGTGCTAAGTTATATATATATATATATATATATATATATATATATATATATATATGTCATAATATGCCAATTAGACCAGACGTCCTTCTGGACGACCTTCCGGATAAAGCCAGGGCTGCGAGGGAAGCCCAGGTCCCGGGTGCCTGCCAGCGGCCGGAAAAAGGAGGGCCTACTCTTACACGAATTTCGTGCATCGGGCCTCAGTACATATATATACACACACACATGCATACAGGAGGGTGGGGCAAAAGTAGGTTTACAGTTGTTTATATAAAAGATAATACAAAAATTAATAAATAATGATACAAGAATAAACCCTGTGTTCCACCTACAGCTCTAAACCTACTTTTGCCTCACCCTGTGCCATCTGTGTACGTATATAAGTTTTGGGCCCTAAAACTGGAGGGTTTCCTATTTTCTCTATACTGGGCATTTAAAAGGCACTTGAAGGAAAGCTCCATATGGAAGATGTAATTGTAAACATTGCCTGGGAAGTCATGGCGGAGTGTTTACCGAAAGGGGAAGGAAGAGACCTTCATATGCAAATGGATGGCATTTGGAAATGTCACACGGCTACATCCACGCAGACAGGAGCCGCTTTCTGAATTCCGGGGACGGGAGACTCTATAGCATCAGCCAGTTTCTATATCAAAGGAAACTGAGAGCTGGACAGTGAGTCCAGTCACTACCTCTTCCTCCAGGTCAAAGGCCACCCGGCCTCAGTGCAAACCAAAGGAGCCACGCGGTACTTTAATGTGGGGGAATCAAACATGTAGCAGAAAAGGGGTTCACAGATCAAAAATGAAAAGTGACAGCTTTTTTATCAAGTATTTGCTTCCCTCTAAATATTGACATGGAGCCCGGCCAGCGTGGCTCAGAGTTTGAGCATTGACCTGTGAACCAGGAGGTCACAGTTTGATTCCTGGTCAGGGCACACCCCCCGGATGTGGGCTCGATCCCTAGTTTGGGGCGTGCAGGAGGCAGCCGATTGATGTTTCTCTCTCATCACTGATGTTTCTATCTCTCTCTCCCTCCCCCTTCTTCTCTCTGAAATCAATTTTAAAAAATAAATAAATATTGACCTGGAAGCCAAGGGCCTCATGATGTCTTCTATGCTTAGCCTCTATGTCAGGATTGTTTTGAGGTGAGATGGTAAAGACTGGACTAAAAGAGCAAAGATTTTTAATGTTTACCTTTCTTCTTTCCTGTTTGTTCCTCTGCCTTGGTGCAGGATAGTCACCTGGGGGAATGCGTCTGGTAAAGCACAGCATGTAAACCACCAGGTGGGGGTAAAGAATGCCTCTCGATTAAATCTGTATCCTTCCTGGACACAGGGTACCACTCTGTAGACCATTATCCTCACCCGAGTGGGCAGCCCATTCCCGGGGACCAGGTGCCCAGGTAGTATTTTTACAGTAGGCCATTTGCTCCTTTCCACGTTGAGACTATGGAATGCACCACAGGAAATTATCTACATATATAAAAGGCTAATATGCAAAGTGCCCCCTCGGGAGTTTGATCGCTCGCTATGATGTGTGCTGACCACAAGGGGGCAGCATGGAATGAAGGAAGTCCCCAGCCGGGAGCCAGAAGGCCCCGATCTTCCCTGATCGCCGGCCAGGCCTAGGGACCCTACCTGTGCATGAGTTTCGTGCACCGGGCCTCTAGTTTTTAAATAAGGTGTTTTATGCAATGTGTGACGGTCATCACACAGAGTCCCGTGGGAGCTGCGTGTCTGTAGCAGGGGCTGCTCTGCAATCGTCAGGTGGCGCCCGCGCCACAGTTTCCTCTTGGGTGTTAAGAAGCATAGCGAAGCCTGCCTCACCCTTGCACAGCATATTTATAAAGGGCTGAGGCTAAAGAATATGCTTCTAGAATGACAACTGAAAGGAAACACTAGCATTTTAGGATAAAAGAAATTTTAATATGCTTAAGGTATCGATGGGGGAGAAAAATGGAAAATCCAATACTCAAAGGAAACCAAGAAATCAGAATGGTGTTCATATAGGTCATGTAATTGCTGCCTTTTTTAAAAAAAATTTAACCCTCACCCAAGGATACTTTTATTGATTTTAGAGAGAGAGAAAATGAGACAGAGAAACATTGATGTGAGAGAAAAACATCGATCAGTTGCCTCCGATCAGTTTTCCCACACACACACCATGACTGAGGTTCCAATCTGCTACTAGGTATGTGCCCAGACCAGGGATCGAATCCACAACCTTTTTGGTGCATGGCACAATGCTCAACCAACTGAGTCACTCACTGGGCTGTCACTGCTGCCTTTTATTGACTACTAGAGGCCCGATGCACAAAATTCGTGCAGGAGTAGGCCTTCCTTCCCCCAGCTGCCGGCACCGGCTTCCCTCTGGCATCCGGGACCCGGGCTTCCCTCACAGCCCTGGCTTCTTCTAGAAGGTCATCAGAAGGACGTCTGAAAGGACACCCGGTCTAATTAGCATATTACACTTTTATTATTATAAATGGCTGAATGCTTGGCAGTTTATTAGTGTTTCTCTTCAAAATGTCCCTCAATGAAAGAATTGTCACTGTTGTAAAAGGAAAGAAATTTAGGCTCAGAAAGTTGAAGGCATTTTCCCCGGATTACCTCCTATTAAGAAGCTAAGGATATTCGTAAACTGATAACTTTTTTACCACAAAGCTGGTTGATCTCTTTTCCCTACACCAGCCTGCCTCCTGATATAAAGAGTAATATCAGGAAAGGTACCCAGATGCAGGCTGGCTACATTTGAAACTATACAGTGAGTCTCTGGTGGCAGATGTTACAGGAACCAAAGCAAATCCCTAATGAGGATTTAAAATATCATATTAAAAACACACACGTTCAGAACACTCAAAAAAAAAAAAAGGAAAAAGAAGTCAAAAAATTTTGTTGACTTTTTGCTAAAATGTGCTGACATGTGGAGATATTTATGTTTTTCTGAACATCTGGTGGATATTAGAATGTTTTTATTCACAGTCTTCTATTATTAATGATAAAGGAAAGCAGAGCAATTATGCAATTCTGCCACAGTGAATAAATATCCTGCGTGGTTGTTTCTCCACTGCATTACAGAACCTCATCATCCCATCAAACATCACGGTATTTTTAAAAAAGAAACGTGGATATTCTCTTATTGTAACCACCGTGTTTCCACCGGAATAGACCCTATTGAGTCAGCAACTCTTGCATCTAAGAGATAAGAATACATTTCAAGTTATGAGATTTGCTGTTATTAATACGTGTTTCAAATTACACCTCTCATAGTGCCGTGAGTTTGAGAAGTGACCTAACCTGGGATGCGTTGCCTGTGCAGAGAGAGGGTCCCATTTCTGCGATAAGCCTTCACGGGAGAGAGAGCTCTTAGTTAGAGATAGAGACACCATGGTGTTTGTCCCTTTTGTAGATTTTCAGAAGGAAGTGCGCCTTTCCTGACCCTACAATCCCTCTGCTTAGTCTCAGTTGAGGGCTCCTTCAGCTCCCAGGGCTCCTGCAGGAATCTGCCACTGCCTATAACTGAGTCCCTCCCTTAAAGTGCCAGCGAGGACACAAACGCAAAGGCTGGATGAGGAAGCATCGGGGCCCTGCTGGCGAGGCTGCCTCCCCAGAGTGCCAGGTAGTGAGAGCGTCACTGCAGGATGGTGCAGTGGCCCTGATGGTGTGCGCCACACTCCTCCTGCCTGTCCTCCACCCTCCTCGCCTCCCCGCACTGGGTCCCAGAGGCTGACGGTCCCCTGCAGGCCACGCTCTGCCTCTCATCTCAGCTTCTGTATGTGCTTTCCAACATGGAACACTCCTACTCATCTTTCATTTGTCTAATGGTTGTTCATTCTTCATGTTTCAGCGCAGATGTCCTCCATCTGGGAATGACAACGATTTTTTTAAATTCTTTATTTATTTGTTTTTTAATCTTTATTGTTGAAAGTATTACATAGATCCTCCTTTTTCCCCATTAACCTCCCCCAGCTTGCTCCCTCCCCGCTCCCCCAGGCCCTCACCATCCCATTGTCTGTGTCCACAGGTTATGCATATATGCATACAAGTTCATTGGTCTCTTCCCACCCACCCTCCCCTGCCTTCCCTCTGAGGTTCAGCAGTCTGTTCATGCTTCCATGTCTCTGGATCTATTTTGTTCATCAGTTTATTTTGTTCATTAGATTCTACATATGAGTGAGATCATGTGATACTTGTCTTTCTCTGACTGGCTTATTTCGCTTAGCATGATACTCTCCAGGTCCATCCATGCTGTTGCAAATAGTAAGAGTTCCTTCTTTTTTATTGGCACGTAGTATTCCATTGTGTAAATGTACCTACCACAGCTTTTTTATCCACTCATCTGCTGGTGGGCACTTAGAAACTCGAAACACTCATCAGAAAGAATATATGCACCCCTGTGTTTATAGCAGAGCAATTTACAATAGCTAAGATTTGGAAGATTTTAACTTTGGTTTATTTGAGCCTTTACTAAGTAGCAGGCACTGTGCTGCTAAATAAATGTTTCCTTGCATTTAAAAATCTAATTGACTCATTACACGTATTAGTTTAAAATAGGCTTAATTTATTGAGTACTTACTGGGTGCCAGACATTGTTATCAATGTTTTACAGACGTGTATAAAGGTTAATAACTTGGCTGTGGTCACAGAGTTGCGGGCGGGGGAGGGGTGTGTGCAGAATTGAACCCAGACAGCCAGGCTCCCGAGCCTGAGGTCTTATTGCCCCACAAGTGGTAACAGGCACATCCATTATTTCAACTCTTTAAAAGTGAGGAAACGGAAGCCTTCGCTTCCCAGCCTCGCCCTGGAGTTTGGGGTGAATTCTGTGTGCTCTTTGGCCCCTGTCTCTCCCCACTCATCACGTAGCATTGTATTTGCCTGTTTATTTTTCTAAGTTCCTTCTTTTTCAACGAGGAAACGGAAGCCTTGAGGAGAGCGGTGACTTGCCAAGAGGCCATTAGCGATCTGACATGGCCACGCTGGGCCTGGAGCTTGGCTCTGTCCGTCAGCGTCTGTTTCCCTCTGGTGAACAATGGCTGGTCAAAGTGAGCCAGGCGCCTCTCCACTCCCAGGGAAACGATCGCAAAGCCACCCGCAAGGACACAGACGACATTTATTTCCAGGTGTATTGCTTCATTCCTTTTTTTAAGATTTTTAATTGCTTTTTATAGAGAGAGGAAGGGAGAGGGAAAGAGAGAGAGAAATCCATGTGAGAGCAAAACGTCAATTGGCTGCCTCCTGCACGCGCCCACCTTTCCCTGCAGGGGGTGACGCCCCACCAGTGGAGCCACACCCAGCAGCTGGGCCTGTTGCTTCATTCTTGTTTGGTTCCTTTGGATTTAGCATTTTAAAACATGACTGTGGTGACAGGCGATGACAATAACTAACATAGCTAGAACATTAAGTGCCAATGATTTGCTAGCTATTGATCAAAAGATTCATGCTTATTTATTTCTCACTCTAACCCCGTGATGCAAATGCCATCACCACCCCGGCTTTATAGATGAGGAAACTGACCCACAGAGCGATCTTTATGACTGGCTTTAAGTCCCACAGCTGGTAGACGGGGGATTTTGAACACAACTCCTCGTCCATAGGAGAAATGGAGTTATTTTCAGTGTTAGCAAAACGTCACTGTTGATTATGAAAACTATGGGACTCCTATAACCTATCGATTATGAGAATGACAGCAAACACGCCTTATGTTCCATCCCCTTCGGAGAACACTGAGAGACTGAGAGAGAAGTGACGGTGCCTAAAGCTCAGATTTTGCTCCTCGTTTCTTCGGAATGACCCAGGTGGAGACGATGATGAAGGGCTGTGGGTCCTCTTGGTTTAGCAGAAAGACAGATGGGGTCTTGAGACTCTGCAAAGCTGCGGGGCGTGCTTCATCTTCTCTGTGTAAACTGAACTTCTTTAATCCGTGTGGGAGGTCCATTGTCCCGAGTCTCAAAGATCCCCACTTGATAGGAGGCCAAGCCTGCAGGGCTCTGCAAGGACAGTGTCGTCACCTCTCGCCACAGCCAGGACATGCGGGGGGGTTGCTTCCAGGGATCCAAGGCCATAAGACAACAGAAATATGAAAGAAACGTTGACCTTCAAGAGCAATCAGTCCATCCCTGGCACTGCCAACCGTGATGGAAAAGATTGTGCAGCCCCCGGAGAATGGAAATGCACTCAGGCAAGTTGGGAACCACAGTATGAGGCCATGAAGGTGATGGTGACGATGATGAACGTTTGAATAAGCTGGGGGAAGTGAGATTTTGCATTTTTACTAGAAGAAGGTGTTAATAAGTGAGAAAACGTTTTAGATGTACCCAACCTAAACTGATCAAGTAAGACTAATATCTTAACTTCAAAGACCCGATCATTCCTTTTTAGGGCCTCCCACAACCCCCCAAAAAGGAAGACTCACATGCTGACCTTTATTTTTCAATTCGTGCATATGTTTTTCTGATAAAAATAAAACGTATTTATTATAGAAAGTTACTTCTCCCAGAGATAATCATGGTCATTAAACTCAGTATTTTGGTGAATCCCCTTCCAGATTTTTCTTTTTTCCACACATTATATATTTTTGTAGCCTACTCATTTTTTTGTGTCATCAAAATTCTTCATAATCTTTTTCTAGTTAAATAACAGTTTATCACTTAGTCACATTGCAATTCACTTAACCATATTATAGTATTGCTGAAAATTTGAGTAATTTCCCATTTTTCATTTTTATATAGTATGTTGCCATTGCCATGTGAGTCTTCGTCTGCTTTTGAGGCTCTTTGTATATAATACCTTATTAGTTTTTGAGAGTTTGTGCCATTTTCTCTCCCATGGACTGTATCTTAGATTCTTGTCCAGGGGTGGGCAAACTTTTTGACTCGAGGGCCACAATGGGTTCTTAAACTGGACCAGAGGGCCGGAACAAAAGCATGGATGGAGTGTTTGTGTGAACTAATATAAATTCAAAGTAAACATCATTACATAAAAGGGTACGGTCTTTTTTTTTTTTTTTAGTTTTATTCATTTCAAACGGGCCGGATCCGGCCCGAGGGCCGTAGTTTGCCCACAGCTGTTCTTGTCCCTGCGCCACCAACCCCTGGCCAACTAACATAAAATGTGGCCTTCCGGTGGCTCTACAGAACTTTCCAGAATGACTGAGTGGCTTGCTTATAGGCACAAATAGGCACAATGCTAACCAATTTACCAGTCCTGCTATATGAGGTTGCCTTTTAGACATGCTGATCTGAAACTTTTTAAAAATGTCCTGTGCCTGGTCCAATCTAAGTAAAACAAGCCCAAACAAGACATGTAGCAAAAAGACTGGGAGTGACCACATGAAATGTTGAACGTGGTTTTCTTTAGGTTGTAAACGATGAAGACTTTCTATCCTTCTCTTTACTTTGTGTATTTTCTACTGTTCTTAAGTCAGTGTGAATTGCTTTTATAATGAAAAATATCCAATACGCTTTATTTTTAAGAAAAAAAAAATAGGCAATGAAGCAATTTAGCCCCCTCCAAACACTCACAGTCCTCACATTGAGTGATACGCTGTTTCCTAGTAGTGAGTGAAACACCTCTGGTTATGACTACCTACACACAGTGGAGGGAGAGGCAATCATGGGATCTCTCCCGGCAAAAAGGCATTTCCGTCTCAATTATCTATATCTTTCAGACGAAATTGTTTTCTGGCCTGGAATTATCCAGGTGACTGCCTCTTTCATTTCCCCCCTATCTCTATATGTACAACGCTAAGACAATTCTTTACCATTGACAAATTGTGAAGAAAACACCAGATTAAAAAGGACACACAGAAAAAGTAGGTGCAGGTTTATGAGAATTCTCTATACTCAGTAACTTTTCTATAACCTGAACTTTTTAAAGTAAAAGGTTTTGTGTATTTTTTTTTCAATGGGGACACATGGCTTCTGGAGCCAGCTTTCTGCCTTCAGCAGGTAATAATTGAATATTTCTGGTCTTCACCTCCTAATAGATGAAGGAACACCACACACAAGGAACACCACACACACACACACACACACACACACACACACACCTCCTAAACTTACCTCATGTTGAGGAGTTTTGTAGCCTCAAATAAAATAATAGCTACAAAAAAATTTGGAAAGGTGAATGTAAAATAATAATATGATTTAATAATATTTTGGCCAAAATAGAACCTATGTTATGTAATGGAAATTGAAAAGAGCAAAAGTACAAACTTCTTATCTATAATAACTCTTATTTTCTTGTGATAATTTTTTTCAAAAGGAAAGGAGAATGCTTTGCTTAAAAGCATTCCTCACTGATGTTTCTTCATAGTTTAATTTTTCCCTTTCATTTCGTGTTTCTTATCTTTCCTCTAAAATTGTGCAGACCATTATAAATGCCTTTCCTCCTCATTTAGACAGCATGTAGCTGAAGATTTCAGTTTGATAATCATAAACTTGCTTAATCTTACTAATAGACACTTTACCCCCTAATAATTTTCCTACTAAACCATGAATTCTTTGCAGTTTGCATCAGTCCGTCATAGACATGCCCAAACATAAGCATAGAAGTTTTGTTAGGATATAAAAAATCATAAGAAGGGATCCCTGTCATGTGTATACATTGGACCTTAATTTTTTGCTCCTCATCTTCCCCATTATGCAAAAGGGCCCTGCCCAGACGGTCAAGCCAAAACCCTAGGCACCCTTGGTTGGTTCCTCCCGGATGCGATACATAACCAAGGCCTGCTCAGCCCACCTCCAGACGCATTTGTTTCTGCCTCCATTGCTGTTACCCAAACCCAAGACTCAGATGTTGTCTTTCACGCATCCTGCCATAGTGATGTCCTTTTTGTTCTCCCTGCTTCTTCTGTTTCCCCTCAAGGATCCGTTTTCTATGCCAGGCAGGTCTGCTGGAGAAAGGATCCAAATGGTCTCCCATTGCACTTGAACCTTTTTAAACCGATACTCTTTAGCCTGGCTGGTCAGTCCCATGGCTTTGCTCCTTTGGAGATCCTCCTCCAGTTGATTGTGTCCCTCTCTCTGCTGCCCCTGGTGCCCTCGGCTCCAGCCACAGTGGTGGCTCCTGGGACAGCTCTTTCCTGAGTAGAGTCTGTTTCCACGTGCACCGTCCACACAGCCGGGGCTCCTTGGCCCTCTTCGCCTTGACAGCTCTTTCTCACTCTACCCTCCACAGTCCCCTGCCTTTGTCTCTCTAAAATCGGTCTCCCACCCTACTCTTCCATATCAGAATATCCCCTTTCCCCTGTGACATTACTAATGTAGATGTTAGGTTTCTGTTTGTTTTTATACGTTGCCTGTCTCACTCTCTAATACGTATGACCTCCGGAGAGAAACTTGCATTTCCCACTCTATACCCTATATCTGTAATATTTGGCACATAGGAGGAGATGAGTTATTATTTCTTAAGTGAATGAATAAATTGATGAATTAATTAGGTAGAGGTTGGGCCGAGGTCCAGTAAATTTTGAAACCTCATGAAAGAAAATAGTTTCTTACCTTCTCTAGATCCAAAAGTCTACATAGTTACACACCAAAAGTTGAAAGTTGTGGGTTTCACTACAGGGAAAGTGAGGGGCTTTGTTTGAATTATCTATGTCACACTCCACTCCCATCTCTGGACTTAGCCATTTTGTGCTTTTTCTATTTATTCAAAATAAATGGTTTTCTCTAAGTCCCAATTCTAAATGTCAGCTGCTTTATTTCTAATAGATAAAATAGGTGTTTGACTCTCTCCAAATTCAAATTTGTCCATGTTTTATAACCCCTATTGATTTCTTGAGTGGCTAACTATGTACTTAAAAAGTGTAAATTATACACTGGGAGTGTGTTTGACCTGTTAAAAGGTAAACTAACACCATGACACCACAAAGTACCATTTAGCTAATAACTGATGTCAAGCCCTAAGTGCTGTTCAAGTGGAAAGAAAGTGTTAAGACACACCTCATCCATAATGTTTCTAGAGCAGCTTTTTGCACTTGGAGTTATCACTGACTAGAAATTAAGGAAATGCCAGAAGCAAATCAATTGTTCAAAACTGGGGAGAAAAAAATAGACTGGATGTAGAGCTATTTAGAATACCTGAGGGGAATGAGTTGCCCTCCATTAAAAAGATTTGCTCTTAACTGAAGGGTAATACTTCAAATACAAGGACATTAAATGTTCAAATTTGCTTAATGGAGTACTCTAAACTTCCATCCTTCTTTTTTTTTAAACTATTTTTAAAATATTTTTTATTAATTTTTAGAGAGAGGAAGGGAGTGAAATAAAGAGATAGAAACATCAATGAGAGAGAAACATCATCCATCAGCTGCCTCCTGCACGCCCCCTACTTGGGGATGGACCCCAAAACCTGGGCATGTGCCCTGACCGGAATTGAACCAGTGACCTCTTGGCTCGTGGGTTGATGTTTAACTACTGAGCCACACTGGCCGGTCTAAACTTCCATCCTTCTTAAACCGAAGAGGCTAAATACACCCTAGCGTTTTCTTAATGAGTCAGAATCCCATAAGAACATCAGCTTTGGGCATTCTGAAGATGCAGGGAGAGAGAACGTGGGAGATCAGACCCCAGATGCTCCTTGGAATGTTTGTGTTGTAAAGGTCACTGGTGTCATTTTTCTTCTTGGTCATTTGCTTCTTTCTAATGAAGGTAAAATGCAGCATTGTGTGTTGTATGACCAAATGAGCAATGTCAGATACCTGCCTTTTGTAATCCAGTGACTTAATATATAAAAAACGATGTAGAACCTTCTATACGGTTTTTCTATCTCCTCAAAAATTCCTTACTGTGGTTGTTAGCATTTGTGGACACATCGGCACCTGCCACACATACTATTTGCCCTGCAAATTCGTGACCCACAGATACTTCAGCATGCGCTTACACGAGGTGATAATATAATTTTTCACCCAAAGTAACTTCAAGGTGAAAGGAAGCACTGTTCATAATTATACTGGGAAAATAAACATAAACCAAGACCGGCCAGCTCACTAGCTTAAACCAGTCTTTCAGCTCATTTTCATTGATTTCATATGGTCTACTACACAGTGTATTTTATCAAAGTAAGAGTTCCATTGCTAAATAGTAACTATATTGGTTTGCTAGGGTTGCTATGACAAATTACCATGCACTGGGAAACTTCACAGAAATTTATTATCTTACAGTTTGGGGGCTAAAGACATCTGCACTTCAGCTGTTGGCAGGGCCATGCTCCCTCCAAAAGCGTAAAGAGAAATCCTACCCTGTATCTTGCAGCTTCTGGTGGCTCCTGTATTCCTTGACTCATAGCAGCTTGGTTCCAATCTCTGCTTCCATCTTGACCTTCTCCTTGTGTATCTTCATATGACCTTCTTATGAGAACACCAGTCAATGGATTTAGGGCCCGCTCTAATCAAGTATGACATCATCTGAGCTAATTACTTATTTTTAGATAAAACTACATTCTGAGGTTTCAGGTAGACATGAGTTTTGGGAGAACACTATTCATACCCAGTACCATAACCAATAAAATATTTGGTTATTATTTTATCAAATAATCACTTAGACATAAGGTTTTTATGGACAGTAAAAAAAAAGTATAATGCTTGGTATGAAAAAGATGTTTATTGGTATTATCATGTCTCTGTACTAACAGGTTAAATGGAGAGACCATATGATTCTATGATGAATTATCACGTCATTAAAAGTTTTATTAGAAGAAGTAACACCACCATCAATAAGACTCTCATTCTGCTTAAACACAAAGATACTTGATTCACAGACCTGTGCCAAGATATAATTGAGAATTATCATCAAAACAGTATAATTTTTTCACACCATTAAACTGTTCAGGAGCTATGCTGCATTCAGAAATGAGTTCTTAGTAAAAACTACAAAGTTCTGTCTTAAAGTTGACTCTCTGACGTTTTACTAATTTTATCTAGAATGCTAATTTGAAATGTCAACCTAACCTTCTGAAGTACTCATAGCCAATTAACTAGATTTGTTTTTAAAAAATTATTTTGTCTTATGATTGAATATTGGAAGAGATTGTATTCCTTCTAACCCTTTTGACAGGAGTCATTTACATTAATGCAGTCAGGTACCAACCTATGGCAGTATTCCAAATGCTTAAGTGAATCCAAATCGACACTATATATTCGCTAACTGCCTCTGTGGGCCATGACATCATACGGGAGAAATGTGCAAACCCACCAATCCATCAGGTGCCTACACTTGCACTGTCGGTTCATTTGTAGGTATCTCTCTGGTCTTTATGATTAGCCACACATTTTCGCCCTCCAGCCTTTCTCTTTCACTGAAGAAAACTTTTACTTGCACATCTAGTCCTGTCATACTGAATACATACATGCTGTTGAGTAGACTGGAGTTCTCTGCCATATTGTACCTCACTTTACCACTTAAGGTAGGGATTGTCTGTGCCTTTCTGGGTACATCACTGAAGTTCAACTGACTCTTTGATGCAAACGACTAACAGGCATTAATTTTTTGAAAGTCAGCATACCAAGGAATGGGTGACTGCAAAATACATTGCCTATGTCTAGAATATTCCTTCATGCTGCCTATTACACACCCACTTTGTGTTCGTTCCTGTTCTACACCCTATAGATGTCACAGTGAACAACGCACAGTCTCAGCCCTAAGAGAAAGGAGACTCTGGTGCAGAGCTTTCTGGTGCGTCCTGAATAAGTAACAAGTGTGTTCCCAGAAGGGGGCCTGGGAGAATAGCTCCACAAAATGTTCCTAAAAAGAACAGGGAGTTTCCCTAGACCAGTGGGTTTAGGGACACTCCATGATGGGTGTTCTTTCTTGGCATCTCACCATACAGATTGGCCTTTTAAGAAGTCAGCAAACCAGCAGTAAAGAGACCCATATAACTTGGTCTTTGCCAAACTTACTTGACTATAGAACCCCTTTGTCCATGCAGCTTGCCCCAGAAGTAGCCATGCATCCCCTTGGGAAACTCTGGCCTAGAGGGATGGCCGTTGTCCGTAAAGCCTGCAATCTAGAAGCACAGGTGGCTGCTCGTCCTGCCCCATGACCCTGAGCACTCATCCCTGCCTGCTGCCCCTTCCCTTGGGCTGTCAACACCTGTTCTTGGTTGTACCGTCTTCTCGCCCAGTTGGTGCACCACTACAATGGTGATTTTGCTTCCATTTATTTCCCTGCCTGGGTCTTCCTTCCTGCCCCCATCACTTCTCTTATGACTTTATCTTTCCTACAGAAGAGTTGAACTTGTAAGGACATCACAAGTGGACCAACGCTCCTTCTCTCCCACTTGGAAACTGAACAGTCACACTCATTGGTCCAATCTGCATCTTTTCTCAGCTGTGTGCTTTGTTCCTCTACAAGAGAATGCTTCATTTGCTTTCACACAGCGAGTTCCTGTCAGTTTTCTAGCAGAGCCATTACAGGAGGCTGGAGATTTGCAAAAGGTGGTCTCCAGATACCTGAGATTTGACAACATTTGAAGTCTCTCAGAGATGCTAGCGTTGGTGACAGACACACGCCTGTTCTTAAGTGTTGTGTTTTCAGAAGAGGCAAAGATGTTCTAAAATACAGCGAATTGTTAGGCTGACAACCAAACTCGAGGAAGGCTGGATGGCTGAGGACCCCTGAGGACTTCCCCTCCCACCAGGGTGGGCCTGGGAAGGGCGGCACTGGCCACACCATTGCTCACACACCTCTGGACAGGAAACAGCGGGCTGAGACCGGATTTACAGAGAAGGAGCTGAGGTAGACCTGGGATCTGGGAGATGGGCCAGCTCCAGGGCAGTTACCAGGGAAGGAAGCAGGATCCACGGAGCAGGAGAACCTCGCATTACACAGCCAGGGACAGAGGTGAGGAGACCTGACTAGGTGGGGTCCGGAGTAGTGCGACCCAAATGGTCAGACTCACCTGGGGTACTTTTTAAAAAGTCGACTTCAGGCCCCTCCTCAGTTGGTGACTCTGATTCAGTGGATCAGGACCAAACCCTGGAAATCTAGTTTTGACGAGCGCTGAAGGTGAGTCTGCACCATGACCAGCAGCCTTGCCCTTAAAGGAAGAATTTAGGATACTAAGCCACTTCCGTTTGTCCTTAAATCTGCCATTTGTCAGAGATCAGCATAGAATTGTGTTTATACAAAACTCACCCACGTGTGTGCACACACTTCTGTGACTATCAAAGCATCAAGAGTGTCTTCTACTCTGTAACATGCAAACTCTGCATTTCTGTATCTAGAAATGTGCCCAGGCATTCCGCATTACGTAAACTGAAATATGCCGCTTAAATATTATGTAGCACTTCTAGCTCCTGGAAGTGCTTTTACCACAACCGTTATGGAGCTTATGTACTTCTCTTTATTTTGTCCAGAAGAGAAGTCCAGTTTTAAAGCCGTTGCCATAGCGACTGTACACTGCTCCCAGTGTCTTTTCTCAAGCAAGTTGAGACTGCTCTCGAAAGGGTGTGAAGAGTAAAAGCTGTCACTTTGTTCCTTCGTTTAAAAACTTGAAACCTCTTCAATTCTTTGTAGAGGGCTCTTGTAGGAAACCAAGGTGGTCGCTAGCTGTAGTCATTGCAATATCGTAAGTGTATCTATATTTATAGTTTGGGTGTTTATCATCTATTATTTTCAGTATGAGAAGAAATGCATGGTTATATTCAGAAGCAGACAACAGGAAAAGTTTTATTCATTCATCATCTTGGTTTCTATGTTGAAATTCATTTGCGAGTGTTGTGTTTTATTTGTTTTGTTTTAAATACCAGTAAAAGCTACTTTCCTGTTGTCCTAAAAGAGTTCAACCAACATTTCTCCCTTCTGGACAATACTGTAGACCAGTGATGGCGAACCTTTTGAGCTCGGCGTGTCAGCATTTTGAAAAACCCTAACTTAACTCTGGTGCCGTGTCACATATAGAAATTTTTTGATCTTTGCAACCATAGTAAAACAAAGATTTATATTTTTGATATTTATTTTATATATTTAAATGCCATTTAACAAAGAAAAATTAACCAAAAAAATGAGTTTGCGTGTCAGAGGTTCGCCATCACTGCTGTAGACACAGTCTGAATGGCCAAGTCAGAATCTTGGAATTAAGAATTGGCTGTGTGGGGTGCAGTGTGAACCCCCTGACTCTCTGCTGGGTGGTGAGCTCAGGGGACAGAGGAAAACAATGCCTCCTTGAGAAGGTGTATCTCAACTATCGACTCGTTTCCGCCTCTGCCTCCCGTGCAGAGGACAGTCGCTGGAACCACAGAGCCCAGAAGGCAGAGGGGACAGGACCTGAACCCTCTCACTGGGGTTGTCCTTTCCAGCATTGGCACCAAAGAAGCTCACTAAGACAGGATGCCCAGAGTGGCCACTAAGCAATTACATTCGGCCAGAAATGCGTACATTTGGTTCAAGAGAAAGAAAGCAGGAGAGGGGAATATCCTTGAATATGCTTGGCATACAGTGCTTCCCGTCGCTTTTTCTTTCCATGAGGTTGATAGGAAACCGTCTGCTAAGAGCAGCGTATGGGAGAAGGGTTGCGGCAGCCAGAGCGCAGGGGGAGAGCTGGAGCAGATTGCCCAGAGAAGCTTCCAGCAACTCCGGCCCTGGACTCCGGAGGCTAAGGACCCAGAGAGCCCTTCCCCTTCGCAAGGCCTGATGTTTACAAAGTGTTGTCGGAGACATCTAACGTTCCAGAAAATACTATCGTTTTACAGAGTCTTCTAGCTAAATCCTCTAAACCTATAGGAGTCAGCCACTTGCTGAGAGTAACAGGCTCTTGACGGGAAGGGGAAGTTCGAAAGGACCATGAGAGGCCGAGCAGTGTCTCCGGCCGCTCCCATCCCTCCTTTGAGGGCTCTGCCAGCTGAAGCTGGGCAGGCGCTTCTAAGACAGAGGCCGGAGCAATCACCTAAAAGCCTGCTTCTTTTGCTCTTAGTAATAAACAAACAACAAAAAAAAGAATACCCCCCACCCAGGAGTCTAGAATTCTAACTAAATCTGAATGAGGCTTATTATGCCAAATTCTTGAATCATAATAATTGTATGTGGACGCCGTAAGTTAAAATGTTACATGGGAGTGTCTCTCCCAAGATTTCACAGATTTCTCGGCTTCTTTCTATGTAAATATCTCACCAGTGGAAACTGAGGTAATAAAAGTCCAAGCGAATAATCCCCCAGCAGTGTTGCATTTCAGTCACTCAGCCCCCAAATGACTGTGTCTGTTTCAGAGGCCGGTCCTTTTATTTATTTTTTTAATTTAAATTCCAGCTGTTCTTGAATGATGTCATTAAGTCCTTGCTTGACATGGAAATTCGTTTTCTTCCACTTTATTTTAATTTTGCGTCCAATTATAATATTTATATATGCAAGTAGTGAGATGGATAATCACATTTCACGTTTTCTATCACTGCCTGATCAATGATGGCATAGGAAAGAATTTCTCTCTGAATCCTTCCATCCCGCTCCCAACCCACACCCCTGCCTACTTAGCAAAGTTGTGGGTCAAATCGATTTTTGTTTGTTTGTTTGTTTGTTTGTTTGTTGTTTGTTAACCCTCACCCGAGGATATTTTTCCATTGATTTTAGGGAGAGTAGAAGAGAGAGGGAAGGACAGAGAGAAACATCAACATGAGAGAAACACATCAATTAGTTGCCTCCTGCAGGAGCCCCAACCAGGGCCCGGTACCTGCAACTGAGGTATGTGCCCTTGACCAGAATTGAACCAGGGACCCTTTGGTCCAAAGGCTGACGCTCTATCCACTGGGCCAAACCGGCTAGGGCTCAAATAGTTTTAATTAAAGTGCTGTTCTAGAAAAAAAAAAAGAGGCTAATGTTCCACTTGCAGAAGAAATGTTGAATTTGAAGGACTTGGTGTCTGTTTTGAAGTTATTTTTCTAAATATGGAAGAGATTCAGTAAACTAGGACACTGTGATGGGTCTCTGCTCTTCACCAAACTTAAGAATCGATTGTGTCCTTAAATGCCTCCCTGTCCCCCCTGCGAGGCTGTCACTTGCCTCGAATTCTCATTTGAGTCTTTGTCCTGGAGGCTTAGAAAGGAGACTCTTCTCATCCCCTCATCTGTGCCTTGAAGAAATGGTGACAGCCGGCGAAGCTATTATGGAATTTGTTAACGTGCAAGAACTCATATAGCATCTCATTCAGAGCCCGCTCAATAGGAACGCTTTTCTAGCCTTGAAAAAACTTCGATTGCAATTCAAGCTAGATATGAGGTGTTACCGCCACCGCGTATGTTCATGCCTGATAAGATAAGGAGAGGAAATCATAAGAATTATATATCTTCTTTGAAACCAACTCTAATCAACAATAGGGACAATCATGATTTTACTTCTAAATTCGAAATTTGTTCCTGCCCCAGGCACAATATAAATATAATAGAAAGAAAGATGGTTTTCCTTTTCCTAGTTGGTTAAACAAAATATTTTCAAATTGCTTTTGAGATATGGCAGTAAGTAGGGGAGAAGTAAAATCAAGCACTCACAAGAGGTGTACAAGTATACACATAGTTTCGTTTCCTTGCACTGTTATTAAATATGAAAATAGAAGTATTATATAAGTGTATTCAAATTGAAAATAACTAGTTTACTGGGAAAATGTGGTACATTTTGTGTGCCCACAGGAAAAGATAGTTGAAAAGATAATAAGCCACACTGTACTCACACCCATGGCCTTGTCAAGGTGACTTGCAGTGTTAAAGCATAATGCTAGAGCCCAATTTAGATCCACAATGTTGTTCCGCACGAGGAAGACAACACATAGTGAAGATAACTTTATGCAAGAATGTCTGAATTGTAGGTGGAGTCGATATTTAAGACACTTCACACCCTTTGTAAAAGTAATATGTTCCCATGATTAAAGCAAAGTGATTTCCTTTACTTACTATGTCTAAATAAGAGTCCTATTTCTCCATTTCTTTTTCCAAGAATATAAAAAATAATATTTTACAATAAATATTAGTAAACTTTATTAGTAACTTGCTACAAATAAGTATTAGCAATACTTAAATATTACTCTTAGAATTCAAAGAACCTAGAGGTCTGAAATAATCTGATCTGCCGCACAGTAGCACTCTATAATATTCCTGAATAATATCAGCACAGCTCCTTTTCAACTCCACCAGAAATCCACTTCTTCACTAGATAACTCTTCCCCTATTGAACCTCTCTGCATGCTTAAAAATGTTCAGTAGCAATCTCCTTCCCTAAAACACTCACTGCATCCTCCATGTTACCTCTAATTTAGGATTTTTCCAACTTGCTCTGAAATTCTTGCACAGAATCAGACCCCCACTGGAGAAGCAGCGGCCCACGAGATTTGTATATATTCGCAAGAAAGGCTGGAATAAAGCAAAGTGTGGGTATATCCCGAGAAATATCATCTGACCTGTCCTGCAAAAGCCTCCCAGGCTGCAGTGCACCCTGGGTAGGGTCCAGCCCTCTAGCCTGTAGGTGCAGAAATCTGATTTTACAAAACCCCAGAACTGAGTGGGCTGAAGAAGCTGACCTGTGTCCAAAAAACTGCACAGAAATTTAGGACCCATTAATTCACTCAAACAAAATACACTACTGCTGTCAAACTGATAAGATGCTCAGGTGGTATTGCCAATGCCATTCCCAATGTGTAGGCTACATAGAAGTCAGCTTATTTTCAGACTGTTTAGAGCAGGGGTCCTCAAACTTTTTAAACAGGGGGCCAGTTCACTGTCCCTCAGACCGTTGGAGAGCCGGACTATAGTTTAAAAAAAACTATGAACAAATTCCTATGCACACTGCACATATCTTATTTTGAAGTAAAAAAACAAAACGGGAACAAATACAATATTTGTATTTGCATGTGGCCCGCGGGCCGTAGTTTGAGGACCCCTGGTTTAGAGAGCAGAGCATGAGAACAAAAGAAATGGTTTCACAGCGTCACACACAGAGAGTCTAGCGCATCCATCTCTGCACCGAGGCTCCGGGTTTACTGGTTCAGGGGGGCTTCCCAGGGCACCCTGAGAACGCTGGGAGGAAGCATTGACTTGCCTTTCAGGAGCTTCTTTTCCCGAGCTGTAACCCTTGTCCAAGGTCAATGTTCTTTTTCAGACATACGGATAGTCCCGTTTTACACTGGCGTGGCTCTACTTTGGTCTGCAGTGTGTTGCTTGGTAGGTTCTCTGAATGACATCTGATCCCAAGCTTTTGGGAGAGAAAATAATCAGGACTAACAGTAAACATACACAGACATGCGCACACAACCTGCCCTCACTCTACTGGTTTAGCCTCTAAAATGCTGTGCCTGGTTGTGCCCGCTCACCTTGCTTGACTTGTGAGCAGGTGAGCCCTTAGTGACGGTGATTGCCACGCCCTCTTTCTATGGCCCCTCCTGTCTCTTCCCTGTAAGCACCGGGACAGAAACAATAGGTATAGCTGTGCTGTAGAGCGCCCCCCCCCCGCCCCCCCACGCCACCCCAGCTTCTGTAATTCTTGACTGGAGTATTGACTAGCAATGGGTTAGTCAACTCAGATTATACTAGAAATTGTTTCCTAAAAGGGTCAGGATATCTTTTTATTAAATATATTTTTATTGATTTCAGAGAGGAAGGAGAGGGAGAGAGAGATAGAAACATCAATGATGAGAGAGAATCATTGATCAATTGCCTCCTGCACACCCCCTATTGGGGATGGAGCCCACAGCCCAGGCATGTGCCCTGACCAGGAATCAAACAGTGACCTCCTGGTTCATAGGATGACACTCAACCACTAAGCCATGCCCCAGGCTAGAGTCGGGATCTTTTAAAACAAACCATTTGTAAATATTTAAATAGAAAATTAGTCAAGGATTTTAAACAAAGACAGGGAGAGCTTCTACCATTATCACTCTCTCTATTAGAGGAAAGAGCATGCCCCTTACATTAAATCTCCTTTTATATGGAGGACAGAGAAATTGATGTCAAAATCATCAGCCCCTGGAGGGAACATACCATACAGACTTCCAGAGTATCATTTATATAATTTTAAAGCTCTAAATGCTTTATTATTGCTTGAATACCTATGCATAAACATCAGAATTACAAATACAATGGTCCATACACATATTCGGTTGGAATATTAAGTTTCTGTGTCTCTATTTTTCTTAATATACTTAAATTTCATTCCTAAAATATGTCTGTCGCATTACTAGGAGTGGTTATATATTCAGGTTTTCAATCAGCCGGTATACTTGGTTGGATTGACTATAAATTTGTTGACATATATTGATGTTTCCTCATTTTCTTGCCCAGGGATCATTTCTTCTACTCATTTATTTTCAATCTCCCTACTTTCGTGTTCGACAGAATCCCACAAATAGAGCGCTCTGAGCTCATGAGGGATGGTGTAAACTATTTAGCGGATTTGATGATGGATACGCTTCCCCTCCCAGGTGATCGCCCTGGCTGGGTAATGAACTTTGTAAAAAGATGCAGCTTTTACCACAGCGAGGCAATAGATTCACTCCCACAAGCTCCTGTTTTGCCCTCGGTCTTCAGCTCATAATGGTGAATATGGTACAAATCCAGAAACAAACAGTATGGGGTGAGGGACAGAGTTAAAAATAAAATAGCCTTAAAAACGGATTTTCAGTTAAGGAAATTCTTGGTCTCCTCTTACAACTGACAGAAAGACAAAGAGCCCAATAAAGAACTCGGGGGCTGAAGTCCCAGCCCCCCTGGCAGGTAGGGAGCTGCAGAAAAGGTTCCCGCGTGCAGGTGTGTGGAAGCACTGGAGGGTGGCTAACGAACCCTAAATAGAAGTGCTTAATAGTTTGCTGTGGGGGAAAGATCCAGAATTACGAGGGGAAATCAGTGCTGGCTCATTACATCAGCAGTGGGGCCAGCAAACCCCACTGCTAGATCGTCTTTAAGCAGCAGGTGCCTGGTTTGACGCGAGCTTGCAGCCCCCGGGTTGCGGCACAAAATGAGCCAAGTCGGCCGCTCTGTGGGTTCACGCGTGATCACAAGGTGCACCTAAACACCGTGGTTGCCCTACTTCCTTTTCGGTCACATGGCCCCCTATTGGCTATTTCACTCAACATTCATCCATTTCAGTTTGGTGCTTGCTTACTGTAGCTGTAATTGGTTGCCCAAAACACCAGGATGCACAATTCCAAAATAGTTTGGAAGATTGGGAGAAACCAAAAAAAAAAGAAAATTCTGCCTATGCTTAGTCTTTCCGTGGAAGTGTTTCCTTCAGTTTAATGGCAAATATCATAGTAGGAATATGACGGCGCCAACGAAAGGTCACCTGTACAGGTAAAGAGTCGCAGACACAGACACCTGGGTGACTCAGCTGCCACCTCCGTCTCCCCAGCATCCTAATCGGAGATCCTTTATGAATGTGGATCTGGAATTAGAAATATTGCCCCTCATAACAATGTATGTAAATATTTCTACACAAGAAAGCACTTCACTTATTTAACAATTTTTTTCAAACTTTAATGTTTTACAGTGGACACCTAGATCTTAAAATGTATAGATATTTCACAGCTTTGCTTAAACATAAAAAAATACATTTGTCTGACTCACTAATAACGAAGGTATGTTTTTTTCTCCTGATGATTAGAAAAATCATCCATGAATGTCAGTAAAAATGATAACACACTATAATAAAAAATTATGTGTGGAAATAATCATCTATTTCATAAGCATCGTAGTTCATTCTCAATCGTCCATTACCGCTGACCAGGTACTGTGGTGTTGAAGGGTACTTTAGATGGATGTTAAGGAAGCTACATTGCCTTTATGTCTGGGCAAGAATTTTAAAATATGTCAGGTCTCAGGTCATAGAAAAGACTCCAAGTAGGCAAAACTTTATATTATAAAATGAACATATAAGGAATCAAAAGACTGCTTAGAGATGACATTGCAAATATGAAGCAAAAGTATTTGGATTAACAAAAGTCAGAAAACTATTTTAATATCTCTAGGAAAATATGAGAAAACAAAACTTCCTAATGACAGCCCTAACCGGTTTTGCTCAGTGGGATAGAGCGTCGGCCTGTGGACTGAAGGGTCCCAGGTTTGATTCCGGTCAAGGGCATGTACCTTGGTACCTTGGTTGCAGGCACATCCCCAGTAGGAGGTGTGCAGGAGGCAGCTTATCAATGTTTTTCTCTCGTCAATGTTTCTAACTCTATTCCTCTCCCTTCCTCTCTGTAAAAAAAATCAATAAAGTATATTTTTTTAAAAAAAATTCCTAATGACAAAGGAGAGGGTTTATTTTAAAACACAAGATTTTTTTTTATCACAAGTTTAAATTTCACATAACATTGTTAACATGGGCCAAATGTTATGCATTACACACGTTTACAGCATTGGGTATGTTCTGTGTTAGTATCTACATAAGCGATTATGAAATAACGTTTGCGCTTTCAATAGCTTTACTCTGGCAATAAGAAAATGTATGGGTGCTAGTAAAATTCATGTTCACAGTCGATGAAAAAAGCCTGAAAGAAAACATTTGTTGAAATTTGCATTCAGTTTTGGAAAACATCTGCTTAACCACTGAATGCAGCCATATTTTAACTTTTAAGCTCCCACATTGAGAAAGTATCAAGGTACTGCAGCAATTTTCTTTGAGGGACATTATGCTGGGCTTTGATATTCAAAAAATAGGCTGTTTCTTCTTGGATTATTTAATGATAAATGGACAGTCTCTGCACAAAAACATTAAGGCTGTCTGCCAATGCATGGACACATTACTGGCTGCTGAAGATGTATGAAACTGCATAAAAGCATGAAAGCATGGGGTGATTCTGCAGCTCCCTCTCTAAACACAATTGTAGAGACATCTGTCTTTCAATTCTCCCTTTCTTCTGAGGCGTGGCCTTCTAGTTCCTGTCCTTTTGAATACTTTTACCTACTGCAACTTTGCTTCTCAGTGTCTGGTTGATCTTACCGGGCTCAGAAACGTATTGACAGGGCGCTTGCTTTTATCTGTGTCCACAGAGAATGCTAACAAATTGGAAGAAAGCGCCCGAGAACACCACATCCCCTGCCCGGAGCATTACAACGGCTTCTGCAAGCACGGGAAGTGCGAACACTCCATCAACACGCAGGAGCCGTCCTGCAGGTAACGCTTCATCGTTGACCTCTGAGATGTATCGCGTAGACACGTAGACACCCAGTGCTGGACTGGTACAGGGACCGGGACACCATTCTGCCCGAATGGGTGATCAGCAGCCAAACTGGTCTCTGCCTCTCCCACCCACACGGGCCCCCACCGGAACCCATGCAGTGTGTGTGCCTTGTGCACACCAGTGCTGTGTAACACATCATTACAGACATGCTCTTCTGGTAGAATGTCACATTGTACTCGGAGCGTCACAAGCTCCTTAAAGACTCAGGCTCCTCTGTTTTCTTCGCCCTCTTCCCCAGGGACATAGGCCAGCACGTGGCACAGAGCAGGTGCTTCGTTATAAGCGGTTCTCAAACACGCGGGTGGGGACGCCTTCCTGCCCCAGGACGACCTAGTTGCCCCTCAGAGGCCATCTTTCCCCTAGTCCAGGGGTGGGCAAACTTTTTGACTCGAGGGCCACAATGGGTTCTTAAACTGGACCGGAGGGCCGGAACAAAAGCATGGATGGAGTGTTTGTGTGAACTAATATAAATTCAAAGTAAACATCATTACATAAAAGGGTACGGTCTTTTTTTTTTTTAGTTTTATTCATTTCAAACGAGCCGGATCCGGCCCGCGGGCCGTAGTTTGCCCACGGCTGCCCTAGTCCCTCGGGTCTCAGAATAGAGGTCATGGCCTTGGTTATGCCAGGCACATTCTTTTCTGTGGCCCTGCTACCCACCAGCCTTGTATAGTGAGGTGATAGCGATCCCTCCACAGACCCAAGCTCAGGTGACACACGAGGAAACCGCTTGTCCGGATTTAGTTAATAAATATACACATCTGCTCAGTATTCACAGAGAGAACCTGTTTCTTTCCGAGATGGGAAAGCCAGAGTAAAAACACCAATGCAGGTTTATTAAAGGAATACACGGGTGGCATATGATGAAGCAGGTTGTGTATTGATATACAATGAAAGGAGTTTCTGGCCGGCCGGTATAGCTCAGTGGTTGAGTGTCGACCTATGAACCAGGAGGTCATGGTTCAATTCCAGATCAGGGCACAGGCCTAGGCTGCGGGCTCAATCCTCAGTGTGGGGCGTGCAGGAGGCAGCTGATCAATGACTCTTTCTCATCATTGATGCTTCTATCTCTGTCCCTCTCCTTTCTTTCTGAAATAAATAAAAATATATATTTTTTTAAAAGAAAGGAGTTTCTCTCCCTCTGTCTTCTGTCTTCCTCTCCCCTCCCCTGTCCTCCTCCTCCTCCCCTCCCCACTCTTCTCAACAACTGTTTCGAGTCACTTTCTCTAGGGCTGATTCTCTGGAAAATGTTCTCACTGGGACATAAGGATAGAAGAGGTCTATACAAAGCTATTAGGAGGTAGAAATTAGGTCAGAGAACCAATATAAAGGCCGTTGCGCACACAGGAGCCCAAGGAAGCTGGCAGTCATTGTCTCAGAATAAGCCAATCAGATCTCACTTATATGTGGAATCTAATGAACAAAATAAACTGATGCACAAAATAGGCCCAGAGACATAGAAGTAGGGAACAGAATGACGAATCTCAGAGGGAAGGCAGGGTGGGGTGGGGGTGGGAAGAAATTAACCAAAGAATGTATAAGTCTATGTGCATAACCCATGGACACAGACAATAGTGCGGGGAGGCCCTCAGGAAACCTGTGGGCTATAAATTAGCCTGCCTCCTTCTAGTCCAAAAGCTGTCAGGGTAGAAGAGTAAGAAGGCTCTATTGTTTATTTTGATAGAATTAATGGTTTTTCTTCCCGCCCTCCTAGGTTAAAGAATACTGATAATTAAGTTTGTTTATTTTATTTTATTTATTTTTTGTTAATCACCACCTGAGGACATTTTCCTGCTGACTTTTAGAGAGGGTGGAAGGGAGGGCGAGAGACAGAGAGAGAAATATCTATGTGAGAGAGATACTTCAATTGATTGCCTCCTGCATGTGCCCCGACCAGGGCTGGGATCGAGCCTGCAACGGAGGTATGTGCTCTTGACCGGCATCGAACCTGGGACCCTTCAGTCTGAGGGCAAATGCTCTATCCACTGAGCCAAACTGGCTAGGGCATGCTAACTACGTTTGAGTGTGTCCAAATGTACCTCTGTATAATGCATGTGGATATGCAGCTACTGGAGCCAGGATGGAGGTTATATACTCAAGGAATGGGATGAACCCCCTGAGCTGTCCAGGTGTCTCTTGGGTCACGGTGAAGGCCCAGAGTAATTGTCCTTTATTTATTTATTTATTTTGATTAAGGTATTACATATGTGTCCTTATCCCCCTATTGCCCCCCACCCCCCACTTATACCCTCACCCCCCTGTAGTCTGTGTCCATTGGTTAGGCTTATATGCATGCATACAAATCCTTTGGTTGATCTCTCCTCCTTACCCCCACTTTCCCCTACTTTCCCTCTGAGGTTTGAGGGTCTGATCGATGGGAAAAGGAGGAACAAACACTTACTGAGCTCTTAGTGTGTGTTATATATTTTATACCTTTTACCTATATTACTTAAACCCTCCCTGGAATGT
>NW_005871051.1:966726-970591 GCF_000147115.1 Myotis lucifugus | reverse complement strand
GAGCTGTTTCCTTGCTTCACTGTCAGAGGCCGGTTCTGGCACAGTCGTCTGCCTGAGCTTCCGGAGGAGGGCGAGGGCGAGGCAGCTTCAGGCTCAGGCCTCGCACGGGGCTGGCTGGGCCGAGCCTATCGCCTACATCAGGGGTCCTCAAACTTTTTAAACAGGGGGCCAGTTCACGGTCCCTCAGACCGTTGGAGGGCCGGACTATAGTTTAAAAAAAAAAACTATAAACAAATTCCTATGCACACTGCACATATCTTATTTTGAAGTAAAAAAACAAAACGGGAACAATTACAATATTTGTATTTGCATGTGGCCCGCGGGCCGTAGTTTGAGGACCCCTGGCCTACATCATCATCATCAGGGAGAGTGGACTCCCTAGCTCAGCAGGCCCCTTTATAACCAGCCAGTTAAAGAAGCTGCTCGGATTGTGCCTCTGCCCTAACATTCTTCAGCATGTTTGCCAAGAGGAGCAGAGAGAACGCTTCCCCCACAAAGAAAGAAGTTAAATAGCCCCACTTTCCCCCATGTTATCAGAAAGAAACCTGTCTTCAGGGAATCATGTTGACTTAGGTTGCTGAAAGAACAGGTTACATAAAACATAAAGTTCACCTAAAAAAATATATAAAAAGAACAATTCTCAGACTCTCTTCTTGTGCGCATAAAAGGAAACCACATCATCTTTGAAATCAAAAACACGAAGCGATCTGTTTGAAAATGAGGAGTGGAGGACTGGATCTGCTCAGTAGCATTTTTTTAAGAGAAGGAAACAGAAAGCCCCACTTTCGTGATGAAGATAAATGCTTCCAGGCCAGCGACACGAACGGGTCCGGCGGCTGCGGGTGACCGGGCGCTGTCATGTCTTGCAGGTGTGACGCCGGCTACACGGGCCCGCACTGTGACAAGAAGGACTACAGTGTGCTGTACGTGGTGCCCGGGCCCGTGCGCTTCCAGTACGTGCTCATCGCGGCCGTGATCGGGACCGTGCAGATCGCCGTCATCTGCGTGGTGGTGCTGTGCATCACAAGGTCAGTGCTGCGCCTCCGGGAGGGACGCGCTGTCCCTCCTCGTTGCTGTCAGATCAGTGATGCCCAGTCCCCTCCTGGACTCAGCAGCCATGTCTCCATCACAGCGGCGGTTGAATAGCCACATGGAGAGACACTGGTTTTCCAGCTGGGGTAGCACCAATTATTTCTCTTATTTTTGCATTTTGGGTTATTTATTTTCTAAGCAAAGGGCTTTTTCCTTTCTAATGTGTAAGAAAACTTTGTTTAAATATACTCTTCAGCCCTAGCCAGTTGGGCTCAGTGGATAGTGCGTTGGCCTGCGGACCAAAGGGTCCCAGGTTCGATTATAGTCAAGGGCACGTACCTCGGTTGCAGGCTCCTCCCTGGCCCAGGCCCTGGTCGGGGTTCGTGCAGGAGGCAACCAATTGATGTGTTTCTCTCACATCAATATTTCTCTCTGTCTTTCCCTCCCTCTTCCACTCTCTCTAAAAATCAATGGAAAAATATCCTCGGGTAAGGATTTAAAAAATAAAAAATAAATATACTCTTCTATTTCAACTAGAAAAAAGTCAGTCTTTATTGACACTATTAATAGACTATTTAATAAATAACCAGTTTTTCCTTACTTATCTAGATCAGTATGCTGAGTGAGGTCAGAATAGATTTTAAGCAAGGCTTAGAAAAGCATTAAATTATGTCTCTCATTTATATTTCCTAGTGTAACTCTTAGATATAATCATTTTTCACACATTTGATATAAACAACAAATATATATTTATCTTAAGTTAACAATATAGCCTTTAATCACAAAACTCAAAGAAAATAGTCCAAATGAGAAAAGTCATGTTCTAGAACTGTGGTCGGCAAACTGCGGCTCGTGAGCCACATGCGGCTCTTTGGCCCCTTGAGTGTGGCTCTTCCACAAAATACCACGTGCGGGCATGCGTACAGTGCGATTGAAACTTCATGGCCCATGCGCAAAAGTCGGTTTTCGGCCTGGGCGAGTCTCTTTTGAAGAAGTACTGTTGATATTTGGCTCTGTTGACTAATGAGTTTGCCGACCACTGTTAGAACATGGAAACTTTTGATATCTGGAAATGTGCAGCAAATATCAAAACCCTCAGAGCAATCAAATGGTCACTGTTTCCCAGAGAGCAGGATTGCGAGAGATGCAGAGATTTCATCCAGTTTCAACAGGAACGAAATCATGATTAATTAGTGATGCCTGACATTGGGCTTGGAGCAAAGGAACAGGCCGGGCACTTGCTTAACTTGACGGGCGTATAAATCCACGGTCAGCAAGAATCCGCTTCTAAACCAAATGCACATGGTTTATGTCCCATCCCGCAGAAACACTATTGAAGATACTTCTTTCAGCCCTGTTTCCGCTCCTGGAGAAAAAAGTTCTCATGAAGTTTTCAAGGTTTTTCCCAAATTCACAAGGCATTTAGACTGTCATGTGTTTGCACAGCTCTACTGTAAATCAGAATGTTTCCCCCAAAATTCTTTTCAAAAGGGAAGAAAATGAAGGACAGTGTCATATCTTTAGAAAATAAAGGCCATCACACATCTCAGTCTCTGTTTTGCACTATCTTCTTGAGGACAAGTGTGGCATTTGCTCTTGAAAAAGACAAAATACGGTTCATAAATCCTTGCCCGGCCTAAAGGCTTAAGGAAAGATCATCGACGGGCGCTCCGTGCCACTCTGAGCCCAGCCGAGTTCATCAACTGACTCGCTCGTGTAGGTGCCAAGTGAGTCAGTGGATTATGTCAAAATAGATTCTGGGGAACAGAAAGATGACTGAAGAAACCAAAAACACTGAGTAGAAAAGAGAAGATAGGAAAGAATCTAAAACACAGCAGACGACACCGTATTACTCTGAGGGTCTTGAGCTTCCTAATAGCTAAGTGATATCAGGATATGAAAAACAAAATTTATATTTAGTAGATCTAATCCGATAACAATTGAATTTGTTACTTCCTGTACTCACAAAAAATGAGAACGTTAAATACTTTAGCAGATGTTAAGTCTGTTTTTAATCACATTTCCATTCCCATACACAATAAACACAACTGGAATACATAGGGTCC
The DNA here is from genome assembly GCF_000147115.1 of Myotis lucifugus. NCBI lineage: Eukaryota > Metazoa > Chordata > Mammalia > Chiroptera > Vespertilionidae > Myotis > Myotis lucifugus. The sequence goes on along the minus strand of NW_005871051.1, from coordinate 967,493 downwards.
TTACCTCACCGGGAATTGTGTGTATATATATATATTATGTGTGTATATCATGTATGTGTATATACACATATACAAAAAGAGAGAGAGAGAAAGAGAGAGAGATACGTTTAATAGCATTACGAAGAAGGCATAATTATCCCTACTTCCACGATAGGGGCTCTGAGGTATGAGAAGTTAGCAATTTGCTGAGTATACACAGCTGAACAATAGGGTGGAAATGGAGGGCTGCCTTAGGTCAGAGCCCGTGCACTTACCCACTGCTCACACTGCCCCCTGGCTGGTCACGATGTCCCATATTCCGATGGTCACGGCAACCTCAACTCAGCTCCAAATTAGAGCAAGCCACTTCTTCAAGGCATGAGGTCATTATCATTATCTGTGTTAAAACAAACAAAACTTACCTTCTGTTTACTTTTGAGGAAGAGAAATAGCACATGAACTCAATTAGCATTATTGTAATGCCCTGTATAAATCTGTCTTATGATAGCCAAGCCTTCCAAAATCTTTCCTGGAGTCAAACTAGTCAGCAAACTACACTGTTACCAGAGTGGATTATTTCAATCACTTGAAAATATTCTGCTCAAAAACCAGGCTTTCCAACTAGCCCCCCCCCGCCCCCCCCCCCCCAAAAAACAAAAAAAACCCTCCCTTCTTGGTAAACTGGGCACTGTGTGTGTCAAGATCTACTCCAAAATATCCAGGTGGCTAAGAGATTTAATTATATTTGCACCAAAGCAGAGATCCCTTCCTTCTTTTCAATTGTTTTT
>NW_005871051.1:960416-966461 GCF_000147115.1 Myotis lucifugus | reverse complement strand
TTTCATATATATATATATATATATATATATATATATATATATATATATATATATATAATACACACACACACACGCACACATATGCATGCTCTGGTACCCACAGCTTATTATGATAGGATTTTTATGAACTTTACGTTGTTGTTCTCATTTGCATCATCAAAGCATTCTTGTATTACAAGAAAGAGATACTAGATCAGAGCTTTTCAGATAATTTGACTGAATATTAGCTTTTCATAGAGGCTAAATAATTGGTACCAATTTGTGTCCTTAGCATATAGTATTAATGTGAAAAATGATATTAGGCTGAACCAATATAATGTTTCTTTCCATTATATGTCAGATATTAACACTTGGCTCATTCTCTGGTTTGATGGGATTTAAACTTGCAGCATTGAAATGTCAATAACATTCATCCTTAGGACATTTCAAGTATAAAATTGTCAAAGACCTTTAAAGTGAGATTAGAGAGGCTCACGATTTGTTTGATTGCATGTGCTGAGTCATTCTTTGTGCTTTGATGAGTCAGCAGTTGAAGACTAAGTAAATGTATTTCTCTTCAACTCCCACTTCTGTTCTTCAATGCGCCTCAACAGAACCTCCAAGATGACTGCAACTTGGCGGTACTACTAGTAAATTCTTTCCTCTGATCTATTTTAATAACTTGCTTAATCCATAACTTCCCTCTGTGATTGTAGGACCAAACTGTAGGTGATAGCACTGGACTAAGTTTGTAAACTTTCCAACCTTTTAGGAAATGCCCCAGAAGCAACAGAATTCACAGACAGAAGCAAAACACAGGGCACTACAGTTCGGACAACACAACGAGGGCGTCCACACGGTTGATCTGAAGGGAGCATGTCGCACAGTGAGTGGCCGGACCGCCGAGAGCTTGGACTACACATACAGTATTCTAGACAAAAGAGTAAGACAAGAGATCTACACATGTTGCCTTGCATTTGTGGTAATCTACACCAATGAAAACACGTCCTACAGCTATATTTGATTATGTATGGATATATTTGAAATAGTATACATTGTCTTGATGTTTTTCTGTAATGTAAATAAACTATTTATATCACACAATATAGTTTTTTCTTTCCCATGTATTTGTTATATATAATAAATACTCAGTGATGAGAAAAAATGGCATTCTTAAATTTGCGGTACCTCATAACTGTCAGTACGATCAAGCCAGTGCGATCTGTGCAGGCCCAGTATTTCATCTCTCTCCACATTTTGAGGCAGAGCATTCGTTTATACAGGACTCAGTGGCTAGGTTTTGAGTGATTCCAAGACCAAGGGAAATAGTGGTTATTGGAAAAGAGAAAAAATAATTTACTTTATATTGAGTGAGGATAAAATATTTCAGATCTTTGAATCATCTCTATTTTATCAACTTTCTTCCCTGGCCCTCCATTTTCATCCCCAGAGCAGAAAAATCTCTGGCATATAAATTCAATCAAAGAAGAAGGGAAAGGAAAGTGTTTTATCACTCGTAACAGAGATGGGGAAGCATTTATTGGTTTTTATTTGCGAAGCATCTCAGAATCTCCCAGTTAAGTGCACATATCCGAGGGTCCTGAACAAGTTACATGTTAGGAATACACAGAGCACACAATCTATTCCATTTACGGGGTGGAATTAGCAACTATGGGAAAATTTTAATAACACCATTAAATGTGAAACCCCAAAATCATGAATTCTTTGAAGCCCCTTGCTATCTTTGTAGTTTATAGTTCTTTAAAAAGAAGTTGGAATCACAACCAAATACCTCATGAATAGTTTTATGATTAATGTAGCACTATTATTTGAAATGAAATGGAACTAAGGTGATGAAAATCCTATATAATAAAAGGCTAATATGCAAATCAACCAAACAGCAGAACGACTGGTCGCTATGATGCACACTGACCACCAGGGGGCAGTTGCTCAATGCAGGAGCTGCCCCCTGGTGGTCAGTGCGCTCCCACAGGGGGAGCACAACTCGGCCAGAAGTCGGGCTCATGGCTGGCAAGCGCAACAGTGGTGGTGGGAGCCTCTCCTACCTCCGTGGCAGCGCTAAGGATGTCCAACTGACAGCTTAGGCCCGCTCCCCAGTGGACCTAAGCCATCAGTTGAACAACCCTTGAGGGCTCCCGGACTGCAAGATGGCACAGGCCGGGCTGAGGGACCCCCCTCTCCGAGTGCATGAATTTCGTGCACCGGGCCTCTAGTATTTTATAAAATAGAGAAATATGTTTTAAGCATATTTATATGATGAGATAAAGAAAAAAATGAGTCCCACAGCATCTGAAAGAGCTTGGTGGGAAGTTGGTGGATTTTTGAGCACACAAATATCTAGGACTAATTTGTTTTAGAAGAAATTAACTAAAAATGTATCAAAGAAACATGAAAATAACAAATCAAATAATTGCCCTTTTTATGTAGTTCTTTATAGTTTTCTGTAGCTATAACAAAGCTTTCTTTGTCTCCTTCAAATGACCTCTGCATGGACCAAAAGGAGTGACACTCCTGTGTCAAAAAAAAGAAAGAAAAAATAAGACAAGGATCAAAGCAACACATTCTGAATATAAAATATTCAGTGAAAGATAAGGTTCCTTAAGTGATATTTAAGATATTTGCTAAAACATTAAAAGGTGTCAACCTTCATAGGAGGTGGGACTCTGTGAAACCTGTTTAACTAGGTTCGTCATCACTTTGAAAAGTGTGAATCCCTTGGCATAGCCATCACTCAGCTGTTCCCATAAACCAGCCCTATGCCTCTTGTACAAAACACACTTAGTTTAAACTTCTGTGAGGAATTTTGGTTTGGAAACAGGTGCAGAAATGTAACTAGCCCTGGTCTCCTTTAGCAGACAGGAGTTGTAGCAAGCAAACCCTTCTAAAGGAAGAGCAGAAATGCAACATCACAGGGCTTAGCGGCCTTAAAAGAAACACCAGTTTCACTGACTTGTACACTTTGTTGGGTGTTCTTGGACAATTCTAATTTTGAAAGAAATTATCCTCATATTGAGTTGAAATTTATTTCTCTATAGTTTCTACCCATGGCTCCTCTTTTTTTCTCTCTGGGACAAAGGAATATGAAATATGTATTTAAAATATCAGCTCAGATATCATATTTTCCACTCCCCCCCCCCGCCGCCACAGCCCATTTGCAAGTATTTTCTTCTTCAGATGAAACGTCCTCAATGTCCTCACCTGATCTTCATGTGTGTGATTCCCACACCCCCCTAGCACCTGCATCAGCCTTCCTTGCACAAACTCTCCTCAGTGAACTTATTTCTTCAGGTGCGGAGTTCAGAATTGCACGGATTACCACAGGTGTGGTCTGACCAGCATAGAATGTAGTCAGACTTCTAGAGAACAATTTAACTGAGAGCCATGATCTCTACATTCAAGTCCTACTGGACCACAGCTTTGCTATGGAACCATGAGCAAGTCATTCCACATCTCAGGTCTCAGTTCTCTTATCACTTCCATCTCTATACTCGTAACTCAAATTACTCGTATGTCAAATCAACAGTGAACGAGTGAGACACGTGATGCTGGGCTGATGTTGTGGCGTTCACTGTGATGTTCGCTGCGCCAACTAGCGGTGGGGTATCTGAAGCTGGCTCGTAACCCGAATTTTAGCTCGCAACTCAAAGCAAAAAATCGGCCGAGAGACGGCTCGTATCTCGAAAAACTCGTTAGTCGGGACACTCGTAAGTCAAGGCCCCACTGTAATTCCAAGATTCTAGATATTCACACCCAGTCACCATACGTTTACTATTGCTACCTAAGACCACATTCACTATTTTTGCTACTTATCCTAACTTAAAGTCAAAACTCTTTCTAAATAAACTGCTATTAAGCCATGTCATTCACTCATTAATTCATTGATTCATTATACATGTACAAGAGGCCTGGTGCACGAAATTCATGCACTGGGCGGGGCGGGGAGCTCCCTCAGCCCAGCCTGCCCCCTCTCACAGTCCGGGAGCCCTCAGGGGATGTCCTTCTGATGGCTTAGGCCCGCTCCCCATGGGCCTAACCTGCAGTCTGGCCTCCCTCTGCGGGAGGCAAATGGGCTGATCAGGGGAAGGCGCCACCCCCATCACCCCACTGCTGCTGCCACTGCCAGCCGCCGCAGCTGCCAAGGTGTTTTCATCAACATGGACTCCAGTGCCTTCACCATAAAAAAATGACAACTTTCTTTAGGCATTTTCAAGATGTCTCTTTCATAAGATATGACATTTCTCTTTTTTTTTTTTTTTTTTTGTCCTCACATGAGGATATTTTCCCATTGATTTTTATAGAGAGTGTGGAAGAGAGAGGGAAAGAGAGAAACATCAATGTGAGAGGCACACTTCAATTGGTTGCCTCCTGCATGAGCCCTGACCTGGGCCCTGGCCAGGGAGGAGCCTGCAACCTAGGTACATGCCCTTGATCAGAATCGAACCCGGGCCCCCTTGCGGGTTTGTGTCTCCACTCCGGCCCCAGCAGCCCAGTGCGCGGCTGCGGGGCTGGGGCTGGGGGCCAGCCCCCCTGCGTGTTGTTCTCTCCGGCTCCAGGGCTGGGCGCGGGCCGCTCTGTCTGTTGTTCTCTTAGGCTCTGGGCCCACTCCAGGCCCCTCCTCCTGAGCTGGTCATGACTGTTATGGCGTCCTGGCCTAATTTGCATATTACCTCTTTTTATATATATAGATTATACATGATATACTGGGGGTCACCCATGACCAGCATTGTGCTAATCTATGAGAAGACAGAGATAAGTAAGCCAGAGTCCCTGCCTGAACAGAGTTCACCGTCAGGTCATCTTGGTCTCTTGTATCAAAGATCACATAGCCCATGGGGGACCCAGAGATGTAAATAAAAGATTATAAAGATGTACAAAGGCCCCGAGAATGGCCAGTCCGGAATGTGTGGGGGCCCCCAGGAGAGGCTCCAGGTCGGGCAGACGTGCTTCTTCACGGTGAGATACACGGGCTGACTTCATTCTCCACACAAACTCTACTCGCTTCTGAGGTTTTATCCGCTCCCCATGCTCTCTCCATGCCCTTCTTCTCTCTGCCACACCCACAGCAGATCCCCATGCTCTCTCCATGCCCTTCTTCTCTCCGCCACACCCACAGCAGAAACAGCTAACGTGTGAGGCCTCCTGACTCCCTGGGCATCTTCCAAATTCGGTTATGGCGCTTCCCAGGTTCTTTCTTAATTTCGCAGACATGTCTGTCTCTCCCTCGGCCTGGGAGTAACAAGAAGGCAGAAATTAGGGCCTTGTCAGCTGTTTTCATTTATTCAACAAACGTTTAGTGGGCCCTAGCCGATTTGGCTATGTGGATAGAGCATCAGCCTGGGGACTGAAGGGTACTGGGTTCAATTCTGGTCAAGGGCACGAACCTCAGTTGTAGGCTCTATCCCCGGCCCTGGTCAGGGTACGTGCGGGAGGCAACCAATTGATGGGTCTCTCTCACAATTGATGCTTCTCTCTCTGTGTTTCTCCCCCTCCCTTCCACTGTCTCTGAAAATCAATGGAAAACTATCCTTGGGTAAGAATTAACAAACCTTGATTGGGTGCCTACCCCATGGCAGACATTGTTCTATGTGCTGTCATGCAGCAGTGAAGTGAGTCACAGGTCTCTGCTCTTAGATGTATACTCTAGCAGGAGGAGTGGGAGTGAGAATTAAACAATAACAACAACAGAACTAGAAATTTATACATTCTATTCAAAGAATTAAAAATGGAATGAGGTGATTCAGGGGTGTTTACCGGAAATTGGTCCCTCCGAGGAGAGTATAGTGTCTAAAGCTTTGCTGGGCTGGCATGGCTCAGTGGTTGAGTGTCGACCTATGAACCAGGAGCTCACAGTTCGATTCCCGGTCAGGGCACATGCCCGGGTTGTGGGCTCCATACCCAGTGTGGGGTGCGCAGTCCAGGAGGCAGCTGATCCATGATTCTCTCTCAATGATGTTCTATATCTCTCTCTCTCCCTCTCCCTCTCTCTGAATCATTAAAAATAAAAAATAAGAAATGGGATGGAGTCCCACGCCCCCCCCCCCCCCC
>NW_005871051.1:957935-960291 GCF_000147115.1 Myotis lucifugus | reverse complement strand
AGCAGAGCCCAGCGGGCCTTGTCGTCGAGCCCACAGCTCAGGCTGGGGACAGCCAGGATGTACCCAGAGGCTGGGGTTCATGCACCGGTGTCCACAGAGTAACATAGATCCCCTTCTAAATAAGATGTACATGCATGTTCATGTCCAATGACAGTGATGCGTGATTTACATGAAATTAACCCTCCTGCTTCGTTACAGCCGCGCGGGATTAAGAAGAAAGGGCTTTTCCTTTGTAAACAGCGGACGGGTCACCGCACGGCCTCTCTCTGAACTGGGCCTGGCCCACCGCAGGCTTCCTTCCCTCGGTCAGGAGTGCTGGGCGCTGAGTCTCCAGTTGGAGCCAAGCATCTGCTTTTTCTGAAATGTGGATGCATGAAGGGAGTGTTTTGCAGCAAGGATCTTGGGTTCAGAACTTTTGCATCCCTCGTGGAGTTTAACTCTCTGGGTAAAAACATCTGTACAGGGCAAGAGAATAAGTCTCTCTCTCTCTCTCTCTCTCTCTCTCTCTCTCTCTCTCTCTCTCTCTCCTCTCTCTCCTTTGTCTTCCAGAAGCAGCTAGGAAAATGCGCTCTTCAAAGGGCGATCCGATCCCAAGCTGCTCTGGCAACAAAGCGATGAAGGGCTGCCTCTTCTCTCATCTCACATCTGTCGCTTTTCTGCATCCCTTTTGGCCACAAACATGAACACAATTCTTCCCTGAATGGGACGTTGGATTGATTGCACATTGATGGGGAATTAAAAGTGAACTTCCCCGCGGCCCACACCAAGTGCCATTTTCTTACCCGGCTTCTGCCAGACCCGCTGCCAGAAACCCAGCGACAAAGGCGAGTCCCTGAGCTGAGCCTGCGCAGGAAGGAGATGATGGGCGGCAGCAGGGGACGTTCCATCCTCTGAAGCTCAGTGGGGCCCGAAAAGCTGCACAGAATCCCCCGAGGGGCTGAGTGCCCACGCACTGGCCACCACAGATGGACACTTCCTTTTGCCGCATTGGCAACCCCCTTTCCGCCGACTGCACGGGAGAGCCGGATGCCATAAAGACAGGCTTTGAGGGGGAGCGAGACCAGATCGCCTGTGAGTGCCTAGGAAAACTCCCACCAGATTGCATTGAATTCTAATTTGTAAATTGAAGTTAGGCAAATTACATGTTATTTTCAGAAAATATAAAAATAGCCCGGCCAGCGTGGCTTAGTGGTTGAGTGTTGGCCTATGAACCAGGAGGTCACGGTTCGATTCTTGGTCAGGGCACATGCCCAGGTTGTGGGCTCAATTCCCAGTGTGGGGGGTGCAGGAGCAGCCAATCAGTGATTCTCTCTTATCCTTGATGTTTCTATGTCTCTCTTCCTCTCCTTTCTCTCTGAAATCAAGAAGAAGAAGAAGAAGAAGAGGAGGAGGAGGAGGAGGAGGAGGAGGAGGAGGAGGAGGAGGAGGAAGAAGAAGAAATAAAAATAGGAAAATACATTCCTAACCCAGGGGCTGAGTTAATTTCTTAAGCAACACCTACAAACATGATGCCTAACGTACTAAATATCTATATCACACCATGAACTTCTATGAAAAGGTCATTAAGCAAAAATGGCATTTCATATTTGGAAGCACATGATATACTATACGAAACTATTATACTTGCTCATCCCTGCCTGTTTATTCACCAGCAAAACAGAGTGGAAAGACCTTTAAATTTTTGCGTCCACGCGGTCCTCCGTGGGGGAGATTTTCTAAGACATCTTTGCAAAGGCTGGAGCTGATAGGCAGTCACCTGAGAGTTTGGGGGAAACTGGTGCAGCCATCTGCATTTCGCTGCTTTCTTTTCATCACTGAAACGGTTTCTGTCAGGATCTGAGGCTTTAGAGAGATTAAGTCATTGATTTTCTTCCCTTCTTTGAAATCCAGGTCTTTCTGTTCTCCTGCGTTACCACCTCCCTGGCACCCGCAGCTCCCCATTGTGCCCTGTGCTGGGAATCAACCTTGAATTTTCCTTCCTTTGATCCTTAATTAAGCTGTTGTTTCAGTGTCCAAAAGCCTCTAAAGCTAGAATTTGAACAGTGACCACACTCAAAGGAACGCTATACCAGATTTGACCCTGACATACAAAATCAAAACTCCTTATATTTAAGACTAACCCTCCTCCTTTTTTTTTTTTTTACCTGAAGGAAATAGAATAAAACTGTCCTTAAAGGACTGACTTTTTCTTTCTGGTTATGTCTGAGGATTTTAAGAATTGATATTATGGTTTGTTGATTGATTGTGATATGTATGACGTACATGAAATGATAATTTATCACTAAGGATGAAAACACGGGAGAAACATTGATTTCAACTCATCTTTATAGGCGAGGTATTGTTTGGGGCACTTTAT
>NW_005871051.1:851043-957075 GCF_000147115.1 Myotis lucifugus | reverse complement strand
CTGGCAAGGGAGCAGTTAGGTGTCAATCAGGCCGGCAGGGAAGCAGTTAGGGGGTGATCAGGCTGGCAGGCGAGTGGTTAGGAGCCAGCAGTCCCGGATTGTGAGAGGGATGTCCGACTGCCAGTTTAGGCCCAGAGGGGTCCCAGATTGGAGAGGGTGCAGGTTGGGCTGAGGGACACCCCCCTCCAGTGCACGAATTTTGTGTACTGGACCTCTAGTAATTAATAAATAATAACACAAGAATAAATTCTGTGTTTCGCTACTCACAACTGGAAGCCTACTTTTGCCCCACCCTGTGTAGGTGTCAGGAGAGAGTGAACAAGATAATTCCGGATGGCTATCATACCAGCTTTTGTCTGGATCATGTATGTTTACTTGTTTTCCTGTCTCTTTTTCATCTCTGGCCCCTCTCCCCCAATGTTAAGCTTCATGTGGTTAAGAAGCCTATCTTGTTCATATGACCCTGGGTGCTTAGAACAGTTTCCAGAACACTGAAGGTTCTTAATTAATATTTGTTGAATGAATGAATGAATGAATTTATGAATGAATGAAATCAGTCATCTATGAGCTTCTGCCAATCTACCTGAAAAAACTGGCTATGTAAGTCGGAAACATAACAAGCCATTATGCATAAATCAGCAGAAGTTGGAAAAGACATGGTTTGAAAGTTGCCAGTCTCTGCAAGAGACCCCAACAGTCTAAGCAGACAGTGCGGAGGCTGCTAAAAGGGTCTTCGAGCCTTTCTCCCTTTGCCCTCTCTTTCATCCCACCCTCCATATCCGTACCAGCTTGCAGGCAGCACCCTGGTGGGGCAAAAGGTATTACGGAGCTGGTGGGCTATACATTACAGTCATTGCAACCTAGCAGCCACCCCCAGCTGAGCTCTTCAACTCGCTGCTCTGAGACCTTTCAAGGGCATCCACTTCCAGAAAGGTTTCGGGGCGTTACGTGCCCTTTGCCCCCCACCTGGCTTGTTACCTCATGTGCGCCGGACACTTCCGGGTGCATTTTGTCCCTCCATCAATTTAATTAGAAATTGTCAGATTGAAAACGACTTGTTGCGCCTGAAAGGCGCTGGAACTCGAAGATTCATTTGTGGAAGCTGTTCTCGTTCCCTTGTCTCTCATTTTGTCCTTTTAACGCCTCATGCCAAGAGGCAGAAGGGGACAATGCATTGCGGCCCCGGCACTGCCTGGAAAGCGGAACCAGAAAGCCCGTTTAGAACATGCGAGAAGGCGTCGTCCTTACTGGAACCCCCAGATGGTGTGCATATACCCTTTGAGTAGTCAGGGCAGAAACCTGCCTTTGCTTTATGTCTTATTAATATCGCCGATGTCTAACCTTTTCTCAAAGATGGGAAACTTGTTAAGTGGCTCTGCAGGGCCCAAAGGTGAACTGATACGTGAGATAAAAGTCAAACACTAATCGAGGCAAGACTGTAAAGGACCCAGGGCCCCTCGTCTGATTCCATTTGCTCGGGACGCAGGTCCTGGTTCTACCGTTCACCGGTCTTGTGCGGGGATGCCAGGAAAAGAGAGAAATGGTGGCTGCCGGAGAGCGGTACTCCCGAAGCTACAGGGGCAGAAGCTGTAAAATGAACGCTGCTTCCGTGAGGTCGGCCGTAAGTGGAAGAGATGGATTCCGAGTCAATGACCCCCAGCGAAGGCGGGCCGAGGGCCCTCTCTGGTGCCCAGAGCTTGCCTCCCCCTGCCAAGCCCTGGCCTATGGAGCAGTGGAGAGTGAGGAGAGGGAAACGCATTTTAAATGACCCAATTCCCAGGATCTCTCCTGCAATCCCTGCTTGTTTTAAAATTTCAAATAAAAGGAACCTGCCTCGTTAACGGTTCATAACAATGATTAGTAGGTGGAGGGTACAGCCCTGTCCCTGTCAGGCCCGAAATGTGTTCGAGAGAAAAATCCACGCGACGCTCCAGGAGACTGAACTGGTCTTAATTGCCTACATTCCGATCACGTGTCTGCACATTTATTATTTAAATTTGATGACTCCTTCCTTCCTTGGTACAACAAAAGTAAGCTGGAGGCCCGGGGAGATTTAGCTGCGCTGTGTTTGTTATCTGAATGGGGTCCATTCAAGTCCGCCCTGGGCCCAATGAATTAGTCTGAGAAGAGGCTACGGGGGAGGGAACTATAGTAGGAGCCACAAATCCAGAGCCAGGGCACCTGAGGGAACTGGACAGGGACCTGCCATTACAAGGCCCTCCGCACTGAGGGACGGGAACCGGGCACCATGGCAGCAGCGCCTTGTCACCTGCGGGAAGAGACTTGCCTGAAAACACATCGCAAGGACATCTAGGCCGCCGGCCCTCACTGAAGAAAGCACACCCACCCCACCGACTCTGTACAAAACAGATCCCCCCACAGCGCTGCCGCTGAACAACAAGGACGCGCTCAGAATCAGGAGTTCCCAATTGATTGTGAAAAGGCATGGCCGAGCACTTCTCGTTTCTGCTCTTGGTCCCAGTGTTGAGTCTGGGGTTTGGGGCGACCTGGGGGAGGGCGCTGAGGACCCTCGTCTGAGAGCGCAAACACCAGCTTTGGGAAGGGGGTTGTTGGGCACAGATCTTCAAAGTCTCTCGTCTGGGCACAGCGATGGCCACAGCTCTGGTGGCCAAGGATGCCCCTGCCCTGGCAGTGGGCAGCAGGGCATCGGCAGCACGGGCGGATCCGGTGCAGCACCAGCTGCCGGCGCTAAGCTGTGTTTCAGTGTCAGTCTCACACCCTGCTGGCTTTTGAAGGCGTGAGATCCTCTAAGAAACAAAGAGCTCTGAGGACGGGGCCATCACAGAAGCGCCAAGTGGGGAGGTGGGGCTTACAGCTCTGGGTCGGGTTTGCATTTCCGGGGGGAAAGGCCCACCCTGTGAGTGACACCAGAGAGACAGATATCAGACAAGCAAGGTCTCTGTTTCACTCAGAGGCTGTGAAGCCCTCCACAGCCCACACCTGTTGGAACCAAGCCTGCCCGCTGCCCTGAGTCTCAGTAAAGGCCCTACGACCGGCAGGATGCGATTTGCTGACCATCCTGATGGATACTTGAAAGAGAAGGGAAGAAGCAGAGAACTCCCTCTAAGGAATCTCCTTTACCACAGCTTTTGTAGTTCTTTTAAAGTCTTGTGGGGGAGGGGGCGGGGGGGCCGGGGGGAGACTAGAAACCTTTTCCCCTGAGTTCCGGCTGTCTTCGTTTTATAAAACGTGGCTCCGCTGTTATAACTGAGATTGAAAAGAAGTCTTTTCGTCTCCATTCAGAATCGAAATAGTGCCATTCAGGTCAGCCATCTTGGTTGTAAAATACAGTAAAAATTCAGCAGTGTAGCAAGACAATTACTGGCAGCACGAAGATTGTATGAGTGTGTGTGTGTGTGTGTGTGTGTGTGTGTGTGTGTGTGTGTGTGTTTGACCAATCGGGCCTTATCACTGTTCAAATGCGTGGTGGGTCCCAAATCACTAGAAATGGCTTTTGGAGGCAACTTTCAAAAGTGAACGCTCTCAAAATGGAAAGGTTGTTCAGATCTTAGAAAAACTAAAACAACAAATAAAGTTCAGGATGCGAGTTCTATAGAAATAAGAAATCATTTATGTAAATACGAAAGATTCAGGAAGGTTACATCAGATTTTAACGATTGTAGCATTGTTCACTTAATTTCTAGTCATTATGATAATGTCACACATTTAGAATGCATGTAGTGTTTATGTAGATGGAATCGCTCCTACTCGAAATTACGATTTTGAATTAATATGCCATTAAAAATGTCACTGGAAAGCGCGATGATGATTCTGCCGGCGGAATAACGCTCCCTGTTTCTTTTTATAAATGAAATTTCAGCATTTATTCTTTGATCTTCCTTAGATCTGGGAAACTGCAATGTTTCTGTTTAAGAATCCTCCTTATGCTACATTAGTGCCGTGTTCTGTGACAGCATGAAAATATGCCCAGACAGCCTTTCTAATGGTGATTTTCATTTTGTTACTGTCATTTCACTAAAAAACAACGGATGATGTTTCAGCTTATCACTTACAACAGTGAAGTTACTGAACTGATATTTATGTTCCCAGCAGATGACACAGAAACAAATATGTTGGAAATACCATCTGCACCGCGTTGGTCTCTCCCTTCACGGCCCCAGAGAGCTGTGGAAGCTCAGTCTTCGATGGAAGCGCAGACTTGGGGGCCACGATGCCACGCGACTACCCGAGAAAAATGGGGGAAGGGAGCAGGGGAGGCGGGGAACGTGGGACTGTGAGGTCTGCGACTCAGCAGGAACCCTTCCACTCTGGCCACGGGAGCTCTCCCTGCCGTTCGGCCCTCCGTCTCCCAGACTGGCCACTTGGCGCCTTGCCGCGCTGCCCACCTCTCCTCCAGCCTCCACTGGGTCTGACCCAGCTTCTCCATCTGCTGCTGGTGGCCACCCTGCTGCTCAGGAAACCCCAGAATACTCTGCGTGGGCCCACGTGGGAGGGGCCCCTCTCACAGCTATGGGAACCCAGAGAGGCGGCAGCTGGGTGGGGGGAAAGTTGGGAGGCAGAGCTTTGCTGGAGCAGCTCGCGCGGCCAGCAAGACAGACTCTCCATGTGGGGCTGGGGGCCTGTCTCTGGAGTTGTTAGGAGGCGTCGTGTGGGAAGCTCTCTGTCATTCCAAAAGGATTAGAAATGAGGAGGAGAACGCCTCTGAATGGGCCAGTGGATGAAATATTATAATAAATGAGGTTCTTCTCCTGCCGTGACCCAAGTAAATGATGCCCAGCAATTCAGGCAACTCCACTCTGCCTACATGTCCTGATGGTGGGTTGGCCAGACCTTGTCTCCATGGGTAGAAACATGATGTATCTTTGAAGTCTCTCTACCCTCCCCCACACACACTCTAACTGGGGTCATCTCCATTCATATATCTCATTAGAAGACAATAATCATTACAACAATAGTTAACACAAACTGGGCACTTAACTCTGACATAACTGGTGCTGAGCACCTTCCATGCTGGGCTGAGTAATTTTTCTTTGCCCCTCAGAGCCACTCTGCGTGTGTCATCACCCTGTTCTCTGCCCTTCCCTGTGCCCTGGGAGGTGAGCCATCTGGCCTTCACTTTTAGGATCCCTGGTTCTCTGACTTCTGAATGGGTTCAGCTTACATGCACAAGTCACTGGGAGCAGATGGGAGGGAGGGAGCAAAAGGAGGCCCTGCCACAGAAGGTTGGCCGGGTCCCTGTAGAGAAAGCCCTAGCCAGCAGCCCTCTCCTCTAGCTCTGATTCCTCCCCTCGTCCCTTCAGGCCTAGCTGTTCTGCTTCACCATCCTTGTTCTTTGCCTTAACCCTGCCCACACCTCTATGACATTCCCTGTATTAAACTCTTCTCAGTCGCCTGACTTCCATGGGGCATCTGCTCCCTCCTGGGACCCTGACTGATACACATGCGTAGCATCCTCTCGGCAGCATCACGAGGCAGGTGCCCTTTGATAGGAAACTATGACTTAAATCAGCTTAGAACTTGCCCCAGTTGATCTGTCTGATAAATGCAATGGCCAAAATGCAAAACCCATTTTTCCAACGCTGAACCAGTGCCCAATATTGTCAAGATGATCAATACTAACTTTGAGTTGATATTTATTTTCAGTGACCAATATTTAGGGTACTGTATTATTCAACAACATTTTATTGTTGCATAAATCATTATTCATTTGTATTAGCCTGTCACTTGCCCTTATTATTGCAAAACACCAAACTCTTGCTTAGGCTATTGCAATGCTACTCTATTAAGGATCATTTACTTGGTTTTACATAATGAAACAGTTCAAGCTAGCATAAGAAAAAAGGACAATCTCAGGTTGCGGTGGGAAGCCTCAAATCCCCCTCATGACCCTACTCCTGGTCTTTATGTCCTTGTATACTAGTAACTCCCTCCCCTTGAATGTTCACTAGATTTATTGACTAATGAACAGACTGTGGCAAAAGTAATGAGATGTCACTTCCAAGAACAGATTATTCTGTAAATGTCTTCTATTTGAACAATCGGTCTCCCTCATCCATTCTTGGATCACTGTCCCTGGAAAAAACAGCCACCTGTGGAAAGGCCCGGGTGACAAGAAACTGAGGCATCCAATTGCCATAGAGTGACCTTGGACATGAATGCTTCCCTGGTTGACCCTTCAGATGACTGCAGTCCCAGCCAACACTTGATTGCAGCCTTGAGAAAGACCCTGAGCCAGGGCCTCCCAGTAAACAGCGCCTAGATCCTTGACCCACAGAAAGTATGAGTTGATAAATATTTATTTTCAGTGACCAAGATTTAGGGTCATGTATTATTCAGTAGTAGATAACAGAGAGGCTTTGATTCTGAGAGTGGTCCCAGAGAAATAGAATCCTAAGGGTGAGTTGTCCAAACTGGTTCTGGGTTCTGTGAATCTCACAGGAAAGTTGAATGTGAAAAGGGGAGCGGCCGCATTCTGTGGCACACACATAGCATCGCTGATCTGCTAGCTCGCCTACCGCATGAGGGAGTGGCCAGGACTGCACCTGCCCCAACTGCCCCTGCATTTTCCCCTTCAGCTTCTCTGAATCCCTGGCAGGTCACTGTGCTTTGTTCACAGCCTTTTCTAGAGACTGCCGAACCAGCTCCTGCAATTGCAAGAGGTCAAATACCTTCAATATCATAAATGCAAGAATGTGTTTAACAAAAAGCCTAGGAAAGTCAGGAGCTTGTATAGTCAGCAGAAGAAGTGTGTTGAAACTCTTTCTCCAGCTCCACCCTAACCCAACTCTAGTCCACCAACTTCTCTTCTCAGGTCTCCCAACCCCAAATTCCATATTCTTGAGAGATATTCCAAAGCGGGATAATCTGCAGCTATCCCTGGTCCAATATGCTGCAGATTGATAATACTATGGTAAAGAGAGAGAGAGAGAGAGAGAGAGAGAGACCAAGAAAGAAGAACAAGACCAACCGCCCAACAGCCCATCACATGTTCTCAAAAGTTTTCCCTGTCTCGTCTTTCTCCTCTGATTGATCCTACCCATCGGGTAGGGTTAGGTCATAACTCCCTACCAGATATTGAGGGCTCGTCTCAACAAGGTCTAACACTACCATTTGAAGTTCAGCTAAATTTACCGATAATGTCCATCGCCTACATCTAATGTGTGTGCACAAGCCACTTTGAAACCCCATAAAGCTATATTTGTACATAATTATAAATGTTCAAATCTGGCCTTTTATTGGGATGACTTGTGGACTTCCAGTTGAGTTAAGCTTTACAAGGGTTACCCAGTTGTCTCACTTTGATACACACTGTCACCACTCTTTGGTCAGGGCACCGTAAGCAGAAAGGCTACCTGGGGATGCTTTCTAATATTATGAACAGAGAAAACAGAACTTTCTTCTTTAATTAAACTTGCACCCTTTTACTTTCAGTAACGTTTGTTTACCCAGTGGATGACCGCCTGGCAAGAAGGAAGCTACAACACCCTGGTCATGGTCTGCCCAACAAGGGCAGTGCGGGGGCAGTAGTGAGGACGTCTTAAAGGCACCTCGCAGGCACTGAAGGGCTTTTGTTTAGCACAAATCATGAGGTACACAAATGGGAACACTGTACATTCGCTTAAATGTGCACAATGTGCTTGAGCAGTTGTGCCAAAAGAACGTGTACTAGATGCTACTGTCCTTTGTGTCCCATTGTCTAATACCTCGTAGGCATTTTAAATTATAAAAATAAGGAAATCTGGCAACTAGAGTAATGGCTCTCGATGTTTTTTTGTGCATGAGAATCATCTGAAGAAGTTGTTTTGATAAAAATTCCTGAGCTCCAAATCCCACAATTCAGAGCCAGTTAATCCATAGTGGACCTGGGAATTTCAATATGGAACAGTCCCCACGGGTGAGTCTGATGAAAGGCGTCTTGCCTGTCCACACCTTGAAATGTTTGTGAAAATTGAAGTAAACCCAGAATTTGAACCAGTCAGTTCTTGGCTAGATAGACACAAAAATATCTCCTAATTCCTGTGAACCAAATCGTAGCACCAAGGCATCCCACAGCCCAGAAGGAATGACATTTGACCTGAAGGCCGGCCTTGAGTGAAAAAGGGGTTCAGCCCCCGGATCCGACAAGCAAAGGGAACCCTAGGAAGGAGGAGAGGCCGCATGAGCATGAGCGCCCTCAGCGTGGGTCTGGGAGCGTTTTGATAACAAGGCCTGTGATGCTCCGTGGTCGCGAGGAGAAATGCTCTAAATGTTAATCAAATGAGGGGGGAAAAAAGACCATTTGTTTTTAAGAAACAGCTTCTGTTTAGATGCTTGGAAAATGAGCCCGTAATAGCCTCCTTTTATTGGCGCCAACTCTGTGGGTTTGGTTGCTTTAGAATGATGTTATCAAACAACTTCCCTTAAGACCCGTGGCCCTGCCGCTGTGGCTTTGTGTCAGGCACAATTTAACCTTCGTTATGTTCTCAGCAGAGTGTCACTGTGAGATGCTGTGATCTCCACGCATTGCTTCCTCGTTTTGTTCTTCCACAGCCTCAAATGCCGGGCATCTTTCAGAAGCCTGTGCTGAGCGCAGCTGACCTGTCTGTTTCACCCACGCTCACCCTCGAGGTGACGGGCTTTCCGTGGCGTGTAGGTTTCAAGGATGATGGAGCGGGCAAGTACCGCTAACATGGAGCTGCTTGAATTGAATGGCAGGTGTGTACGGAACTGACCAGGTGTCTGGCCAAGGGTAAAGGGATGCTCAAGGATTCGGGGGGGGGGGGGGGGGCGGGCGGGGGGCAAAAGGCAGGACAGAGATGTGGGCAGGGGCGGGGCAGAGGCCAAGAGCTCCAGGCTGAATAAAAAGGCCATTGAAAACAAAAAGGAGAGTGAATTCTCATTCCATCAGAGACAATAAAAAATGAACAAAGAGTCATAGACCCAGAAAGTCAATGTCAGTGACCAGAGGAGTTGAAAGATACCAGGACAAAGACTAAAACTCTCACAGTAGTCAGCCGCTGCACTCCAGGAGTCAGGACAAGAGAGCCTTGTCATCTTTCTGCTGAACTTGGCAATGTTTCCCAGAGAGAGGCCTCTGTGTTGCTGACATCATCCGGGGCACCAGCGAAAGATGCAGGCATTGCCCGGCTGCTGTGTCTCAGAAGCGGAGCATCGACCCAGGAACCAGGAGGTCACGGTTCGATTCCCGATCAGGCCACATGCCCGGGTGGTGGCCTTGGTCCCTCGTGAGGGGGGTGAGGGAGGCAGCCGATCGATGATGTTTCTCTCTCATCGACCTTTCTATCTCCCTCTCCCTCTCCCTCCCTCTCTCCCTAAAAATCAATAAAAACATGTTTTCAAAAATGCCGGCCCTGGACTCTGCAAGGGGCACTGAAGGCGACTCTCCTTGGCGGGCGCACCTCCGCAGCGGGCTCTGCTCGTTCACTCACCCGGAGACTCGGTGCCAGTGGCCGAGCAACGGGCTTCATCCTACTCTCCTCCACCCCCATCTCGTTTAATACAATGAGATGTCAGCATCATCATCACAGAACTCGCATCTAGTTCCCTTGAAAACGGAACCTAGTAAGTGGGCGTTCCTAAGGGAACCAGGCTGCTGCCCTGGATATTTCTCATAGACCGAAAGGCACAGGCTCGGAACACTGCAGACCCTGGTGTCATAAAGTCTAGAAAGACGCATTTCCTGAGAATACCACTTTCTTACTGGAGCAGCAAGGCATGGCTTACTCGTCTCCTGGATCAATGTAGCAACCTTCCCCTAATGAGCTCTCCCCTGTTCCATTAGAATAATTGTAAAGATAAGATTTGAGACAGTAAACAGAGTCACCCACCGTGGGTATTGACCGTCAGTATAGGGAGTTCCATTCTCCCGACGCTCCACACGGCATTGCTCTATTCGACATCAAGTGTGAGAAGTTACCTCAAACACTCAGCGACACCCCCCCCCCGCCCCCTTATAGCTTTCTGTGATTTGAATGGGAGGTGAAACCTGCAGCAATACAGGTAACAACATAACATTTACTATCCATCCATAGCTCCTCTGCTCGGGGCAAGCAGCAAGTGAGCACACACGGGCCATACCAGCGGGGAGCAGGGCGAGAATTGGCCGCTGCAGTTTCCCCACAGATTGTTTGGAAAGGTGATCATGAAATTCCCCGATCGCTTGGTCTCAGGTCCCAGCTTATGCACACGGAGCACCATCCCCAGGAGGACAGGCAGCCACGCACACTGCCCTGGCTGAAGGGGAGGACAATGCCTGGAAACCACCATTGACCCCTGCTCTCCTCCGTTTACACGTGTGGCTTTGAGTCTTGTCCCGGAGTAAACAAAGCTGCCCTTGTACATCCCAGCCATGAAGGGCCTGACACTTGCTCAAGTTCATGGAGGATCGTGTGTACTTGTATGTTAAAGTAGCCTTGCAAGTCTTACCATTCTGGCATGCTTTAAGGAGTTCCCATTAAGTCTAAAATGCTTCAGAGATTAAAAGGGTATATTAATGTTATTAGAGACTTGAGATAAAATGCCATGCCTTGCAGGGTATCTTAGCACTTAATGAAAACATTTTCATCACATTCTGAGTCCATTATGCCAAATCTTCATTTCATAAGCTGTAAGATAATCTTATTTTAATTAGAGGGTAGATACCAAGTACATTAGAGTGATGCAGCTGGTTAAAGTCATCAGCTTTCTTCTCGTCAGGTAGAATGGCTGCTTCAGAGTTTGTTATATTGATGTGCGCCACAGGTGTCAGGAAAATGAAAAAAAGAACTAAGTATCTGTCTATGAATTCTGAATGTTTACAGAGCATCCACTGACTGTTTTCTAAGGCGGACCCTACATAGGTCTGCCCTAGCCAATACGGTAGCCATGTCACACATGGCGACTGAGACCTTGAAATATGGTGGCTCCAATTGAAATGTGCTGTCAGTACAAAGTACACACAGGAGTTCAAAACTCTATTCAAAAATATCTCAATAATGCATACATTGACTATATGTTGAAATAATTATATCTTGGTTATGTGGGCTACATAAAATATATTAACAGAATTAATTTTACCTATTGCTTTTTATTTTTCAAAATAGGGTTACTAGAAAACTTCTAGCTTCCTACATAGCTCACATTACATTTCTACTGGGCACGGGTGCTCTATATCATCTAAACAATGTGTGAGGTCAAATCTTAATTATTGATTGTCTATCATCCAGGATGTTAAAGAGTAAACATAATTGATAAATGGCCGATTGGCTCCACCTTAATTCTGAACAAATTTCTAAACACCTCCCCCGCCCCCGCCGCCCCGTCCAGTCGGCTCGGTGACAGAGTGAAAAGCTGGTCTCGTAGCAGCTCCCCAGGAAATGCCACTGGGCAAACCCGCGGCTGCAGAAGGAGGTGGGACAGTGCCTCCCAGAATCAGCCGTGGAAGCGCTGGGTCCTGGGAGCGGATGGGACATGGAGCCCAGTGTCTTGTGGGAGAATCACTCTTTACCAGCCTCACACTGATGGCCAGCATTCCAGCGGGACGGGGACAGCCTCAAGTTCCATCTCGTGGTCTTGCAATTCTTCCAAAGGGAAGGGGGTAGAAGGGGCACGTTTGGGTAAGAAACGTTTCAAAGAAGGCAACCCCCCCCCCCCCCCCGGAGACTGTGTTCAAGCACCTTGTCGGGAGGCCAGGAAAACTGGGCACCAATCGAAACAGACAGCGCTGAATCGAAAGCCACTCGTGCCAAGCTGGTAACGTACAAGAGCCATACAAATATTTCAAATTAAAACGTGCTACCCTCGAAGGAAAGGAATGTAGGGTAGGTCAGCAGCAAACTGAAAACAAATGGTCCATGAAGCAATCAAACAGCACCTCACAAGGGACTCCGGAGCAAACACGCAAACCCCTTCAAGTACCACAAGTCAGGAAGCCAGAAAATGCGGAGGTCCCTGGGGACGGAAAGCGATGGGAGGGAGAATCAGTTAGTTAGTGGCTTAGTCTTCACTGCAGAAGACTTTAGAAAGAGTCTCCCTCCATCCTGCTCTAAAGCAGACAAGTCAGAGGTATTAGAACAAACAGTAAAAAACACAAGATTTTTCTGGGCCAAAGTGACAAACGACATGTAAATAAATCTCCAGGACCAGACAGCTTCCACCTAAGAACTTCCGAAAGAACTCGACGGTGGGCTATGGGGTTGTGGACACGATGTACAGCCTGTTGTTCTTAAGCAGCGATGGGAGGAGAATGGCAGCTGGCCAGCATGACTCACACTCATCAGAAAAACTCCAGTGGAGATTCTGGAAACAAGTCTCTCAGTCTTATTTCTAAATTTGATAAGGTAATGGCATCTACATCAACATTAAAAACGCAATTCCTAGGGGAGTGTGGTTTATATGAGGGGGAGTCTTGGCTAATAATCTACGAGGGACATCTTTAGATGATTTGGGAAACTTAACCCAGATACTAAGCAATGTTTTTTTTTTGAGTGCTTATTGTTACAAACCTGAGTATTTATGAATAAAATTATATAATATTGGGGGATTTTATGAAAATACCCAAAAAGAAAAAAGTTAGGAAAAAGGATAGTTATAACAAGAAAAAAAGCAGACTGTCTGTGAGATGGATACACAGTGGTTTATTCTTTGCTTCCTGCTTTTGTGTGTTGGAAGATCTCCATAATAAAAGTAAACATTAGTCAAGGAGAGAACAGAGAAATATGTGAGCATGTGTCCAAAGGGAAACCAACGAGGACTGTTTATTTAGGTTTTTGAAAACTCTTTGACAAATCCCACCCTAACATTACACACACACACACACACACACACACACACACACACACACACACACACTGGGCTTTTCCAGTTACGATTAAGGTGCTTCTCACAGAGAGGGAATTGTTGTAGGGACAAAGGCAAAGGGGAAAGAGGAATGGGAATTTCTCTGGATGATACAGTGCTATCTCTAGTGGTATCTCTAATGATCCACTTTTGTATAGAATCTTAGAAGAAGAAGAAGAAGAAGAAGAAGAAGAAGAAGAAGAAGAAGAAGAAGAAGAAGGAGGAGGAGGAGGAGGAGGAGGAGGAGGAGGAGGAGGAGGAGGAGGAGGAGGAGGAGGAGGAGAAGGAGAAGGAGAAGGAGAAGGAGAAGGAGGAGGAGGAGGAGGAGGAGGAGGAGGAGGAGGAGGAGGAGGAAGAGGAGGAGGAGGAGGAAGAAGACCAGTGGAGAAGTCAAGTTTGTAGGTGACATGACACTCATGAAGTGTCCAAGCTTACGAGGGGATAAGTGCCCCACACCCTTCCAGGGCTGCCCAAATGGAAAGAAGGGTGATAGAGGGTCCTGAATGTGCATTAAGAGATACACTTTAAAAAAGAATAACTTAGAAATATATGTATAAGAAATGAGATCCTACCAATTACTAAAATTCTAGGAAAATGTTAGAAAGTACTATGAACCATTCCTCCTAACATTAGCTTATTTTGCCTCTAGGGCTAAAGAGAAAGACAATACTGAAGGCTCCTGGAAGGGAGTTTCAGACATAAAACATGGATGTGCCTCAGCAGCAAGCTGTCTGCTCTTTTCTGTCACCACATCTCAGTGACAGCACAACTAACCTGAAATGAAGCCTGAAGGAAAGCATCTAGAATCAGTAAAGGAGGTGAGTAGACTATCAAAATAGACTCAAACCATTAAAACTTCTTGGTTTAGAGTTACAAAGCTTGAATGATATAGTATGATCAATGTTTATTGGGGAAAAACCTATAAGTAGACAGATTGTGGCTTTATTTATCAATGTGTAAATTAAGGGCTATTCCTTGAAATGTTAAAGCTCTAGTTCTTAGACAAATACAATCAGTAGGATACTATGCAGTGAGAGCACACCTAGAAGTGATGTTGTCAGCCCCTCAAGAAAGGGTTAAAACTAGAAATGTAAAGGGATTGAAGGAAACTTTAGAAAAAATGTATGTCCAATTTACTGAGCATCACGGATGGATATTTAGAAAGCAAATCTACATCCTATATAGTAAAAGGCTAATATGCAAATAGACCAAATGGCAGAACAACTGAACAACCAAACAACTGAACAACTGGTTATTATGACATGCACTGACCACCAGGGGGCATGCACAAAACATGGCAGGCGTTGGCAACAGGCGGCAGAGTGCAGAACATGGAGGGCATCGGCCGTGGCAGGATGGTGAAGCAGGTGAGCAGGGGCACCAGTCAAGGCGGGGCACCAGTCACTGTCATTGGGGTGAGCCTCTGGTGGTTACTGAAAATTCTTTGCTCCCGCATGCCACGGTCCCACCTGGCACTCGCACCCACTGCCGGCACCAGCCCCGCTCACACCTGCTTCCAGAGCCACCATTCGCACCCCCTGCCATCACCCAGTGCCAGCCCCAATCGCTCAGCACCATCAGCAGGTGTGAGTGGGCCGGTGCTGTCAGTGCGTGGGAGCGGCGGCAGTGTGAGTGGGGCTGCCCGCAGACAGGGAACTGGGGGCTGTGGCAGGAAGGGCCAGGCAGGGGCACGGAGGATGGGCTAAGACCCGTCCCTCTGCCCACCGCAGCCTCGTGGCCCACAGTTCTTTTCAAGGTGCACGAATTCGTGCACTGGGCCCCTAGTTTTTTATAAAAGAGGAAACTAAGAAGGATAAAATAATTTACTATAATATCTTTTAGTGCTTCTCTCAGAATTGGAACAGTGCTAGGTGACATGAAAAAATTTAGAAGTTTTGTTGGATTAACTTCATCTTTGATTTATTGGTGTCACTTTTTTCTTTATTATAATTAAAAATTATTATGATACAAATCAGTATTAAATATCATAAACCATTCATTTACTAATTATAAAGATATAGGATAGTACCGCTCATGTGGCAAAAAGTTCCCCCTAAAAGTCCCAAATATTTATATTATGATGTTAGATTATTTTCATACAGAATTTATTCACCAATGATTAGAAAACTAGTATTGTAAATAATTTTCTTCCGTTTTTTCTTAAAAGCTGTAGTAATTTCATAAACATTACTTTTTTACTCATCCTGAAAGGCAGATAATATGCTTATAAGGAATTAATGTTTCAACATGTTACTCATTACATGTCTTTTAAATACCAAAAAGCTGAGTGTGAAATGGTTAGCTCATCTCATCCAATAACCAAGAATGTTTACCTGACACTCCAGGAAGCTAATGTAAAATAGAGATTAGATGACAATAGAGATGGTGTCTATCAACATGTCTACTTATTGATCTCGCGCTAAAATCATTGCAATACTTTCTAACCCTGTCATCATCTGTACTTAAAATCAACCAGTCATCATATTCCAAGAGAAAATATTTTGATGCCATATTTCTAACAAGACAGCATAACTTCTTCCCTTCTTTCAGCTCTGCTGTGCATAGCCTCACCTTATTCTAGGTAGCTGAAACGTATATTTGTGACTTTATCAGTTATAAAGCCCAGAGTGAGGGTCAAGTGAAACTTCCTGTTCTCCTGCAGCGGGTGGTGGTGAAGGGGCAGGATGTCCGGTGCCTGGAGCGGCCACACTCTTGTCCAGCTTGCCACCGTGTCCCTGACTCAACGCCCAGACTGTCTCTCCGCTCTCTGGTAGAGGTTAGGTAAACAGCAAAAATACAGAAACCTCGTCATTAGGACCAGCATTAGCCCTCGCCTAATAATAATAATCGTTTGCCTGCTTGGTGTTCTAAGAAGAAAAGTATTCACTTACAATAGCTCATTAGCTAAAATGTTAAAAATGGCAATCTCTGGTTTTGGTTTGATTGATCATTTTAATTTCCTTTTTTATATTTTTCATTTTCCAGTTTCCTTTCATATAAATTAATTGACTTACAATCAGGCAAAGCATTAGGGCATTTTAAAATAGGTATCACAAATGTCCATTTCTGTGATCTGGAAGAAGTCTAGATAGTCAAGAATATCTCCCTGGCAATCCAGGTTTTTAGGACTGGAGCTTTTATCATGTGAATCAACGGAAAAAATAAAACGATGTATGGGACTGTGCTTGGGGTTTTGATGAAAACATCTCACTACCTACCATCTCCTCTGTCCAAGTGACACAGACTTAGGGACGCACTCGGCCGTCACAGCACACACACAGCAGGCCACTGTCTTTGTCAAGTGACTCTGCTGTGTCTGGATCATGAGACGGGGCTTGACATTTTGGAGCAAAATGCCACAGATTCTCAAAATAGGACTCTGAGAGCTCTCAGGGTCCACGTCCAAATACCACGGGAGCCTTTACTCCGCCAAGGGAGCGAAGTGGGGATTTCACTTAACTCCCTTCACTCGTGGAATCTCAACCAGTTGTTCCCTAAATCGCAAAGCGAAGACTCAGCAAAAGAGCCTCGGAATGATATCACCCATTGTTTATGGCTGAGTGAGCGTCCAGGGGGCTGCTATATGCTGAGCACACAGCTATTTGTCATGGAGCCATCAATCAAATTCAGTTGATAATAGAAATCCCTAAATAAGTGAATTATAGAAATCAATGAGTCTGCTATTCTTTCAGAGTTTAAAATCACTAAAAAAAATTTACCATGGATTTAGAAGGCAATTAAATAGCGGGGCATCAATATTCTCTTACTCGTTTCGCAGCTTTCAGGCCTAACCGCACCGTTAAGCAAAGACCCAGAGAGACTGCTAAAGGCAGAGTCCACTGGGGTTGTCCTGGGAATAACGGGAATGCAGGCGGTGGTCAAGTTGAGTTAACCAGTCCATGGGCTCCTAATTACAAACTATAGTGACCTCCTTGGGGCCCATCCCATTATACCTCCCGATGCAAACCCAGCTCTCACTTCCCTATTATCTCAATCATCAGGGCCAGAGGGAAGTAAGACATGAAACCCCACAGGCAATCCAGGCCTCCCCCAGTAGCTGTGAAGTGTCTCACCTCTCCTTTCACATCACTAAGAGTAACAATGACTTTATGGAGCCTCATCTTTCCTCTTGTGTCATCACAAGGCATTCTCAATGCCTGAAATTCCCAGGTGATATTTAGGAAGGAGAAGATAAAGGGCTCAGATAGTTGTAAATTCAATGGTATGCCCTGAAGTGGCTGGGTTCAAGGTATTTGTTGGTATGGAATCTACAGATTGGCTTTGTGTAGTCTGAGGCTGGGGAGAGCATGTTACATACCTGGTTCTGTTTCACACATTGAAGATACAAAGAGGGGGAAAAAATTAAAAGTAAAAAGAGAGGAACAAATCATGGGTCCTTCCTCAAAGAAGCTCCAAGCTGATGAGGAAGAAAGATGTGGGAACCAGTCATCGCCATGAAGTGTGAGAGGCATGTTACTGTGTAAGATACAAGCAGCACCGAGCAGGCTGAGCAAAGCTTTAAGGGCTCAGGACCCAGAAAAGGCTCACAGGAGGTGATGACCTACCTATTAGTGGCCAGGATGCCTTTGAAGACTCAATAACATTTAGCCAACAAGGAACAGAGAACAATTCATATACAGGTCTTAGCATGTGCAAAGCTACAGAGCATAGAAGAGCTTAGTGCTTGGGGACAGCCTGGTATTTGCGGAATAGCTTTGTAAATTTGTTTGTAAGTAATTTGGTGTGGTTGGAATGGCAAGTGAGCAATGATAAGAGCCTCTGTCCTGTTAGTGTACAAACCATCCATCCCTCCTCTGATCGAGGGCTATTTACCGGGACAAATCCGATGGGCTTCCTGGTTTGTGCATCTTTAGTTCTGGCTGAAGCTCTGACTATCACTCAGTCTTCATCGGGTGCTGTCTTTCCTGGTCCTGAGCAGCTGACCTTCTGGGGTGCTCCACTGTGACCCACACTCGCCTTCCTTGCAAACACATAGAAGAAAAACTGACCCTGAGAGAGCCGATGTGCTTTTATGAAAATGTAATTACCAACTGGGCTTTATTGCTGAAAATACAAATTAAATTCTCCCCTCCCTCCCTTATCCTATCTTTCCTCCTCCTGCACTCCAGTCAAAGATGTACTCTTAGTGTGCACCCAAAGAATACGTTTTATCTTGTTGAATATCCTTTGATTATAGGGATCGCACTGTATTTACAACTGTTCCTGGCAGAGGGTTTGCCTACCAATGACTGATGAACAGAGCAATCAATCAGTTCTTCTGATTGCTGCATTGAGGACAAACGTGGAAACATATGCCATAGAGAGCCAACCAGTCAAAGCAAAGGAAAATATTGTACATTGTCTGCCATTTTAATAAACTAAGAGCAAAGACTTATAAGAAATCATAAACATTTGTCTTAGCAAATGTCCTACCTAAAAATAATGCCAGGCAGTGTTAGTTACGATGACTTAGCTATAAGAAATGGAAAGTTTATTGTCTAAACAAAAAGGAGAATGTATTCTCTCACATAAGAAGAAGTCTAAATTCAGTGACTCAACAATTACATCTTTGTTATTGGTCATCTTCAGGATTGCATACCTGTGTGCCTCGTAGTTTCAAACACCACATGGCCACATGCTATCCAATTGTCAGATTGAAAAATGAGGACACATCTTTCTCATATTTTCTTCATATCCTTTTAGCCAGAATTGCATCGCTTGCCCAGTCCTAAGCCAATGGCAGTCAAGGGGACTGGATTTATTGTGATTGCCTCAGTCTTGAACTAATCAAGATCCACCATGCCAAGGGGCTAGGGAAGTCCAGCTTCGTCCAGGAGCATGAAGAAGTCAGGGTTCTGAAGAAGAAATTAGGGGATGGAGAAGCACAAGCAGGATTTGCTGTTAAATAAGCAGCTAATTGTGTCTGCAATAGCCAACGGCATACTTAACTTCATCTCATTGCACTCATTCAATTTCCAAAAAGCCAAAGAAACAACAGGTCAACTGCTATTTGACATAACAAGAGGCACACTGTATTTACTTTTAAGAAAGAAGAAACAGATAAATAATACTTCAACAAAAAAATAAGCAAATGAAAGAAAATAATTTAAGATCATAAAGAATTTTGGGCACCATGATCTTGGAGTAAAAAAAAATCTTGCCCGGATGGTGTGGCTCAGTGGTTGAGTGGCAACCTATGAACCAGGAGGTCATGGTTTGAATCCTGGTGAGGGCACATGCCCAGTTTGTGGGCTCAATCCTCAGTGTAGGCTGCACAGGAGGCAGCCAATCAATGATTCTGTCTCATCATTGATGTTTCTATCTCTCTTTCCCTCTCCCTTCTTCTCTGAAATCAATAAAAATATTTTTTTTTAATCTTATGCTCAACTATTGTAGATTGTTTTTCCAAAATAAATATTAGAATCTCAGTGATTCATTCGATACAATAAGTCCAAGTTCCTCCATGTTTTTCTTCCATTGACAATAGAGATTGAAAAGTGATCATATTTAATACAAGAGACAATTAACTTAAATAAAAAAACAGCCAAAGACTGAACTTGCAGCTATAGCTCTTATAATTACACTTGCTCTGTCTGAAATCCTCTACCCAGAAATATGCAGTTTTTCACAAAGTCTTTGAGGTTAATGCTAATTAATTTGTTAATTTATTCAAACGTTATTTTGGTGGGCAGAATAATTTAGTTTCAACCACAAGTTAATGCAGTTTTAAGAAACCTTTCTGGAATTCAGTGCCTGTCACACATTTAGCGTTAATACCATGTTGCAATATTTAAGTTTATTAACATAAAGTATTTCAAGCTATACATTTTAAAATTAATCTCAAACTAAATTGAAGATTACACTCATTAAGCATACCTTTAAGAGTTGACTATCGGGCATAACAATCACCACTAGTTGCCTAGCAACCCTGTACCCGCACTTATCCTAAACACTAATATAAAACTGGCCATGAATATATATCCACTTCAAGTCTCTGTTTGCTGGAAAAATGCACTTTGCTTGCTATTAATAATTCTGCATTTTGCTGTAATGGGGAGTTGAATTTCAATGAAGGGCCGAGAAGGGGGCGTCCTGGCCATTAAGCTGCCATCCACTCTCCACCAGCCGTCCTAGGAATGACGCCCAGTCATTAAAGCAATGATGTCAATCACCGGTCATCACGGTTAAGATAAAATTAATATCAGATGAGTATCTCGAGCCATCTTTTTTTAAAGCCACGTGGAAAATAGACTTTGTTTCCATACATTCTCATTTCCGAACAGAATGTGCAATTAGATTAGGAGAGCCCGGGGGCATTCTCAAGGCTCTCTTAGCCTTTCAAACGCCTGCGGTAGGCCCCACAGTTACAAATGTCACCTCTCATCCCCTTTCCCTGCTCGCATGCATTACAACAGGTAAGCTTCCTGGTTCCCCTGCGTTCCCTGGTCGGTACAGTGCCTTAGGAGTCTCCGGTGCCACCCGTGCCAAGCGCTCTCTGAAGCACAGAGCTGAGCTCGGCCAACTGCGCTTGGCTGCGCGGCCCCTCCTGGGCCCCCCAGCTGGCAGGCGGGTATGCTAATAGCATTCATTAGCCCGGTGTGACAGCAGCTCAAACAGGACTCCAAGCCCTGCAGGCCGCTGTGCCATGTCAGGAGGCACCGCCAACTCAGAGGCGACGATGACAGCCTTGATCGGGGAGCAGTCCTGCCAGCAGCCCCGACGTGATTCCTGGCACCTAGCAGGCTTGGCAAAGGCGGCGGTGATGAGCTGAGCTGAAATGCCAGGCGCTGGGACTGTCTTTGAAGTAATTGTTCTCTGGGGGAACAAGGGACACGATGAAAAAGCTTTCAGGGACCGGCCGTGGGCCCCGCAGGACCGGTTTCCATTCCAGCTGATACTCTGCTGAGCAAGGCTCTCTCCACTGGAGAAGGAAGCTAAGGAGGCTGTGGGGAGGGGGGGGGGGACGAAGAGAGATGGGAGCCCGATAGGGAGAGTGTGGGCGGGAGGCAGCGGGAAGGCAGGGAGGAGTTTCAGAATCTCTGTCAGGAATCAAGAGCACTGACATAGCTTTCATCACTTAGTCTTCACATTCAACACCCCAGGGCGGGAGGGGAAGGGGCCGGACAGGGGGCTCCACAGGCCAGGGAGGCCCAGAGGGGTCCACTCCCCGAAGATGCTGGTGGGAAACAGGGAAGCCTCTGGCCTCCCTCCCTCTCCCCCCAGGGCTCTTGGCTCTGTCAGGATGGACCTGAGAAAAGTGACTGAGAGAGCTTTCTGGAAGCTCAGGCCCCTGAGCCTCTGCATAGCATCCTCTCACCAGGCAATTCTTTACGTGGGAACGGGCCCCAGGCTACAGTTGGGCCGAAAGGAATCATTGCTCATTCTGTAGTGAACTCTCCTTCTTCTGAGTCAAATTGGAGGTCACTGGCTAAACAAACTGGGAAGCACGCATCTTACAAGCCTGCAGAGTGTCCCCGTGGACACAGCTGGGCAGCGTTAGCGCCCCTTGCTCTTCATGAGAGAAAACATCACCAGCTGACCATAAACACATGCCAGGATGGGCAACCGAGGACGTTGCAGATCACGTCCCCTCTGCTCTGCTTGTTCTAGAAAGTGAGACCCAGGCATATTTGACCCCCCCCCCCCCCGCCCCCACACACACACACACACAATGTTATGATCCCAGAGAAGCTGTATATTTCAGTGTGTGCTTTTGATTTCCGCATGTAACAAGGCCTACCCATGAGGCTCATCAGCCACACCTCTCGTCTGTTTTCTCCAAAGGTCTCCCTGGCCCCTTCTCTCTTCTTCTTATCCTTATTCTTTACCAAAGGCAGCCATTTATTGCTGCGTTTCAGCTCTCACCTCCATATGGGAATGCTCATCGACCTCGCTCCAGAGCCCAGTTATCTGTACCAGCTCCAGGCCCAAGCTGCCACTGGCCTCCTGGGGGCGCTCATGTACACAGGCCTGGCTAGCGACATATTTTGATACACAGCTGCCAACTCAAATTCTACTTGTCCCCAAATCCTCCTCTGTGTCCCAGTTCCACGCATAGCATCATTATCGCTTTATGCGCCCTGTTCAAGACCTTGGCGTCATCTTCACTCCCTCTTGTCTCCCACACCTGATTTGATGAAAACTTTGCTGATTAACTCTCAGGTCTCTCGCGTTAATCCCTGAATGCCATTCCCAGCGTGCTTTTCTAAGTTGGGAGCCATGCTATGAAATAAGTGGTGCATTAAAGATAAAGCTAGAATATAACCACTGCGATATTCTTTCAGTGGGAAAATAGTCTATAGCCCTACTAACCAACCACCTTCAACTCATTCCTGACTCTGTGTACTGTCCCCCAAATGTCTACCCAGTCAGTTCCAACTCTTGTGACTCCACCTCCACTTCTCTTCTACTTGCGACCTCAGGACCTGCTGCTGTTCCAATTCTGCCCCCAAAACTCTCACCTGGATTTTGTAAGAGTCTCCTAATCTGTTTTTGTTACATGTATTGCTACGAGGTTTGCTGTTGAAAACATTAATCTAATCGTGACCTACCCCTACTTAAAAACGACCACACTTCTATCTCAGGAGCGGTTAATCGGGCACTAAACCATCTTTGTGATGTGGCTCGGGCCTGTTACTCCAGTCTTCCCTCCTTCCGTACGCACTCTGATATTCCAGAGTCAGCATCCCACTGCCATGTAGATGCACGGATATCCCAACTACAACTTTCTTCTTGCCGCATTCTACCCATCCTCTGGATTGTTCACATCCTACGTCCTTCGGAAGTAATTGCCTCTATCTTCCCCCTGTAAACCAGCTGCTAACTCAGACTCCCTCAGCAGTAGACAAATGCCAGTCAGCATTCACAAGGTTTGCCAGTATTCTTTCTCTGAAAGAAAGATGGCCAGGTTGTGTGTAAGAGCATCTTGTGAAACATACCACATACAGAAAGGCGTGTAGTTATGATTCTTTCCTGTGATAGACATGAAAAGTTAGCATCCTAATAGTTAGGTTAGTGAACAGATTCATGTAACTGGGAAACGTGATTTACACTAACTTCAGTTCCGTTAAAGGGGTGCTCTGCTCGCTACCATCACCTGGTCTGTGTGTCCCCCCCCCAAACGTTTGAGGTAGAAATTAGTTGGGAAAGCGATGCTCCCCTGGTGTGGCTCTCTCCCGACCCCTTCACTCTGGCTCTGAAGAAATCCTGGTGACCTTGATCTTCCTCAACTCGCATCGACAGAACTTCTAGACCAACAAAGACGGCCATTCAGTGAGAAAAAATCAGTTACAACTGGACGCGGCTGAGAGGAGCCTCTCTGGCTGAGAGTGAGACAGACATCAAATGCACTGTGGGGTGACCCTCTCCAGGCCTCCAGGGCGCCTGCTGGAGAGGATGGGAGCCGCGTGTGGAGTGACCACCACCTCCCCGAGCTCTCTTGCTGACTTCAGGGCCCGTGTCACTCGCGTGCTGTCAGTCACATCGCCCAGGTCACAGGCGGTGAGGGCACCCAGATGATAACACACATGCAAATGCTTTACCGAAACCCCACATTCTGAGTGGGACAGCTCATTCTGCAGCCTCCGTGCGTCCCTCCTCCCCGAGGGAATAACTGGTTGCGGATGGCCCATCCCTGTGTCCCTGCCAGCAGAGGCTCGGCCACGTGGGTCTTCCTTCAGATCGTCCTTCCACAACACGAAGTGGGCTGAGCCACTAACCCAGGGGGAAGGGAAAGGGAAGACTTACCTGGATCCCCTCTCTCCATCGCCCAGATCAGCCGTGTGCCTATCTGCACGTTGCCGGAGTTGGGTGGTCTCTGTGAGAGAAGCTGTGCCACCTTCACGGAGGACATAACTGGAATCACAGGGTTTCAGGGCTGGCAGGGCCACGGCGATCGGGGCTGAGTGACGTTTACCTGGGAGGTGGGGTTTTCTTTCCCTCTGCGGGTCGGACGGCACTGTCTGCGCAGGCTGCTCTGTCATCCTGAGACTGAACTCTCTCCCCACGAGGGGAGGGGATGCTCTGTGCCTTGTCCGTATTGTAAGCGGCAGTGACGGGCACCTCTCAGGGTGTTTTGTTTGTTCCTGCTGCCGTGCCCGCCGGAAACACAGTCTGGCACCCTCACATCTCGTTCTAATCACAATCTGCCCTCTCTCCAAATGGTCTCCGGAGGAGCGAAACACACAGGCCAGGAAAGACACGCTACTGAACAACCCGGACGGCGCCGCAAAGGAAAACCCATCGGATGTGTTTCTTGACAAAAATCTTCAGAAAAACACACATACCTCTAAGTGTCATTTCAGTGCTGAGTACAACACAGCTGGCACGAGGATGGCTAAGTCAGAATTACAAGAGGGAGAGAAATGAAGATCTGCGCATGGAAAGGTGTGCACATTGCATACTCTGAGGGGAAGAAATGTGGACATTATAACAATAATTTAAAAACATGCAACATAAAGGTCTTTTTAACTACCCAGTAGTGTACACGTGCCATTATGATCTGCCTGATCGGCTTGTACATCCATGGATGTCAGCAACTTATTGTTTATGCGGTTTCCTTTTTTGTTTGTTTTTGGAGAAGGACGGGATCGATAATCTTGCATCGCATCTTGTACAGACAAGATGCTTACTATCTGTGTGTTGAATAAAGAACACCTGAATAAAGAGCACAGACACCATAGGATGATTAAGTTGTTGAATGGATGAAATTATGTTTTAAAGGGAAGGCAAGAGAACGAAATCGTAAATGGACCATAAACACGCTAATGGGTTAGAGTCACTGAAGAGCATTCTAATGTGACTCCCAAAATGCTCTCTCTCTAGTAAACGAGAGGCTGTGAATCTAAGGCGTTTCTCTACCTGCTTCCAGGGGAGGAACATTAAAGCGCGGTCAGATTTCCTTTCTCGACAGGGCGAGCCAGAACGCACCCCCCCACACCCCCCCACGGGGTGGTAACTAGCGGGCTGGTCACCGAGAGCTTCGGACATACACTGGTCCCCGCTGGGCGAGGAGGAAGGATGGGTCTCCTAACAGCTTCCTCAGAGCATCTGCAGTGTCGCTGCTGGAGTCGCAACACCAACACTGAGCTGAAGCCCCGCTGCTGCTTTATTGAGCAGCCATTCTACGGTTTCCAAAGGAGAAGAGACCACAACAAGGAAACCTGCTCCAGCCGCACCCGCAGCTCTGCAGTCCTGGCTTCCCCACAAAATGCAGGTGGTGGGAGGCAAGGAGGAGAACCTGTGAAATGCAGGTGGTGGGAGGCAAGGAGGAGAACCTGTGACACCATTGATGGAAGATCCAACGTGTCCCGCCTGTG
The DNA here is from genome assembly GCF_000147115.1 of Myotis lucifugus. Classification (NCBI taxonomy): domain Eukaryota; kingdom Metazoa; phylum Chordata; class Mammalia; order Chiroptera; family Vespertilionidae; genus Myotis; species Myotis lucifugus. Next base: position 931,960 of record NW_005871051.1, on the reverse strand, counting down.
TGAGGGACCCCAGTACTCCCCCAACGTGTCCCGCCTGTGTGAGGGACCCCAATACTCCCCCAACCTGTCCACCTGTGGGAGGGACCCCAATACTCCCCCAACCTGTCCCACCTGTGGGAGGGACCCCAATACTCCCCCAACCTGTCCTACCTGTGGGAGGGACCCCAATACTTCCCCAACCTGTCCCACCTGTGGGAGGGACACACTATTTCACCGAAGAACCAGGAAACTAACATAAGTTTCTCCTGAGAAAGTACACAGCACGGAAATGCAAATATATCATCTTTAAGGCCAACAGCTACATCACCATCAGTTTTCTCCTTGAAAAGCGCCTGTGGAAGGAAAGAAATGCCCTATTCAAATGTAAAGCTCTTCAGCCCAGGCTAATAACTTCTTATGTTAAAATGGTTTCATGAGATCATTTCACCTGAGGAAAAAAACAGGATACGTAAGAGATGAAACTCCGGCCAAGGACACAATGCTGGAAAAACACACCGCAGACAACTGCTGGTGGCAAAGCTGTAAAAAACAACACGGGGGTCAAACATGGATTCCAACAGCTGGTTCCCAGGGACCTGGACGGCATATTCACACAAGCCTGCTCTTCGGCTGGGCTGCCGGCTTCTCAGGCGCAGACCTCTCGCTGATGCACATGTGGATGAAGCTGCCTGGAGGCCTTCGCCAAGCCACCGGCTCCTTGAGCCCATCCCCTCGCTGCTCCTGCCGGGAACAGCTTGAGGCTTTGTGCGTTGCCCAGAGTCAAAAGTTCACTCTAGCTCCGGGACGTTGGCAGCCGCCCCTGAAGAGAACAACAACACCGTCTGCAAAGTCAAAACCCTTGGCCAGCTCCTCGCTGCTTGCCTCCGACGTCAGCGAGAAGGCCGTGAAAAGAATGCAAGCCGAGGACTCAACCTGTTTTCAAACAGTGCCCTGAACACACTCGAATTCGGTGCCTATCCGATGACAGGAGCATCAGGTGGTGCTGGGCTGAGTAAAGAAAAGGACCACATCTGTTTCGGTGCAGCTCTCCTAGACACTGTAAAGCAGCCATGCGATGAATACGTGTTGACTGCCTGCTCTGTGTAGAGGGGCTAGGAATACCATGGTGAACAAGACTTGGACCTTGTCCTTGAAGTGTTAAAATAAAGCATTCCACAAATAAGCATTCTCCTCATTCCAGACCTCAAACTTCTGTAAGAGAAATGGTATAAATGTCATTTAAATCTGTTTTTATTAATATCAGAGAGAAGGGAGAGGGAGAGAGAGAGAGAAACATCAATGATGAGAGAGAATCATTGACCAGCTGCCTCCCGCACGCGCTCCCCTTCCTCCCCCACCCTCCGCCACACACACACACACACACACACACACACACACACACACACTGGAGATGAAGCCCTGGGCATGTGCCCTGACGGGAATCCAACCGGTGACCTCTTGGTTCCTGGGTCGATGCTCAACCGCTGAGCCACCCGGCTGGGGGAAATGTGATTGAAACCAAAGGTGGCTCTGTCCACATGCGCCTTCAGAGGAGCAGGGGTGTGAGTGGTGGCAGTGACACAGGTCACATAATCGGGGAGAAAGGAGCGCGGTGGGACATGGAGTTCAGCGCATTGTTTAGCAAAGTACAATGGTGGCCCACAGCCATGCAGAGGAAGCCCGAGCAGTCATGGGTAGGAAGCAGAGACTGCCGGATTGCTCAGCATAAACAAGTATGAGAAAATGTTATTTTCCTCTTTGGAGTGGCTGAAAGGCAGTACAGAGAGGGAAAAGAGAGAGGGAAAACAAACAAACAAACAAACAAACAAAAAACAAACAAAAAACCCAGCAGGCATCCAGAACTTGATTTGGGAGAAATGGCTGAGGGGTTTTTGAAGAGCGCGGTGTTTCATTTGGACTGTCTGCCTGTGGATGCCATATAACTCCTCTGGCTCGTACTCGTTTCCTCAGTAAAATGCTGCCACACACCGCTGCTTCCCAGATGCTATTTTAGGAAGAGGAGGGAAAGACTCCTGGAGCCCATGTCCTATGTCTGGGCTGATGCCAGTGAGAGGGAACGGAGTTTGCCACCTCAGTGTGTCAGCGGGGAAACGGCACCAGAATGTCACCGGCGATGGGACCTCGGCTCAGCAACCTGGGTTCTTGAGTTCTGGCTCAGAAAGAATTCGGAGCCAAGACTCCAATACAAGCCAACATTTATTTAGCGAGTCACAGAGGGAGAAGAAGTGAGCCAGCGGGGCTGCGTGGGCTCAGGAAACCAGTTACAGAGGCAAAAGAAGGGCCCTTGGAGCTTAGGAGAAAGAAAGACAAAACACATGCCTGAACAAAGAAGGCACGGGCGGCTTTAGGGAGAGAAAGAGAGTAGGGGCCTTCATCTTGGCGAGGATTTCAGGGGAGGTCTCAGGGGAGGTCTCAATGGAATACTCACCAGGTGTGTCCTTCCAGAGTCCTGGTCTCCATGGATTGGTCAGCCGTAGGGGAGGGAGGCATTAGTCATTGCATCTGGTCCTGATATCAACCATGGCATCACTCCATCTGGTTTTGCTGCTTTTCTGGGCCTGGACTGGAAACACAATTGAGGCCTAACTGTCATCTCTAGTGTGACCAAAACTCTGTGTCTGTAGTCAACAGACCCGACACTTTGTTCCCGAGATTATTTGATGTGGCCAGAACCTCATTGTCCTGAGGGCTTAGTGCTTAAGGGCTTGTCATGCAAGGGCTCATAGGAGAGTCAGTCACATTAGGCTACTCTCCAGCCCCCTTGTTCCTCCTCCAAGGGGTCTACACATGACTAGAGACATGCCAGGGGAGGAAAGGTCAGGGGAGGGTCTAAACCATGTGACCAGCAATAGGAAAGGTTGGGGGTCAAACATGCATGACCAGTGACATACCAGGGAAGAGAGGTTACCCTGGAGGTGAGGTTCTTGTTTTCCCAGTGTGGCTACACACCTGGGCTTTCTGCCTGGGGATGTTATATACCTGGCCTATCCTTCCTGCTCTGCTCATGTCTGTCTAACCGCCTACCATACCTATATGTCCTTTGGGATATTGGCTATTTTGATTTATTTACAAACAAACAAACAAACAAAAAAAGATGCAGGAAAAACATTGAGCCTCCCCTCTAACTGCCTAAAAAGGAATTTAGATAGAGGACCTGCTCCAGGAAGGGAACGACCTATAACTTCACATAAACTAGTGTGTGATTGACAGGCAGGAACTTAGCAAGAGCCATTGATCAAAGTCCTCTCTGAGTCCCATTGTTAAATATGGCCCAGCAAACATTTGTTCACTGAACATTTCCTTTTTCATCTCCATGTGAATTGCCTTCCTATCCTTTGAAGTCCTAAACCACACCCACCCTGCCCACTTCTCCTTAGCTCAAGATGGCATATAAGTCTCAACTCCGCCCTAGCCGGTTTGGCTCAGTGGATAGAGCGTTGGCTTGTGGACTGAAGGGTCCCAAGTTTGATTCCTGTCAACGGTACATGCCTGGGTTGTGGGCTCAATCCCTAGTAGAGGGCATGCAGGAAGCAGCCAATCAATGATTCTCTCTCATCGTTAATGTTTCTGACTCTCTCTTCCTCTCCCTTCCTCTCTGAAATCAATAAAAATAAAAAAAGTCTCAACTACCCAATGTGTCCTCGGGTCTCATTCTTAGGGAACCCCGTACGTACCTATGTAATAAATCTGTGTATTTTCTTCCATTAATCTGCCTCGTGTTATTAGTTCAGCGGGAACTTAATGAGGTTGGAGGAAAAATTCTTTTTCTGCCCCCACACCAGGACAGAGATAAAGGAACAGCCATGAAACAGAAAATAAACAGTAAGAAATCAGAGCCCAAGATGATGAGATAAAGCCAATCTCCCTGGACATTCCCAGGGCAGGTAATGGTGTTTCCTTTAAGGTGTCAAACTGAGATTCTTAAGAGCAGCAGGTGGCATCTGGGTTGTATGTTGCGGGGCGGGACATGTCTTTGTCTTTGTGTATCACATCATGCCTCCACAGGTGCTAGTACAAACCTCCTAGGTGTCTGTGGAATCTATATATATAAAAGCCAAATGACCGGAACAACGGAACAACCGGAATGACTGGTCGCTATGACGGGCTGGTCGCTATGACGGGCACTGCAGCGGCTAACCGGCCCAATGGGGTCCCAATCGTTCCAACCTCCTGCGGCCCCTCCCCGCCCAGCCGAGCACCAGGCCTCTAGTAATTTATAATAGGGTGATAAAATCTCAGCACCTAACTGCCAAACAAAATCAGGGGTTTCCCAGGACCCTCAGGTCTGAAACTCAGGAGCTGCTTCATATGCAGGTGAACAGGTCATCATCCCTCGACTCTGGTTTCCAGGCTCCTGGCCAGAACGCTTTCTCTACCGGTCAGCCCAGGATTGAGATTCCTGCCATGAAGGACCTGGGATAGACTTAAGACTGAAGATTCAAGAACAGTGCCTTCATACCTGGCTCTCCCCCTCACACACAGAAAACCTTGGAAGAGGTTTTTCAAACACTCACTCTTAATCAATGTTACCTCATTTTTGGTATTTGAATTTGAAAACAGCAAAGACCCAGCTAGTAATTCTTTGGGTCTGAGTGGCATTTAAGGCAAGCTACCTTAATGTCAGAAGGAAAAAATAGATGGTACTTTTTAAATAGATGAATTTACTCTTACACAGAGTTCTCTCTGTCCTGGTGAGATGATGCCGGAAGAAAAGTGAGGTTTGGGGCACTGATTTACTGGGCACACACTCTGCCAGGCGCAGGAGACAATGATGTGGACAAGACAGAGGAAGCTCTGCCTCAGGGCGATCGCATTATCACGAGACAGAGGCCACGCAAAGGGAAGTTAAAATAACACACATGGCGGTGCCAGGCTCGGGGGCTAAGCATGTGATGAGAGCACATTGGCAGGGCCAGTTCAGACCCCCGGTCAGGCACAGCCATTAAGAGGAGCTACCATGTAACTGGAGACCTAAACAAGGAATAAGATTTGGCTCAAAAAAAAAAGCAGTGTGAGGGAAAGTGTTGTAGAAAGAGGGAAAGGCATGCCTTAGATCAAAATCCCAGATAAGCACAGGGTCAATCTCCAACAAAGCAAGAGCAACGGCCCTAGCCATTTTGCTTAGTGGTTAGAGCTTTGGCCCACAGACTGAAGGGTAGCGGGTTCGATTCCTGTCAAGGGCACATGCCTGGGGTGCAGGCTCGATCTTGGTCTGGAGGGGGTGGGTGCAGGAGACAACCAGTCGATGTCTCTCTCACATTGATGTTTCTTTCTCTTTTTCTCTCCTCCTCCTTTTCACTCTCTCTAAACAAAAACAAAACAAAAAAAAATCAATGGAAAAAATATCCTCATGTGAGGATTAAAAAAAAGCAAGAGCAATAAAATTTCACTTTTTTTCAATCGAATATTTCAGAAAAGATCAAAGTAGCAATTATTTTAAAAAAAACATATTTTGTTAGGCTTTCTTATTGTCTAAATGTACTTTACAACTAGAATTGTTTTTGTGTTGAATCTCAAATGTAGAGTAGACACAATCTGTTCAGTGTTTAGGGCCAGTGATATTACTTCCTGAATGCTAATTATGTCCCCGCTTTGTTCTGAGTGTTTTATGAGCATTGACTCATTTAAGCCTCACAAGAACCCTATCATCTCATTTTATAGATGGAGAAACTGAGGCAGAGAAGTTAAGGAACTCACTTGCGGTCATAACATTATTAGGCAAAGGCGGGATTTGAACCCAAATGGTCTGGTGCCAAAGTCTGTGTTCCTATCTGTGGATTTTGTGCCCATATGTTGGGGAAGTAAATAAATTCCCTCTGGCTTAAAAAAATTGTGTACTTAAAAAGATGAAACCAAAGAGGAAAATGAAAATGAGATCATGAAGAGCTTTATGAGCCATATCGAAGGTTTTAGCTTCTGCGTGAGAGGAATGAGGAGTCTTGGGAAGTTTTTAAGTGTGGAAATGACATCATCGGATTTGCTTGGTACCAAGGTCTCTCTGGCAGCGGTGCGAACACGGGAGGGAGGAGCAAGGCCTGAGCAGGGAGACAGAGGTGAGAGCAGCCGTCCAGGTGAGCAGGGTGAGCGCTGGGTCCGGGGTGGTCAGGGGAGCTGGAGACTGCACAGTCTGAGGGTAGGTTGGAGGCAGAATCAACAGAGCGTGGCGACTGACGGAGGGAGGGCTGGCGGAGAGCGAGAAGTTGAGGATGACGCCCGAGTTCTGAGTGAAGGTCCTGCAGGGCACACAGAAGGGGCGAGTTAGGGGACAAGACAGGAGTTCAGGCCTGGACACACTGGACTCAGGGGGCCTGACATTTATCTGGCAGGTCATGTCCAGGAGGCAGTTGGGTATGAGAATCTGAAGTTCAGAAGAGATGGCAATTAAAGCCGTAGGAGTAGATGAGATCTCTTCCCGCCCTTCTCTTCTCACCCCACCCTCCCCCGCCCCCAGCAAGTGTACTGTGTGAAATTAAAAGGAGGCGGGAAGAGAATCAAAATTTAAGAAATTGTCAGCCTAGAAGCCCAGAGGACGCCAGGACAAGATGTCAGCGTGGGGGAGCCCCAGAAGCAGCGTGTCCCGGAGCAGAGGACGGTCGGGCGGAAGGGGAGGGCTGCTGCTGAGAGGCCCCGGGCTCTGGAGGGCACGGGATGGAGCCACAGGACATGATCAGTGACTTTGGCGAGAGCTGCTTTCACACGAGCAGAGGGACAAGCCAGACAGCAGCCACGGAAGGGCGCACGGGAGGTGGAGCCGTGGAAAAAGGCTGTGACACCGGGAGGTGTGACCGGGAAGGGGAGGAAGAAATGGGGCATCGGAGCCCAGGGGCCGTGTCTGCGCCATCACTTCTGTAACTGCTCTTTTCCCCAAGACGTGAGGCTCAGGCCAAGGGGATGGAAAGGAGCAGAGAACCCAGAGTGCGGGCAAGGAGAGGTCCTGGGAGAGATTCCAGGTAGAGAGGGACCCTTCGGCCCAGGTGAGAGGTGTTCACTGAACAAGGAGGCCAGGGGACAGGTGGCTCTAGCGCCGGCTGCAGAGGTCTAGGTAAGCAAACCCCACCCTGAGCCTGGGGGTGTCTCCAGGTTACAGAATGGCCACCTGCGGCCAACCAGTGACACACAGCCAACCGGGCTGCGAACCACCGCTGGCGGGCCATGCCCTGCCTCTGCTCCCGGCTTCTCCCCAGCCAGGTCTCTCCCAGCTCTTGTCAGTGATGGTCTCTAACACTCCCGGCTTGGTACCGCCCCGTTCACATCGACTTTTGCTCGAATAAACTCTTAAAACGTTTACTCTGCCTCAGCCTATCTTCTAACAGAGAAAGGGAACAAGTGGGAAAGGCAGGCCTGGCCGGGGCCGAGCAAGAAGTGAAGGCTCTTTCCAAACAGCAGCTTCGATTTCCTTTGAAAACCGGGGCCAGGGTCGTCTCGTGAGAGGGGAGACAGAGGAGAGGTTTGGGGAGATGGTGCCTCCTCTTTGCCACCTTCACTGACCACTCGTTTGTGTGGGCAGCTCTGACCAGTCCCCAAAAACGCCAGTTCATCGCAGTACATCCTGTTGTGTTTGGGTTGTTGTTTTTCTCAAAGGGCGAGTTCAAATATTAAATATCATGGATGGAATTATGCTAGACAGACGGGGTTGTAGAAGTAGGTAACAACAAAGCCTGTGAAGAAAAATATTCAAAAGATTACCCTACTCGAAAGCTCCTTTATTAGCCGGAATGATGCGTAGGGTGGATTGCAACATTCCAGAGTCCTGGTTTTTGTCTGCTTCTACTCACATGAGACCCTGGGGATTCTGCAATATCTATCTGGATAATGCTCCCGCAAGCGAAACGTACCCAGCGCTAAATATTTTGACCTTGTAGTTTTTTGTTTCCCATATTTTTTCACAGGATTTTATGATTTTCAGAATCGAGTCAAATTCATATTTCAAATTTCTTCTTCATTTTTATTAAACTGTTAGCAAAAGCAGGACATCACGTTGCTAGACCCCACGTATTAAATTTTATTCAGAATCAACGGCTAAACCAAGCTCTTTTGAAGTATACGTACGCTCCCTCCTTCCTGAGAAACAAAAGTCATGCAGCTGCCTAGGTCTCCTCTGACAGAGCCTGGGGGTGTTCTGATGTCCGGTGGGAGCCACTGAATTCACCCTTGTCGCTTCCATTTCCTCTAGTCTGTCGGCCTGAATTGATGGCCATTTCCTCTAGTGTGTTCTTCCTGGGCACAAACCTTTTGGGATATGTGATATAAAATAACTTAAAAGACCAACTTAATCCTGTAGCTAGTTGAGAGCAATTCAATTTCTCCATGAACTCTTCCGTGCTTACCTAGTCTTCACAGAACATAATAAATCTCTTATAAACTAAACATCCCGTTTTGCTATGAAATCCTGAGCCCACACTGGAAAAAAAGGTTATCTTGAAAAATTCTCATAACTTAGATTGAATCGTGTCCAGATCTTCGAAGTGGTTTTCCAACTTCTTATTACACCAGGCAACAATGTACAAAGAAAACAAACAAGAGCATAATTCATCAGCGCGCACACATTTTCGTTGGACCCGATATTTTACCAGATATTCCGCCGCCCGCTCCCCCTGGCTGCCTTCCAGGAAGTGGCATTCTCATTTTTCTGGGAGTAATTGTAGCTCTGCTGGCTCGATGGTTTTTATTCTTCCGGGTGATTTGTTTTTAGTCCGTTTACACCACCCACAGGCCTCCTGTCTTCTCAAGGACCGGCCCGGGATGCTGAGAGGCGACACACATCTGGTACCTGTACAGGCAGCATCTGCATCCCCTGCCATAATTGGCATTTTGCTCTCCTGCGCCTCCTGCTTTGCATTTATACTGCGCCCTGAATCAAATGGCTCTGAGACCCGAATTCCTTCCTCTCGACAGCACTGCCATCCTGCCCGTATCTCAGGAAGCTCTGAAGAAATGTTCTTCAAATGGAGCCCGGGAATGGGGGGAAGGGAAGTTAGGTAAGCGAGGCGATAGAGCAACAAGCCTGAATAACACCTGGAGATGAAAACCCGGAGCCAAACGCCTTCCCGAAGATTCCCGAGCGCTAAGGATTAGCACCGCACACGCTGCCTCCCCCACCTCCTGCCGCTGGGGCTCGCCCTGGCCTGCAGGTCTTCACGGGGCATTAGCAGAAAGCAAACCTCTCCCTAGGACAGTAGGTACGTGGTCCTAGCTCCTAGGAAGTTCCCTTTACACCGAGTGGGGCAGGTGCTTAAGCACACCAGCTGGGGTTTTTAAAAGCAGGTTTCATACATGATGCCCTTGCAGTGACCTTGTCGTTAGCATATGCCTACGCTCCCATGTCCTCCCGTCTGTGGGCCTGAGTTGATGTCCATTTCCCGTGTTCTGCTATAGGAATCCTGCTCTGCCTCTGTCAGAGTCTGCTTCCTCTCCCTTCCATGTATCCTACGCTGGGGAATGGGACACAGGACACGAAAATTCCGTCCTGGTCTCTGGAGATGGGATGGGGCCACTTGCTTCCTTTCGGCATAGAAGCAAGTTCTTTCTTTGCTGATGTCGTGGGTCTAGTGCAGCTGTGGGCAAACTACGGCCCGCGGGCCGGATCCAGCCCATTTGAAATGAATAAAACTAAAAAAAAAAAAAGACTGTACCCTTTTATGTAATGATGTTTACTTTGAATTTATATTAGTTCACACAAACACTCCATCCATGCTTTTGTTCCAGCCCTCCGGTCCAGTTTAAGAACCCATTGTGGCCCTCGAGTCAAAAAGTTTGCCCACTCCTGGTGTAGTGAGAACCCAAAGTGCACCCTCCATCTCATTCGCGTTTCCAGGACGTGGGGCCGCTGCGATGCGTATTAGAAATTGTACTACGTTTATCGGATGATTCGCAGCTTACAGTTGAAAAGAAACAAGCTGTTCCAACATTATCTTCTCCCCACCAGGTTGAGACTGGACCCGTATCATGCACAAAATTTCCATTATGTTTTAGAGTTTGTTCTGAGCTTTCTGTTTATCCCTCTGCTCTGTTTATGAGCTGGTAGCTACTGCATGAGCTTTAGAGGTTCTCTAATGGGTTTAGTACCTGGTCGTGTTGGTCCCCCCTCAGGGTTCTTCTTTTTCAGAATTTTACTAGCTCTTCACATTCATTTTCCCGAGTATCCTTTTGCATCAACATGTTTGTTTAAAAAATATTCTGCTGGTCTTTCTATTGGCATGCCGATTTTTATTAGCATACTATCCTTGTTGATGATTACTATCCAAAACGAGATATGTCTTTCAATTTGTTCAGCAGTTTTTTTGATGCCTTTAATAACAGTGTCCTAAACTTTTAAAATATAAATCATGCACATACTTTACTAAATGTATTCCGAGGTATGTTGTTTTTAATGCTGCTTTTATATATGTGATTTTAAAAAATTATAATAGATCTTAGCACTGGTTGTTATTTGTGTATGGATGCTATTGATTTATAGGTATTACATTTTTACTGCATTGTCTTATTTAATATCTTACTGTTTTAGTATTCCTTTTTTAGTTTGTTCTCTTGCGTTCTTCAGGTATGCAATCATATTACCTCTAAATAGTAACTTTTTAACCATCTTTAATATGCTTATACCTCTGTTTTCCTTTTTTAGTCTAAATGCTGGATTATTACTTCCAGAATAAGGGTGAAGAAAAGTGGCAACAGTGGGAATTGACATCTCATTAAGATGGGTAGCCATCCAGAAAAAAAATTATATCCATAACTTATACCTTATACCAGGACAAATTCCAAATCAATCAAAATTTACATGTAAATAATTAAATCATAGGGGAAATTAATGGAGAATTTTTTATAAACTAGTTTCAAGGATTTCTTTCAAAATATTCAAAATCCAGAAGTCAGAAATAAAAAGATTCATAATTTTGCTTATAAAACAACAACAACAAAACAAAAGATTTCTACCTGCCAAAATAAAATGAAGACAAAACAAACTGATAACAAAAAATAGTATTTACAACTCATATAACAGAGGAAGAACTACATGAATCCATGAAATGTTCCTAAAAATTTATTTAAATAATTAAAAACCAATAACCCAAGAGGAAAAGGACACAAACAATACCTCACAGAAAGTGAAATAAAAATGGCTCATAGTCCTATGAAAAAATACTCAATCTCCCGCACAGTAAGAGAAATGCAAATGACAATGACACTATACTGCCCTTTCTCGCCTCTCAGCATGACTAACACTAAGAGCTTGAGAGCACACTATTCTAGCAAGCCTGCCGGGAAGAAAACAACCCACCTTCTCAGACTCCATTGGTAGGAATAGGACCTGCTGAAATCGTGCGGGCGGTAATTTGGCAATATCTGTCAATATCACAGATTCAAAAAACACCTGACACCATTCTTCTGCTTGTGGCTATTTATCCTATAGACATATTTTCCCATGTGCAAAATGAGTAACTTCCATGGCTATTCATTATAGCATTGTTTATAAGAACAAATGATTGGAAACATCCCTAATGTTTATCTGGGGGAGACCGGTTAAACAATTATCCATACAATAAACTATTATGCAGCTAGATAAAAGGAGGAGGAACCATTCAGCGTCCAAATCTGAAAGATCTTTGAAGATATTGTTAGATGAAAGCAAAAACTCAAACGTAGGCCACATGGTATATCCTTTCTATTTAAAAGAATAAAAGGGGGGAAAAACAAAGAATGTATACTTATGTTTGCTTGTGTATGCACAAACAAATTATGAAAGGGCACATAACTATTAACAGTGGTTACCAACCTGGCCGGTGTGCTCAGTGGTTAGAGTGTTGGCCTTGGCCCTGAAGGGTCTCAGGTTCGATTCCTGGTCAAGGGCACGTACCTGGGTTACAGGTTTGATACCCTCCCCAGTTGGGGCATGTGCTGGAGGCAACCAATTGATGCGATGTGTCTCTCTCACATTGATGTTCTCTCTCTCTCTCTTTTCCTCCCTTCTTCTCCCTCCCTTCCACTCTCTCTAAAATGCAATGGAAAAAAATATCCTAGGGTGAGGATTAACAAAAAAAGAAAAGTGGTTATTTATGGCAGTAAGTAAGAACTCAGCAAATTGGGGATAAGGATGGGAAGAAGATAGTTCACTAATACTTTATTCATTCGTCTATTTATTTATGTACTTAAGTTTTTCAACAAATTGATACTTTTTTAATAAAGTAAGGACTTCTCAGAAAGATGAGAACAGAAAAGTGGGTCAAAACTATTTTTTTCATCCCCGCTGAAAAATAAGCAAAGTGTGTCAAGGAATTTCTCCCAGAGCTGGCCCGGATAGAACAAGAGCGAAGCAAGCCATCAAGAGCGAACTGACGACCTCCCTCCCCTCCAGGTAAACACAGCGCACAACTCACCTAATGTCACAAGGGCCACTAATAAAATAGCCCATGTTAAGCCTCCTTGCAAATTAGAAATAAAAACCTTCCCGCCCTCCAGGACTCTGGCCCCAGCCTGGGCAAGTACACCTCTTCCTCTGGGTGGAAGCAGTCTGGCCCAGCTCACACAGCTCAGCAGCAACAATATGAATTTCGGCCCCCACTCAGCCAAGTGCCCCGCCCAGCCATGAAGAGTGGTAAGAAAGTGAGACAAGGGACACCTCCGCGGGGACCCCGTGCACCAATGAGTCAATGTCGTGGGAGCCAATGAGGTGAGGCAGAGGGAGGCAGGGATTTTGCTGACCCCATTTTCCTGTTAATGGGTTCCCCCACCCAATGTGATGGAATACTTTACTGAATTGAAGGGCAATTTTTCCTAAAGGAGAAAGAGAGGGAAGGAGAAAAGGAGGAAGAAATGGGAAGGAAGGAAAGAAGGAAGGAGGGAAGGAAGGAAGGAAGGAAGGAAGGAAGGAAGGAAGGAAGGAAGGAAGGAAGGAAGGAAGGAAGGAAGGAGGGAGGGAGGGAGGGAGGGAGGGAGGGAGGGAGGAAAGAAAGGAGGGAGGGAGGGAGAGAAGGAAGGGAGGGGGGAAGGAAAGAAAGGAGGGAGGGGAGGGAGAGAAGGAGGGAGGGAGGGAGGAATTATAGGAACAAAGGAACTCCTTGCCTTGGAGTAAGTTTGGTGCTTCAGGGAGAACATTCCAGGGCAGGAGCACCAGGCGGAGGAAATCGAAGGCGCAGAAAAGGGGGCACAGGCAAGGCAGCTCCTCACCAACTGCCAGCGCACCTGACTCGGAGACATCTTCCTGAAACAGAAAGGCCTTTGCTCAGATTGGCAGTCAGACAGACAGCAGGCACAGGACACGACGTGACGTACCGACACGCCACAGTAGGGAGAATCAGACACAGGACATGGGTCTGAAGGGCCTACTCCTTCGGGGACTGTCCGTGCCCCAAGTTCCCTCCACCCTCTCCATCTGACCGATAACCAAACATTAACAGGGATTTGTCTTCTCTCTTCTTATCATCACAAGACATAAAAGGAGGAATGAAAAATGTCAAGCTAAGCAGTAAACAGACCCAAGGAGAATGTGGCCTCTTAATATTCGTCCAAATAGATCAAAATAGACCTGCTCCTCTCGGAGATAAGCCCACACAAGCAGCACTCAGTCCTTTGGAAAGTTTGGCAAGAAAATAAAGATAACATGAGAAAGCTGGGAGAATCTGTTTTCGCAACGCTCTGTTCCATGACACACACAGCCAAGCGTTTTCGAGCATTGCTTTTATAATATTTAAAATGAAAGATAAGACGCAGGAAGATGTTTTTGACAGGGAGTGACTGCATCAGGGGGAAGTAAAGCAGGTATGGTGACTAATAATGCCTCGGTGGCATTTAAAACGTCGCCCTAAGCGGTAGAGAACCAAATTGGCCTGCAGAACATGAAACCTGGGATGCGAGGAGAGGCTGGACACACACTTCCAGAAATAAAAGGTAAATAAAAGGAAATGAAAAAGTCCGAGACAAAGGAGAGAAGAGCGAGCAGCAGAAATCTGACATCTGGAGAATTGATCTTCCTTGAGGAGGAAATAGAATACTCCAGTCCAAAGCCATTTGAGAAATAGAGCTTTAAGCTTCCAGCATGTCCCTCCAGCTGATTCTTGCTACAAGCTGAATTCTAGCTCAAATGTCCAGTTCATTGGTCCTCCTACCCAGATTGAGGGTTGTTTCCTTCAAATTCCTCAACTTACAAGGGAATAGGTGTATTTATTAGATTAAATAAGAAAGACATAGCATTCAAATATATGGCACTATTTTAGATATTGGCCAGTAATAATAATGATGACAATAATAACAACTTGGGTATATTGAATATTTTATTTGTGGCGGGGAACATGCAAAGCATTATCTCATTCCATAATCACCAACAAACCTATGAAGAAACTATTATTAAAACCATTTTACTGCTCATTCAGTCTGGCCCAGTGCTTGAGCATCAACCTACGAACCAGGAGGTCACAGTTCAATTCCTCGTCAGGGCATGTGCCTGGGTTTGATCCCCAGTAGGGAGCGTGCAGGAGGCAGCCGATGAACGATTCTCATCGTTAATGTTTCTATCTCTCTCTCCCTCTCCCTTCTTCTCTGAAATCAATGAAACACATTTAAAAACAATGATTTTACTGATTAGAAAAAAGAAGGTGACCTAGAATGAGTAACAAAGCAAAAAAAAAAAAATCAGACTTCTTCCCTGAAACATTAGACGCCAGATGAAAATAAAGGTCATCTGCCCCTCTATGATATCCTTCTCATGGAAGCTTCTGCAAACTCGTCATGCATATCAAAACCAATAACATCAAACAGGAAGTTGTCTATGCATACTAACTTCTTTACTTCCCACAGCTTCCATAGAGAGCAATGTGATTACTCTTTTACAAAAGAGGATGCTGAAGTACAAGGAACTTAATTCGTACCCTGCCTGAGGCCACATCTCTAGAGAGTAGCAGATGCTATGATTTGCACCCAGAGCACTTCAGCTCCAGAATCTGTACTTTGAGCCATTATGCTATTTGAAAACTCACAGATCACCTCAAAGAAAAGCTACTGTACCAATAATAGTTCTACAATCAGCCCATTTCACATAGCTCCTACTCATCTCTCAGGCGTTAGTTCAAATATTTGTCACTCCAGCCCTAGCTGGGTTGGCTCAATGGATGGAGCATCTGCGGACTGTAAGGTCCCTGGTTCGATTCTGGTCAAGGGCACATACATAGGCTGCTGGCTTGATCCCCAGTAGGGGGCGTGCAGGAGGCAGCCACTCAATGATTCTCTCTCTCTCTCTCTCTCTCATCATTGATGTTTCTATCCCTCTCTCCCTCTCCCTTCCTCTCTGAAATCAATAAAAATATTTTTTTAAATAAATGTCACTCCTTTAGGAAAATCTTCCCTGCAACCTCTTCCAAACCAGGCCCACCAGTCAGGATATAACTAGGAGATGAGAGCTGTCTAGGCATTTCACACAGAGGGGGTTGAACAC
Source organism: Myotis lucifugus (assembly GCF_000147115.1). NCBI lineage: Eukaryota > Metazoa > Chordata > Mammalia > Chiroptera > Vespertilionidae > Myotis > Myotis lucifugus. The sequence continues at coordinate 916,542 of NW_005871051.1, read as the reverse complement.
AGGGGTCAGTTACGAAGGTGATGAAAAAGTTGTGAAAATAAATAGGCTACAAACTATAACCTCCGGCACAGGAGCAAATGTGTAGATCTTGTCCACTACTATAGTTCCATGACCCAGTGCAATACCTGGTACAGAGCTGGCGTTCAATACATATTTCAGAAATAATTGTTACGTGTTTGAAGGAATGAACTGATACCACACGATAAATCTGTAGCAGGAAGTATTCATCATGAATAGATTTAAAACAAGCAATAAATAACTTGCCTTCAAATGAAGATTCACAACGAGGCATCTTGCAGTTTGCAGCTTAGACTCATACCAAAGGAATTCTGTATTAATCATTAAAATGAATAATATCCAAACATTCCTGGACTTGACATAGGGGAGAACGCTTACAATTCTTCCTTGGCTTCCAAGCAAAGCAAATACCTTTTAAGTTGGCATTTCAAAATTTTCAGATTTTTACTATTCACTGCAAGATATGTGCATTCAACAGACAGAGAACAAAGAATCCAGACTGCATGAGGTCAGAGGACAAGATTGTTATAGGATTATTTCTGTAGCCAGGAGACTTGAATACTATAGAGTCCAATTTAACTGCCCCTCTTCCTGCTGGCCCCTTATTTGAGTCTCACTCTTTCCTTTCCCTTTTTCAGAGAGAAAAATATTTAAAATATCTGAACCAAATCAAGATGACTCAAACCAAGCACACAGTGCTACGGAGGGCTCCCAATTTTCTTTCATCTCACTCCACAGAGCCAAGAGCCAAAGAAGAAGATAAGACGTCAGGAGAAATAATAGGCATCATGTTAAGTGCCAACTTCTTTTTAAAAGTCTCCTTTGCCACCAAGATTAACCTCTTCCTCAGGCAAAAATCTGAACCAGGCAAATGCTTACATGCTTTTGTGTGAAATTTCTGGAAAAGCTGGGCTTACATTAGGCAGTAGATTTATTCATCATTATAGTATAGGAAAATCAGAAGAAAAGCTTGATTCTATTCATTTACTTATCAGCTTTTCAAAATAATGAATTTGGATCCACAGACTCCTCCAAAGATAATCTTGGAATTTTTCTTTCTTATTATTTTAGTGTCTCTGTAATATATTTCATATGTTTTAATCCACAGAAAGGATTGTTTTTATTTGTGCAGGAACGAGTTCATCTTTAGGGTCAACCTGCTCACGTTGGCACCTGAGTGCTTTGAAATGGTCTCAGTCGTCGTTGTCAGTGACTTCGCTTTCAAGTACGACAAGATCTCCGTGCTCATCTTGTGCAGTCCCCGTCCCTGACCCGGAATCAGCCTCTTCTCCAAGAAGCGATGGTTCAAATGTATTGAGAACTAAGAGCTGGTGGTGCTCATTTGCTGCTCGCATTGGTCTTTGTTCCAGGCCTTTACAAGACACAAGGGTAGGAAACATGTGATTTGAGACGAGGATAAGATATATCATGTGTCCATCTGCACTGATATCTCCAACTCAAGTTCAGGACCAGGGGGTTTTTATGTCTTGCGTTGTGAATTGGCAGTATAGGCCCGCCATCAGAAGAAGCCTGGTTATGGAACAACTGGACGTCTTCTTTCTTTAGAAAAGGGGGGAAGAAGACAAATGGGGGCAGAAAGACAGATGAGAATTTTTTTTGATAAGAAGAGAATTGAAACACATCTGTTAGAACGGCTATATTAAAAAATAAAGAGAAAATAACAAGTCTTGGTAAGGAGGTGGGAACATTGGAACTGGAACCCTGTGTGCTGTTGATGAGAATGGAAAAGGGAATTACTATCTGATCCAGCAATTCCACTTTGGGGCATGAGGGACTACTACATATGGCAGGACTCACTTAGACAAGAAGCATTCTTTTATTCTTATTTTTTTCAATGACAGTTTGCATTCAATATTATTTTGTATTTGTTTTAGGTGGGCAGCATAGTGGTTAAACAATCATATTTTACCAAGTGTTCCCCCTGATATTTCCAGTACCAAACTGGTACCATCCATAGTTATTACAATGTTTTTGACCATATTTCCTATGTCGTACTTTACATCACTGTGACTACTTTGCCACTACCAATCTGTACTTCTCAATCCCTTCACCTTTCTCACCCAGTCATCCAACCCCCGCCCTCTGGCAACCTCAGTCTGTCCTCTGTATCTATCGGTCTATTTCTGTTTTGTTTGTTCATTTATATTGTTCTTTAGATTCCACATGTAAGTGAAATCATGTGTTCTTTGTCGTTCTCTGAGTGACTTATTTCAACCAGCATAATACCCTCCAGATCCATCCATACTTCATAAATGGTGAGAGTTCATTATTTGTTTATGGTTAAATAATATCCCATTGAATGTACATACCATAGTTTTTTATCCACTCATGTATTGATGGGCACGTAAGTTGCTACCATAGCTTGGCTATTGTGAACAACACTGCAACAAACATAGGGGTGCATATATTCTTTCGGATGAGTGTCTTGGGTTTCTTCAGATATATACCCAGAAGTGGATTCACCAGGTCCTAAGGCAGCTCCACTGTTAATGACAGTTCCCTGTTAATCCTCCATACTGTTCTCCACAGTGGCTGGACCATCTGCTCTCCCACCAACAGTGCACAAGGGGCTCCTCTTCACATCCTGGCCAGCACTTGTCAGTGGATTTACTGGTGACGGCCATTCTGACAGGTGTGAGGTGGTACCTCATTGTGGCTTTCATTTGCGTTTCTCTGATGATCAGTGATGCTGAGCATCTTCTGTATGTCTATTGGCCATCTGCATGTCAAGAGGCATTCTTTTTTGAAATTGAGGATGCTATGTGAGCAATTATATAAAACAGGTGAGTGCTTAGCCATGTCTAAATCAACATTGTAGTCCATTAATGTTTACATGCAATGAATGAATGGCTGAGAATACAAAGCTCTTTGTAAGTGCAGGTAATTTAATACCAATATACACACAGGAATAAATATTGTCCCACACTTAATTCGTGCAAAATGTGACATTATGCAATGCACTGAAATAATTTTGCACCAGAATATATATGAAAAGTAAGTCACTGAAACAACGTTCAGATTCTAAGATAAATATCAAGAATTCTAGAAAATTCTAAAACAACCAAAACATGCTTGACTTGTACAAACATAGATCCAGTCCAGCACCTAGGAAAAAATTAGATTGTGCATTCCCTGTTATTGCTTGTTCTGGAGTTTGAATGATGCTGCACTTTTCTAATTATTTGCTCCTCCACAGAGACATCTGATCAGCCGGTAAAATCCAAGTTGTTTAATGGCCTCTGTATATATAAAGGCTCTGGCTGGAGAAACTCATGTTCCAAAAGTACATCTCTTCTCTAATTGTGGTTTATTTGAAAATGACTTCATGGTCTGAGTTAAAAGGAGCCCTAAATGCCAATTCTTCATTCAAACCAATCTTCCCAAGAAAAACTCCTTGAGAGAAGAGAGGAATGAAGGAGAAGGCAGCCTTTCTCGCATAGAACACGCTTGGGAAGGGCTCATGGAATGAACAGTGTCCGGATCCACCTCGGGCCCTGCTGCCACCACATTTCAGAGAATTCTGCTGGGGCAGCTCAGGCAAACCGGTAAGGAGGACCTGACAGGAGTTTGTTTCAGGGATGGAGAACTTTCCAGAGAAATGCATCCTAACAAAGTAAAAACGACCCCCCAACAATGGCTTGGTTGCTGAAGAGAGGACCCAGGCCCTGGCCCTCACCTCTTTCCATTCCCTCCGTCCGGGGCCCGTCTGTCACCCAGCAGGAAAGAGGTTCCGGGTAAAACCCCGCTGTCCTATTCATCAAACCCCACCCTGACAGAGGCCCCAGCACACTGCAGCCCATCCCTAACACGTCCCAACGCCGTGTGGGAGAGAGGCCGCATTCTCCATTGTCACGGACCATCCTGCCATTTGGCCACTGAGCGGGCTCTGCCTCATCCCGTGTGCCCGTCGGGGGCTGCAGGGCTGATGGAGAGCAGAGCAGCCACAAGGCCTGTGGGCATCTCGCGGGCACACATGGGAATCCTTGTAATTACCATTTCAGGGGGCGCAGCAGGGGCTGAGTAGGTGACAGGGAGGGCCTGTAAAATTTGGTACATGATGAAAATGTGGTTCCATTGTGCCTACAGACCAGTGAGTTTGAGTCTGCTCAAAGAACAAATAAATGAATAAGACGTAGTCACTTTGTTTATTTGTTTTCACTTATTTTTTAATCCCCACCCAAGGATATGTTTTTATTGATTTTTTTTTTTTTAAGAGAGAGAGAGAAACATTGATGAGAGAGAGAAAAACATTGACCATTTGCCTCCCATATAGGCCTCTATCAGATATGTGCCCTGACTGGGAATCAAACCCACAACCTCTTTGGTGCACAGGACAACGCTCCAACCAACTGAGCCACCCGGCCATGGCAATCCCAGTCACTTGAAAACACCTTTCCCTTCACAAGATTTTTTTTTTAATATATTTTATTGATTTTTTACAGAGAGAAAGGGAGAGGGATAGAGAGTCAGAAACATCGATGAGAGAGAAACATCGACCAGCTGCCTCCTGCACACTCTCTACTGGGGATGTGCCCGCAACCAAGGTACATGCCCTTGACTGGAATCGAACCTGGGATCCTTGAGTCCGCAGGCCGACGCTCTATCCACTGAGCCACACCGGTTAGGGCCCTTCACAAGATTTGGCTTCAATCAAAATGAGAAGACTGCGATGTCTCCGGAGGCTGCGATGCATCAAGACCAAGGATAGCGATGGGAATTATCTGGGTTGATCCCGCACAACCGTCTGTGACGGTTATAATTTTTTCCCTTGAATTCATGGCTGCAGTAAATCAATCCAAGTAACTCCTAAGCTCCTTAAAGATGTGCTTGATTTTTAAAATATTCATTATGGGTAGTTTCTTTCAACCGTTTTAATGTCATCTTGTCCCATCATGTCTGATAAGCAAGAAAAATTAACTCGGGTGGACAGCCTCCTCCCGGAGACGCAGAGCGATTGAATTATCTCAAGATGCTTCTAAACACCCGCCTTTAAGTGATACCTGATCGGCAAAAAGCAGGCATTGCCTCCGACAGGCCGCGTCACATCCCCTCCGCTCCGCTTTGTGCTACACCCAATGTCAGCTGACGGGGACAGCAGCGCGTACTCCAAATGGAATGAAAGCCACCGTCCAGGCCGAGTCTCCCTTTTATGCCATCCATTAGGCAAAATCTAAGGGCACGGAACGAAAGGTTACTTTCAGAAGCCATTGTTTGAAATCAGCCAGGCTTCCCTGAACGCTTCCATAAAATGTACCTCTGTTCTCTGGGCCTTCACTCTGTCATTTATTACAGTGAAAGCCAATTTAAGAGAGAAATTCTATGCCATTTCCCTAATCAACTTGCACTTATGCGGACTGTCCCTTCATTCCACAATATCGCTTTTGGCTGGGAATCAGAGATCTTTGAGTATCCTGGCGTTGGAGAGGGCCTGGGAGACACACCGGCCAGGCCGCTCACTGTGCTGACGAGGAGCAGAGCCAGTGTGGAGAAAGGCTGGTCTGCAGCCCTGTTGCTCACAGTGACAAAGCTCCCGCAGGAACCCGCAGCCCTTGCATTCAGTGCCTGCGGCTCACACCACGCGCGGAAAGCTGTGCGGGGAAATGCGGGCAGAGGGCACCTGGGGTTTGTTGGCAACAGTGTAGACAGCAGACAATTGGGCCTAGCGCGCGCGGATGCTTTCTCTTCCTTCCTCGTCACACTTCAGCGGATTAGAGAGTTTGCTATTTATGTCCAATGGTCAAGAAGCAAAATCCCGTGAACCTGGTAAAAATGCTGTGTGATAGGCCAAGAGTGAAATACGTGGGAAGCCCAGAAAGAGCCCCAAGAGAACAAGGGGAGAGCGGGGCATCGGAGAGGAGAGGGCAGTGGGCAGTGATCACCACCAGCTGCTGCTCCCATGCCCAGAGGAGAAGGCCAAGGAGCAGGGCCAGGAGCTTGGCCCAGGTGACCGGGAAGCCACCGTTTACCAGGCCCTCTCTCAGCCGCCTTTCCCACAAGCAGCTGCTAACCGGAGCCTCCGTGGCTTCCTCTCAACGGTCCTCCCAATAGATAACCCTTACGCCCTATTTCTCAGTTCAAGTTAGGTTGTGAGGGATGCTAGGGGGAGGAGGGACGGAGTGGAGGCATATTCTAGACCAGGGGTGGGCAAACTTTTTGACTCGAGGGCCACAACGGGTTCTTAAACTGGACCAGAGGCCGGAACAAAAGCATGGATGGAGTGTTTGTGTGAACTAATATAAATTCAAAGTAAACATCATTACAGAAAAGGGTACGGTCTTTTTTTTTTAGTTTTATTCATTTCAAACAGGCCAGATCCGGCCCGCGGGCCGTAGTTTGCCCACGGCTGTTCTAGACAGTTCTTCTAAAAGCCGGCTGTGCTGTGGAGGGTGGGAGGCCTGCATGGATGATTGCAGGAAAACCGCAACCTCTCCTCCCACCTGGCACCGAGCCCCACAGGAGCCAGCACTGCTTGGTGCTGAGGACTTCCATTGTATGTGCACAGGTCGCCCTCACTGAACTGTGCGCATGGCACCTGCCCTGTTGTTCTCGTTACCACGTTCAACCACATGCAGTGTTGTCCTTGCCACCGGACTCTCTGAGCTCAGCGACGGCGGCACTCACTCCCAGCCCCCTTCCCTCTCCAAATGGACAGAAATCATTTGCTGAACGATATACCGTCCCTTCTGGAGAGTGGCGGGCTGCTCGCATCTTTCCCATCGCCTCTGCTCCCTCAGGGGCTGTCACACAGCCATGTGTGTCTCCGCAGGAGCGAGACAGGGGTGACTAGACTGAGCATCCGGCCAGTGCTTGCTGAGGCTTTTCCTCCACATCTGGCCCAGCAGCTCTCTGCCCCGCTGCCCCTCCGCCCTTCCTGGCCCGAGAAGCCTTCTGCTAACCGGGGACAGAGGTGAAAGGGGACTGGGACGAGCAGGCTGTCCTGTTGCTGTCCGTGGCCCTTCCCCTGCCACTCCAGCACCGAGCACTGACGACAACTCCAAAAGCCTCTTGCCCTCTGACATTTTCCCAAAGTCTCTGTTCCTTCTGAGCCTTCACTCTTCTGAGTCTCTTCTTGAAGGTTCTTGCGTGTGTTTCACGTTTGTACCGAGTCATTCACACCTTCCTTCCTGGAGCACAGCCTCTTTAACCCAAGTGGTTGGTCCTCAGCCAGCGTGGAGCCTCCAGCGACCCGGCCTCCTGACTTCTGCGCGAGGAAGGGGTGTTCTGGAAGGATGCGTCCAGACCTGCGCTTTTAGAGCTGCCTCGCCTCCTAGGCTCTGGCTGTGCGGTCCTGACGCAGACGGGAGCATCGCCCTTCCCAGGAACAGAAGGTGGTGAGAGATGAGACCAACGTGTAAGACGGGGTAAGGCTTGTGGCATGGTAACCTCCAGCCTGTTAACAGCAGCCTCAGTAACCATGAGAATGACACCATAGCCTCTCCTCTCCTCTCCTCTCCTCTCCTCTCCTCTCCTCTCCTCTCCTCTCTTCTCCTCTGCGGAACCCTCAGGACCACCTCACAGCCTGGAAGGGAAAAGAGGAGGACAGCCCGGCCAGCATGGCTCAGTGGTTGAGCGTCAACCTGTGAACCAGGAGGTCACGGTTCAATTCCCGGTCAGGGCACATACCTGGTTACAGGTTTGATCCCCAGTGTGGGGTGTGCAGGAGGCAGCTGATCCATGATTCTCTATCATCATTGATGTCTGTCTCTCTCTCTCTCCCTTCCTCTCTGAAATCAATAAAAATACATTTTTTAAAAAACAAGAGAAGGACAGAGGTCTCAGGACTCATAGGAATAATCATTGTTAACATTTCTGATTGAAGCCGAAGGAGGAACACCAGTGGCTGAAGTGAGATTTGCTTTCGTCTACAGGGGTCTGAGTGGCCAATAGCCCCGTGTGGGAACCTAATCAGAGGCCGGATGGTCAAGGCCAATTTGCCATGCGCATGTGCAAAGGCAATGACACAGCAGTCTTATTGTGGGCAACTCCAGGCGTACCTTTCCACAACCCAAACGCTGATGTCACTGTTTGGCAAGACGCCTCTTTTGTCTGAGTTGGTATAAAGATGGTTGCTGACCAGCGGTGCGCGGCTGCTTCGTGGGGCCACTGTGAAGAACTGCTTTGTCTGATGTCTCCTTGTTAGCAACAGCCACTTGGTCTGCAATGAAGTCTCTCCTATCTGCCTGTGACTTTCCATGTCTTCATCCACTACCTGGCATCCACGCAGGGCCAGCTCCTGGCAGGGGAACCGAGGCCCAACACCCATCACCACAAACAGCACAGCAGCCTCTAAGGGTGAGTTTTCACGCCTCAGCAACTAAAGCAGCTAATCCTGCAGGGATGCGAGGCTCCTGCATTTTCACATCGGCCATTCGCAGGGCGCCCGCGCACTGAAGTCTGCCGCACTCCCAGCCCAGTTGACGCAATGCCTCATTGTGGATGCTGAGAGGCGGAGGGAGGGACAGTGTCCTAAAGACTCTGCCCACCTGCGAGTCACACCTTCTGTCACCAGGCAACACGTGGCCTCCGTTCACTGACTCACCACCACGGCCATCGCGGAGGTGCCAGGGGAGACAGGTGTGCCTGCTGCTCCTGCTGGCATCGTGGTGCCCCAGACGCTGTCAGAGTCCAGGACTGAGCACCCCGGGCCTTCTCCGTCCCGCCCTCGCCTCCTCCTCCCCAGAGCCCGCTTCCTGCCTGCACATCGGAGGGCTTCGTGCGCTCCAGGGAGGCCCAGACCCGGTGCTTGTCCTCCAGCGGCCACCACTCCGGGCCCAGCCCGGCACCGCCGAGAAGGTGTGAGCTCCTTGGAGGCTCCGCTCCCTCCGGCCTCTGTGGCCAAGTTCCTCAGAGCAAGACCATGAGCTTGGGTTCAGTTGTCAGACTTTGCCATCATCTGCCCACTAGTTGCCTCTGCAACATTCATAACTCCAGTCCTTGGAGGGGGGGAGGGAGCAGGCTGTGCCAATTGGCAGTGTGCTTTTTACAAATGAAACCAGCCTGGCCGGCGTGGCTCAGTAGTTGAGCATCAACCTTTGCACTAGGAGGTCACGGTTCGATTCCCGATCAGGGCACCTTCCTGGGTTGTGGACTCCATCCCCAATATGGACAGTGCAGGAGGTAGCCGATCCATGATTCTCTCTCATCATGGATGTTTCTATCTCTCTCTCCCTCTCCTTTCCTCTCTGACATCAATAAAAATTTATTTTAAAAATAATAATAAAGATGAAACCACCAAAAGGTAGACAAATGCTCCAACATGGCCGCGATCTTGGCTGTTTGGAGAACACAGCAAGACAAATAGCCTGGCCGGGAGAAATGACAGCATCATGTGCTGCAGGAAATATGACAAATGACAGGCCAGGCATCCGCTGGCTCCTGACAGTCGGCAGACAGAGCCGTGGGGGACCCAGAGTTGGAACCACCCACCTCTTCCCCTCATCTCTGTCCGCCTCCCTGGAACCTGGGCCGTAAGGCGCCCTGGCGGACCTTGCAAAGCCTCTGGCTTTATTCGTTTTAATTAAGGAATGCAGGTGTTGCCGCAGAGAAGGCAAAACTCCGTGTGTGAGAAAGAAAACGGACGAGGCCTCGCGTCCCTTCCTTAGTGAAAGGCAGCGCTGCACTTGCAAAGACTGAGCAGCAGAGGCGACCCCGGGGTAACTGAGAACAATGATGGCGCTTCTTGCCACGGAAGAACGAATCGTCTGTGTCTCCCGCTCTGCATGGATTCAACAAGGAGCCCTACACTGGATGTAAGTCCCGCTGTTGTCACAAGAGCGGTAGCACTGAAGTCCCTCATGTCATTGTGGGGAGCGCCGATCTGTGCTTCTCCTGGGGAACCTAAGTCCTCCGCCGGGTGGCCAGCTCCCGGCTCGCACCTCTGATGAGAGGAGCCTAATGAGCCCTGATGTCAAACTCGCCCCAATTAGCCCGGCTGCTCCGCGGGAAAAGTGTGCTGTGAGCGTCTCATCCAGGAACTTGACAGTTTGCAGTTGAAGATCTCCTGCTAGAAAAATCTGATTTTTACACAAGTGTCTTTCTAAGCACAGCTGCTCCTGCTGGGGATTCTCTCCTTAGCCCAGGAGCCGGGGACCATCGGGAGGCGGGAGAAGGCTGTTTCGGGGGTGACAGCTGCTCGCAGAGCTCCCCGGAATAGGAGCCGTCCCCAGGTACCTTTTCCGGCCTGGGGTCGAGGCAGCCGAGCAGCTCAGCGGACTTCCTGACTGTGGGCATGTTGTCTTTTGCATGACTGTTTCTTGCGGCACTGATTGAAACAAAGCAAAATGACACCACCAAGAGCGAGATCCGTCCGCCCTCCTCACACACAAAACACCGAACCCAGTGGCCATCGGGGCGGACGGCGGGAGGGGAGAAGCTGCAGGCTGAGGGTGCTCGGCCACTGGTCCTCATCCCGGGGCCACACCGTGATGGGTACTGGGACGCCAAGCCCACCCCTCGGTGACGGTACTCACCAGCTGTGCATGGAGCACCCGCTATGCACAGAGCCACCAACCAGTCCATGGGGTTGGAGGGTGAGGACAGACCGCACGTGGCCCGCGCCCAGAGCTGCTGGCGTGGAGGGGAACCCTCCCACTGCGGACCCAGAGCCGACGCTGGGCCGAGGGCACGGTCAGTGCTGGGGGCGGGCACGTTGAGGGCAGAGCCAGGGCCTTCCCGGAGGACACGGGCTTGAAGAAAGAAAGACTCGTGTAAACAAGAAGGAACGCGTACCATCGGCAACAGCATGGAGGGACCTGGGGAGCATCACGCTAAGCGAAATAAGCCAGGCAGAGAAACACAAGGATCACATGCTCTCACTCACCGTGGAATCTAATGAACAACATAAACTGATGAATAAAAAATAGACCCAGAGACACAGAAGCAGCGAACAGGCTGTCAAACCTCCGAGGGAAGGCAGGGGAGGGTGGGCTGAGGGGAGAAGGGGAAGAGATCAACCAAAGAACTCTTATGCGTATCTGCATAACCCATGGACACAGACAATGCGGAAGGGGGAGGGGTCTGGGGGGGCGGGGGGGCTGGGAGAGGTCAATGGGGGGCAAGGGGGACATATCAATAAAGAATTAATAATAATAATAATAATAATAATAATAATAAATTTAAAAATTTTTAAAAAGGAAAGACTTGAACTTGCTGATGGGGTAGTGGAAGGGCAGCCCAGGCGGAGGAGGAAACGTGAAACTGCAGGAGCAGGAAGGCGAGAGGGGCTCTGAGCCAGCACAGCGAGGGAAGGAGCGACACGCCAGGTGTGCCACCAGCACGGGAGCGCCTGCTCACCGGCATTACCTGCGCGGGCCTCTCCGTGTGCTGGCACCTGTCAGGTGACTGCCTGGCAGGAGGGAGCAAACCCCCCTGGCACAGGTAGGTCCGGCGGGAAATAGAGACTGAGAAACTCTAACATGCCTCTGCTTGGAGGGCAGGGCTCCGAGGGTGTGTGGGGGGATCGCTCTGATAAGATAACTCTGGAGCAGAAGCCTGAGTGAAGGGAGGGTCTGCATTGGGAGCCATCATCCAGGCGGAGACCCAGGGGCAAGACATGTCTAGTGTGGCGTGTAGTTGAGGACGGAGAAGGCCAGGCTGGCTGGGCGATGGTGAAGGGGACAGGAGGTGACGTCAGAGATGGCACAGGTGTGGGTGGTGGTCGGCTGCATCCTCGGGCTGGTCGGCAGAGTTAGGCCTTGAGGTTTTCCTCTGGGTGGCATGAGAGGACACTGCAGGGTTTGAGCTAAGGAGTGACATGGCCCATCTTACATTTTGGGATGAGTACATGGCTGCTGGGTGGATAGATGGGGGGTAGGGATGGAATTCAAGAGCCCACTGGGCGGGGTGATGGTGGCAGGGATGAGGGGTTCATTGTGAAGGTGAACGTAGTCAGGGAAGAAGAGGCTGGAAACAGCATTTATCGGGAGCTTCTCCGTAGCCTCCATTGGCCCAGTTTCTCCCTCCTCAATTACAAAAGGGTAGCCACACAGTTCAAGTTCATGTTGACCCTGGCGGATCGTCACAGCATTCACACGGACCAACAGTAAAATTAGCTGGGACTCCTCAGAGGTCCCGGCTACAGCGTCAGCCTCTCCAAGGGGAACGAGGAATGAATTGCACTAATCTGACCGATAGCACTAATGTCACAATGGACTGTCTCACCCAGGCTTGGGGACTCCAGCTCTTGCCAGTCACAGCTCAGATGGTCCCAGGTTAGTCAAAAGCGCATTGCGCTCCGCCCCTCCTCTGGCGAAGGTGCGCCACCGAGGCAGTAACGCGGCCCTCCTGTCGACCAGTATCTTCTTCCCGGTCAGTGCAGAGGAAGCTTCCTCCAAGATGACCGGTGATGACCTGCGTGGGAGCAGGGGCTGTCCGGCGACGGGCCGCCGAGAAGGGGCCTCAGTGACAGATGGCCTGTCCTCTCCGTGGCTGGTGCTGCCCAAAGATCTGTTTGCTCCACATCCTCCCGCGTGACTTTAGGGAGAGAGCTCTGCACACTGAGTCCCTGCCCGCTCTCCCTGCCCCCCACCCCCCAGGGCACACTCTGCCTTCTATTTCCCCCCATCTGCTATCACAGCCTCCTGTCATTATGAACACAAGTGATCATGTCAAGGGAGAGGTGCTGGCTTGATGCTTGGGCATCTCAACAGTCTCGTGATTGATAAGCTGTTCAAACCACCAGGTGAGAACCGCTGCCGCAGACCAGGAGACCACGTTTCCAAACGCCACAGGCAGCCTCGAGGTCGGTTTCCTCCTCTGACCCAAAAATAAAAAATAAAAAGCGAAGGAAAAGAACTCCTCCCCACACCCCCCGCCGGCATCATGCGACGAGGAATGCCAGGCGATGTGTCAGCCATGACAATGCAGGTCAAGCCACTGTGTGTTGTTATGAGAGTGATGAGTGATCGTCCATCCCTGCAAGTGCTTTTCTCCACCAGGAAAAACAGCTCTGTCTCCGATTATCCTCCCAGAGCAATGGTGTGCGAGGATTTTTTTCCCATCACCAAGTGACGGCCCGTCTCAGAATAAGGATGACTATTCTCTCTTGGTAGGCGACATTGTTGTTGCTTTGCATAAAAAAAAAAAAAAAACAAACAAACAGGAATTATGCAGATAATTCCACACTCAAAACCACTTTAAATGATTGTCAAGCTTTAATGTACACACAAATCACCAGAAGACCTTGCTAAAGACTAGATTCTGGTTTAGAGAGCCTGGGTTTGGCCTAAGACAAACTCCTAGGTAAGAGTCACCGCCAACCGCCTCTTCAAGACATTGAAGAGTATCTCCAGAATTATATTCTGTATTTCTCTGTATTTTGTTTTGCTTTCTAGAATATTCCAGTTTCTACTAGATTTGGGTCTTGATCGGGACCTTTGCGCTTCTGTGCCTGGGCGTTCTGATGGAAATAGTTGAATATCTCTACTTAACAGTTATGGTTGGTCATGGATGACTGTCCGGGGTGTCAGCTGGTTCTGTATGGCTCCTGACCTGCCTTTTATAGTTAATATGCAAGTCACTGTGCTGATAAGTTGAAGTGGGGGAATTTTCTAAACCCTTGAGATAGTAATTAAGTCCTTTAGAAATGCAGTAAGCAAGAGTCAGGTGGTTTAAGGAATACTGGATTTCTTTGGAAAATATTAAAGCTATATCACCTTTCTAAAGGGCAACATTAAAACTGGTAGTTCACTTGCTGCTTTGTAGAGCAACAGCTATGAGAAATCTTGGAAGAAAACATAGAATAAAAAGAATTTTATTTTACATTTTGCTTCAGATCCTGTCATTTCGAAGGAAGCCTTTGAATGATAGGTTGATTGTGATAATTTCCTGCATTCCACTTAACATCACCTGGAGCAAATCAAGAGAAAACGGAATCTCTTGCTCTGACATTTGGGTGTGAAGCAAAAACAACACCTTTATATTTTAAACTTCACTGTTTCTGAACGTGAGAGGCTGGGAGGCTGAGAGTTGGAAAGTTCTGCTTCATCCATGCCCACAGGAAGGGAGCACAGCGCCTGGCTCGCAGATCAGTGCGGATCGGACCTGCTAAGTGGCCGCTCTCTATGAAACCTTTCTGCAGTGGCATCTGTTGGCCAAGCCAAAGCGTGTCCTGCAGCTCACTGTGCAGATAAACACCCTCTGAAGTCTGCGGTTGAAAGTATTTCCTTTCCCTAAAACCCACGCCAATTTTAAGGTTGTCAGTTTATTTTCCAATTGCAGAGTTGGGATGGCATTTGAGCCTGCAGGAGGATATATTGCTCAATTGTCATTTAACCATAGATTAAATGTCTGCATAAAAAGGAATGCATTTTACAATTTTCAAATTGATGAAAGTTTTATGGGGAGATGTAATGAGGATGGGGATGTATTTCATGCAGGAGGAAGTGCTGTCTGGCGCTGAATACCACAGACAAGGACTTAAGAGTCTAGGATTACAGAGGTGGCACCAGAAGAGATGCCTTCAGGCATGGGTGCTCCACGGTAGGTCAAAAGAGCATCCACCAATCACAAATGTTCGCTGCTCCCCTTGGAACCTCAAAGACTCTGAGGTTCCAGGTGGAAGGAGGGGGCAGGACCACTTCAGATCTGGCTGCGTGAACCTGGGCGCGGTATTGAATGAGTAGAGCAGGAGCGGAGGCCTGGCTTCCCCAACCAGACTGCCTGCGTTTGTATCCACTCGCTAGCTGTGTGACCTTGGGCAGGTGCCTCGGTTTCTAAGCTATAGAAAACAATAACAGCATCTGCCTCCCGAGGTTGTTATGAGGATTAAATGAGTAACATTTTATAATGCTCAGATCAACCCCTGGTGTAAGTGTGAGCATGTTATGTTTGTTAAATACAGCAGGTCCTCAAATAACGCTGTTCTGTTCAACGCCTGTTTGATGTAATGTTGATGAGATGCCCTAGGAATGTAACTCTTGCTTATGTCAATTAGCCTAGGGCAGCATTGGTTTTGTTATGTGACATTTTCACTTAGTCACAGAACCTATGGATGACACTAAGTGAGCATTTACTGTAAATGAATGAATACTAAAACGAAGTGGATTTTGCATACATTCTCTAGAGTCACATGGCCTAGTTTCACATCTCAGCTCGGCCACCCTACTGGGAAAGCTATTCGTCTAGCTCAAGAGTAGGTTGCTCATGTAATACTATTGACCATTATGTAGTCTCGGGCAAGTTACTATCCTAGCTGAAGCTTGGTTTATTCCTATAGCAGAATACTTCCTAAGATGGTTGTATATTAGCTACCTCTCCCTTGCTAGTCTTATCATCAAATTTCTTAAGTATGTCTTTAACTCACTGAGAAATAGTCTAAACAAGAAAGGGCCAACGAAAGAAAACAAAACCAAAACCCCGTAGCGTTACACCAGGGCGCTCTTCCAGCTTATCGTCCACACATTCATCAGCCCTCCCTGGGCACAGCCATCCATCAGCCATGGCTCCGCTTCACCGCACTGTCACGCGGCCTGTATTTGACTGTTTAGCTCACAGAAATCCTCTCTTTTCACTGCGTGTTTCCTAACCGTACACAATGGCAATAACACCTTACATTTATACATTAATGGTGTGCAAAGCCTTTCACATCCCTTATTGCATTTAACTAGACACATGGTAAGAGTGTCATTTGTCTTTGAAGAAGCAGTTTTGAAGAAATTTCCAAATTTAATGTAAGAGCATACTTTCACTGCTACCAGGAGGTATCACTGAAAACTCTCTCTTGCCCTGGCCGGTTTGGCTCAGTGGATAGAGCATTGGCCTGCGGACTGATGGCTCCTGGGTTCAATTCTGGTCAAGGGCACATGCCCGTAGGGGGCGTGCAGGAGGCAGCCACTCAATTATTCTCTCTCATCATTGCTGTTTCTATCTCTCTCTCCCTCTCCCTTCTTCTCTAAAATCAATAAAATATATTTTTTCAAAAAAAAGAAAAGTAAACTCTCTCCATCAGAGGTTCCTGTGAGTGATAGACTGCAGTCACCGTGCTGCAGGGAACCGAGCTGCTCCGACACTCAAACAGCTCCTGGCCTGTCCTCTCCCCTCCGCTTTGACCCAATACTGTGCTGCCTGTTACGCTGAAAACATCTCTAATTAAAATCAAATCCTTTGTTTTCACTTATTCAGAATCTCCATACACTTACCATGACCATACCTTAGCCTACAACTACCTTTCTTGAGCCCAGAACCTCAAGATCATAGGTGCATCTCTATTGCCTCCTCCACATTTAGTTAATGTACAATCTAAACATTAGTGTCACCGCAACACCCCTAAGCCCACTTCCTCTTCAGCCTGGTAGGATCTCCTGGCCCAAGACATCATTATTTATTTCCTGGACTTTTTTCTTTTACTTTATTAAATGAGGGAACATAGAGCTCACCTACTTTCAGAAGGCATCTGAGGTGACTTCAACACACAGGAGCCAGCAGGGTTTAATAGGAAGAACAAAAAGGAAGGCCTCCCAGGCTTCTGCTGTCCCTCAGCTTCCCGACTTCCCTCTCAGCCACACTCCGCACACAGACACCGGGCCCTTCACTTGGGTAATTTCAGTCTTAAACTCCCTCTGTGACCTGAGTCTAAACCAGGGGTGGGCAAACTTTTTGACTCGAGGGCCACAATGGGTTCTTAAACTGGACCGGAGGGCCGGAACAAAAGCATGGATGGAGTGTTTGTGTGAACTAATATAAATTCAAAGTAACATCATTACATAAAAGGGTACGGTCTTTTATTTTTTTAGTTTTATTCATTTCAAACGGGCTGGATCCGGCCCGCGGGCCGTAGTTTGCCCACGGCTGGTCTAAACTGTGTGGACACAGCAACTTCTCAAGACCCATTTCCTCTACTTTCTTTATCCCAGAATCCTCCATTTCAGACACACAGGCCTCAGGAGACTCCATGGGCCTGGCTCTGCCTCTCCCAACCTCATCTCTTTCCCAAGGAGTTTCCTTTGTTTACGTAACAAACATTTATGTCACGTTCTTCTTCTGCGCCAATCCCAGTTTGAAGGCCATGAGGCAGATTCGCTCATTTCATCCTCATAACAACGCTCCTGGGGAGAAGTATCATCCACGTTAGAAACGAGGGAACAACTACGAGTAAAAAAGAGAGAAATGAGTGGCTCACACACAGTTTCACGCTGAGTGGCGGAGCCGGGGTGGGACTCTGGCCACTGATGCTGGAACCTGTGCGGGACTGGACTGCCTCCACTCGATTCTCTCTGTGATGCGTATTGATCTGTCCAAAGCCCCGTGAAGATGGGTATTGACCTGCCTGAAGCCCCGTTAAGCTCCCACAAGGTCAGGGCGCACGCTACGCTGGTGTCCCAAGCATTTCTGAAGCAGCTGTCTTCCTCCAACATTGACTTCGGTAGCTGGTGACCCACTAGCATGGAAAAAGAGCCCTTGGATTCATTGAAAATGAGTTTGATGGGCCCTGGTATTTCTGTATTCTGTGAAGAATGTAATTTTTGCATTGATCCTCATCGAACAACATCTGAATGCATTGTCTAGATCTGCAGGAAACACAGATGACATCGAAATGAGATGATATCCCAGACTTGTGACCGAAAAAGAAAAAAAAATGTTTTCCTGAGTTTTTCTTTTGGGGAAAAGCATAACCCTTATAGGAAAGTACCTGGGGAGACAATTTGAACAGAAATGGAAATGCCCAGATCGACTCAGCAACTGTTGTTCTGTGCCACTCACCTGTAACAGAACGCGCCAGGAAGTGGCTGTTTCCCCAGTCTAAGTATTTTCATCTCTAGACTTTTGTCTTGTTTTTACTATTTCATACTGCCTAATAAATTACCAGCAATGCACTGGCTTCAAATATTGATTATCTGGAGCACCACATGATCAGTGAAGGGTGGCACATTTCTGTCAAAATAACTCACCTCCATTGATTTTGCATGAAACTGGGCTTTGCCTGTTATTATCTGGCTCTGAAGGGGGAAAAAAATTTAATCCATCCCTATTTCTCTGTCTCTCTCTACCTACACCACTTTAAAAAATGCATTGTGCCACTTAAAATGTGCCAATTTATATAAAAATAAATATAAATTAAGGCACTAAAAGGCTAGTATTTTAATAGAGATTACCTCTGAGTCATGAGATTGCAAATACGTTTTATATTTTTCCTTATACTTTTCTGCATTTTCTGTAATGATAATGTATTACTCTTCCTATGAGGGAAAATAAGAGCTTATATATTTATTGATAGAAATATCTTTAAAGCAGGAAGACTAGCTTTCTGGAATGATTTGGAAAACTGAAGTCAGACCCACGTATAAGCAAAATACATGATTGCTCTACAAAGACTAAAAATTTGCCCCAAATTCCCAAATGATCTCAGTCCTCTTATTGATCTTCAGTTATTACTGGGAGACAAACCTCCATGGGTCTCTCATGTTTCAGCATGTCTTTATTCTTGACTATCTTCCCTAGTGTGTTTGTTTAGTGAACAGCCTTGGAATAGATAGTATATTCTAGAGCAAAGGGCAGACATGTTTACTGCCTATTATAAAATATTCGGTTTCACTACATCCTGGATTCCTCCCTTGTAACACAACCCACTGTACACATAGGTGTTACCTCACTCTTTTTGCACCACTCTGGTGAGAATTAGGGCCAAAATCTGGCTACTAATATTATTGTGAGAAATGAATAGTTCTTTATCTCTGTCCTTGGCATCTCATGTTGTCTGCCAGCATCCATGAAACTGGCTAACTTTTTAGTTTGCAAGTAGGGTGAAGTCTCAGACTTGTCATGGTACTTCACAACTATCTGAATAAAGATGTATTTCTCTGGTTTTAAAAGTTTATATTCTTAAGTTTTATTCATTATTTATAACATGTGAAAAGAACATATAAGATCTTGTGTGATTCTTTGTTGTAAATGATATTATACAGCAGACAATATGATGAGACTCTAACAGTACATCCTTATTGTAAGGACAGGGAAAAGGCCTCACTTCATCTCTGCTGTGGCCTTCTACAACTTATGAGAAGCACCTGGTAATTAAACCCCACCGTTGTTAGCTCCTCTCATTCAAACAGTCCCTCTGTTCAAACTGCAAGACAAGATAAGCTACTCTCAAGGCTACATTCTTGCATCCCCCTCCTCCCAGCTGTTTTCAGAACTCAGGGATAATTCGCAGGAAGGAGTCTCTCGTTAGTAGAAAGGTCCTTTCCCCTCTTCCCTTCAAGCACGCCTCTTTTGAACTCTTCATAACTTTTGCTCTGAGCATGTTTTACAGGCTTGGGGAAAGTGCTGATAAGACACCTCCCCAGGACATCTGCCAGACTGCCTCTTGGAAAACAAACTGTAACTTTTCAAGACAACCCCTGCTATCTGCTCAAGTTTAGCCCCAAATCCTCCTCCCTTTGTCACCTAGCAACAGCAGCCATTCCTCTTTCAAAGTGGAAGCCGCTTTTGGTCCCCTGCCCTGTCCTGACTAGCGGTACACCGGCCCTTTCCTCTCTTGGAAAGTAAAATAAACTTCCTCTGGGCATCTCTTCTTTCAGTTGTGAATTCTTTCCCAGCTCACATCACCAACCAAACCCTAACACTCAGCAGTTGAGTTCAGCAGATAATGGTCCACACAAAACAGCAGAGTCTTTTGAAAGGGAAGTGAAGAGAAACAGACAACCAAGGAATAGGGTGACCGTGTAATTCATCGCCACGTTAGAGCATGAAAGGGGTGTTACTAAACAAGAGAATAGAGTATTAGATCTACAGCATCTAATAAAGTACAAAATCACTGCAAAAAAAGGGGTGTCCAGGCTACTCTATACTTCACACCTCGTTTCCCACACCTAGCAGTACTGTTCCCGGCCCAAAGGACCCTTTCCAACAGGACAACAGCACAGTGCCAAGCGCAGCAACGCTGAGTGATTGACAGATGTGGGACTTTCAGGTGACAGACCGCAGAGACTGGGAAGGTTGTTTTTTACAGCTCTTGACAGTATATTTTGGTACTGGTCACAGTTTGGACTTTTTTTTAAAAGAGGACATAATCTGTTTTTGAGTAAAACATTATTTCCAGTGGAGAAATTTACAAGGAAAAGTAGTAGGATTCGTTTAAAGCAAATCCAGCTCCATTTCTGCTGTCCAGGATTGGAAGCTCTCTACAGAGCTTGGAGAGCCATACGGACCACGCCCATGACGATTTCCAGCTCCACATAAAACCAAGCCTGATGTTAGACTTGATTCCCCTATAAACACACTTGTAGTTTGCCTTTCACACCTACAAATTGTTTTCAGTTAAGTTGTCTGAGAAGGAAAAAATCCATAAATTGGTAGTTTTTTCTTAAAAACTCCTTCAAGAAATAAGATTCAAATGATGAAAGAGTTAAGAATAAAGTAGCTGATACAAATGCTTTTACCCTAAAAAATCATATCATTGTTAAGTGGTGAAAAGTGGATAAAAAGGGAATAACACACTTGAAGACTGAAATTTTCGGTTCTTGAACATTCCACAGGTACTTCACCTTTCTGTAATCTCCGAATCAGGGAAACATGGGGCTTCTAAGAGAATTCTGCACTTCAGAAAAAACAATAAGTAAAATGAAATTGACGCTTGATGAAAATCACGTCTAATTGGATAGAAAAGCATCAGCTCATGGGTCCAGAGCCATTAGAGCACATGGAAACATGCTGGCGATACGTTAGTGGCGTTTAACTGTAGTGCTCCACCTGCATAATCTTGGATAAAGCCAGTTCCGATGCCGGACTCCCTAACCCGCATGGCAGCTGGCTGGCTCTATGTTATCTCTTCTCTGCTTGAAGGCAAAAAAATAACGAGAAGATGAGCTTCTGGATTCTTACATGGTGTGTGGATCCATTTAACACAATTATAACGCCCAATTAATCTTAGCAACATGAGTGATGAATCATTTCTCCAGGTGTCTCTTCAAAGGGGAGTAAATTTAGTTCCAACGTTTGACTATTGTTTGAAACCAACTGTAATCTCGCCAGATTAATCAGGATACTAATGACTGAACTCAAATCCATATTCAAAAACACGTCTCCTCAACACACGGACTACCCCAGATACCAATGCTTCCAGGTACTGCTCCGAGGAACAATGAATTCTGTCATTTGCTTCCCTTTTTTAATCTTGATTTGATGGTATCTCCTGCCATCTACTGATAGACAATAAAGATAAAATCAACTTTTCTGAATCATTTTGCCATTATATCATAGACAATCAACTGCCATCTTTTGCTCAACTGTGAAAAATCACCTAATTTTAACATCAGTATTTTCATATCCAGAAACTAGCAATAGGCTTATTTCTAGTGGAAAACCTTTGGCTGGATGTTCAATACTTTGCATTTAAAAGCTTCATCGGATAAGAAAACAATATCACTGGCTTTGGAGTCACAGACTCTGGGTCCTTGTGGCAGCTCATCCCAGGGTACAGACCTTGTTCTCCTCAGCTTGGGTTTCTTATTCTAAAAGTGTTGGGTGGAGGCAAGTCTCCCCAGTTTCAAGAGGCTTGAAGACTTACAAGGCATTTGTTTGCCTTCTTGATAAACACAGCTCCTAAGACCAGGTCACTCACAGTTTTATAGATGGCTCAATTTAAAGAACCAGAGTCTGCCCGGCCGGCGTGGCTCAGTGGTTGAGCGTTGACCTATGTACCAGGAGATCACAGTTCGATTCCCGGTCAAGGCATATGCCTGGGTTGCAGGCTCGATCCCCAGTGTGGGGCATGCAGGAGGCAGCCAATCAATGATTCTCTCTCATCATTGGTATCTCCCTTCTGCTCTGAAATCAGTAAAATATATTTTAAAATAAATGAAAAGTAAGAAAACCAGAGTTCCACCTCCTGGTCATGGTCACGAAGTCCCTCGACCGCCCTCTGCAGAAGGCTCTTCCCATTGGGTCTGTTCCTGGCAAACACTGCACTCCCAGCCCGGCCCACCACGTAGCAGCTTTAGGCACTGTCCGCGGCCCCTCCTGGTGCTCACACAGCATCTTCCCCGTGGAAGATGGCCCTGCGATCACTCAGAGAAAGTCAGATGGCAACAGTGATGGAGCTGTTGAATTTAAATGGCGTTGCCACCTGCTCTTGCAGCTGACGCCAACTCCCAGTTGGGCAATAGATAGATGTGATTCTTTTTCTAACCTTTGAAGAGCCGTCAGTCCAATGACTCCTTCTTATCTGAGGGTCACTTATCTGGTAACTTCAAATGTCTGAGACTCCCTGAAAACTGCAGATAAAACAAAAAAAAACGGTCCTCTGAGAAACATCTATAAAGGTCTGAGATGCATGTCACCCAAATGCATTTCGCCGAAGTTCACGCACTTGGCATAAGAGTTTCTTCGGTCCCATTCAGAGTCATAGATCACCAACATTTCTAAGCTTGTCCGTGTTGAGTTTTTAGCCGCTGCCCTTTAAAAGTAGCCAAGTGGACCTGGGGAGAAAGCCTGCTAGAGGCAGGAGGGGGGCCTTGGGACTGACAGCTGAGCATCTCACAGTCCACAGAAAAATGAAAATGTTATATTATCTTAACTAAACCTTTTAAGAACGCAAAGCAGAGTGTAATTCATTTTACAAAGATTACCGTTAAAATTTGTTAAAGTAAAACAGAGAATATGGTCAGTAATGTGATAACAAAGTCTGGTGCCAGATCAAGCTGGACTTCTTGGGGTGACCACTGTGTCAACTATGCAATGTCTGATCACTATGCTGCCCACCTGAAACTCATATGATACTGAATGTCAACTGTCATTGAAACATGTTCTTATTTAAAAAGTGGTCAGAGGCCTAAAAGGGATAAGTTTTAGACAAGAAAGATTCACCGTGTAGATTTCTGCATTCCTAAATGATTTTAGAAAGATCAAGTATTTCTGTAGAATAAAAAAAGGGGCTGACACAGTTGGGTCCTTTCATGGCCACGTTCTATTCCAACTTAATTTTTCAGGGAACTTTCCCAGCCTGCTCCCTGACACCACACCCAAATTCGCAGATTCTTAAGAATATAATATGTGCAACAAAAATTTTCTTGGTGGCTCACATTCTTCTCTATTAACGTCGTTGGTCAAACCGTGATAACTTTAGGGCTGACGGTTGTAGAGTTGTGTGGCCCTCTACTAACGGTCCCTTGTTCTGGTCTACCAAATCAAGTTCAAGTTTGCTAAATGGCTAGGAATCTTCTTCCCTCAGGGCCCTCCCCCATCACTAAACTATTTTCTCAAGCCCTTAGCCACACCTTCCTGCTCTTCTCTACCAGCCTAATTCCAGCGGGGCTCAGGGGCCACCCCACCTGAGTTTAAACAGTCACGCAAGGCAGACCAGGCTAGTCTCGCAGCGCACTTGACCTTCGTTGCCAGCATTAGTCCTGTCATGTGCAGCAAAGTGTGTCAAAAATAATCACGTGGACCAGATTGCAAGGAAAACGATGCCGGCGCTTCTCTTCCCTCGGATGTGCCCTGGCGCTGTCACACGCCGGGGTGTGAAGAAGCGCAGCTTGGGAAGAACTTGACCTGCTCGGGAAAGGCCAGAGGAGTTTCCAGCAGAAAGTGATGACTCATGCCCCACACATCCTGCTCTTTCAGAGCCTCCAGGAAAAATGCCGCCGGGCCCAACACGCCCTTTCTTTCCATCACTTTCTTGCCAGGTCTCGGTACTTGTGAATGTCCCTACAGAGGGAAGTTCACAGCCGGGAGGGAAACCGCCTGACGTGAACAAAAGTTCAAAGGCCGGGCGAGGGGAACCAGGCTTCTCCGAACCTGGCGTTTAGGAGAGAGACAGGTTTCATCCACACACAGATCTTTCCCACACAAATGTGCGCTCAGCGCTTTGGCATCTCTCAAAGCGCAGTTGTGGAGGCCGCCCCTCCGGGTCTCTACACACTCATGTGCGCGCACACGCAAACACAGCTTTGAAAGCGGCTGGTATTGTCTCAGAACTTGAAACACATCCAGCGTTTGACCTGAACTTCCCGGCACTCCAGGAAGCAGCAATTCGCACACCCTCTGGCCTCTGGTTAAAGGAGCCCGCAGAAATCTCTCCCCAGAGATGCGTCACTGCAGACACTGCGTATGCATCCTTTTCCATTTTCACCGAAAACCAACAATCTCACACGCCCACCTTGGTAACAATTTCTCACTTAACCATCAGACAACATGGCTGCATAACAAACACACGACCTGTGAGATCAGCGGGCCATCCGTCTGCCTGTGGGTCGAGGAACAAGAGCTAAAAGACTTCCCTTCCCAGGGTCACGGGAGGGAGACCGTCAGCCCCACCCCTCAGTCCCAGCCACAGCGCTCAGCAGGCCAGTTCCCAGGAGACAGCCTGATTGGCCCCGTGTGGGTCTGCCCCACTCCTCTGCCTGCAAAAGGCAAGGATCTTTGAGGGCGGGACGACCAAGAGGCATGCAGTGGGCAAGGCAAGACATTAAAGGAAACAAGAATGGATACCAAGAGGCAACATCTACAAGGTTAGCGCTACAAGCAGGCACCCACACTCCATTCAGATCTTAGGAGGCTGTCCAGGCTGTAATGAGCATCCATGGGCACTGAGCTGATGGGGTAAGTTTTCCTCATTGCATGATTATGTACTCCAGAAGAGAAAATAGCTCAAAACTAAAAAATGGGTGTAAGATGAACTGGGTGAAAGCCATGGAAGAGCTTAGCTAGCTCAATTATCTTGCCCTATTAAGGGGTAGGGGAAGAAAAAGTAAGTCCTTTAAGCCTCTGCTAAAAAGAAAATTGAAGAAGAAACACCTAATTGAGAAAATTATAAAATATTTGAATGGGCCGAACCGGTTTGGCTCAGTGGATAGAGCATCGGCCTGCGGACTCAAGGGTCCCGGGTTCGATTCCGGTCAAGGGCATGTACCTTGGTTGCGGGCGCATCCCCACTGGGGGGTGTGCAAGAGGCAGCTGACCGATGTTTCTCTCTCATCGATGTTTCTAGCTCTCTATCCCTCTTCCTTCTTCTCTGTAAAAAATCAATAAAATATATTTAAAAAAAAATATTTGAATGGTAGGTATCTTCACAGGTCAGACCTCACTACTTATTCAGTGCAGAATTCTCGTTATAAGATCTGTAGCTTTAGCTGGCATATGTGTGTGTGTGTGTGTGCGTGTGTGTGTGAATATATATATATATACATAGAGAGATATATAGATATACATATATACCTTCCATCACTACACAGCTCTAACAAGCAGAATGATATTCCTTACACAGAGAAAAAATCTGTTTACCCATGAAGCCCACATATTGGTTCTAGTTCTGCTGACTGGAACTACACGGAAAAAGAAAAAACAATTTTGCATCTTCACATGACAGCCTTCCCAACATTTGGATCAGGGCCACTACCTGCCCCCACCCCACCCCCACCTCTGCAACAATAAATAAATGGTTGGTCCCTCTAGGCTGACCGCCTCCAGTTTTTTGAGCGGTGTCTCCAGCCCTCTGCTGACTCCCCGCCCTTCTTAGAGGCCTCTCTTGTGCAGGCCCCAGTTACACAAGCATGAATGCAATTGTTGTTGCTCCTGTCTTACTCAAAAAAAAAAGATTTCTGGGGACTGCGTTTCAGTGTGTCAATACCCCTTTAAGGAAGATAACGCCCAAAATGAAACACAGTCCCCCAGAGTCAGAAAGCCAATGGGCTGTGCGCGGCACACTTCACAGACATTCTGCCATATGTCACCAGCGTGGCGAGGAGGAGGCACAAGACTGCAGGGGAGTTAAGATGAGTCCTGAGCTGCAGTGCCAGGATCATCCGGTGTGAGAAATACCGACGGAAAGAAAACAACAGATGCAGTGTGCTGCTTGTCATACAAAACTCCTGCACCCCGGGAATATCCTCGCGGAATCACAACCTACTGTTGCTCCCACCCCGAGGGGGGAGTCCCCCAGGGATGTGTTAGAAGAGGAAGCTGCCTCGAAAAAGATTTTTCAGGCACATAAGAGCTGACAGGGACCCGTTCTGATGGCGGGGCTGGGATGCGGAGGGTCTCACAGGAGCACGGCCCAGGCGCTCAGCGGGCCGCCAGCACCTGTCCCTGAGTCACCACCTCGTCGCCCAGCGCTGGGGGTTTCGCTGCCTCGAATCTGGGTGCCACGCGAAGATGAGGATTTGGAAGGTAGGAGGTTGACAGCAAAGGCAGACTTGGTTAGCGGGTTCTCAAAAGCACTTCCACACGTTCCATACACTCCTGGTGCCTGCGAGAACACACAACATGCAGGAGCCTGCTTTGATCTGCAGCCCATGGTAAACTGTCTGTCTTCCCTGAGATTTGACAACTGCCTCTGCTGATTCAGAGACCAGACTCCAGGCCTGGCAGCCCCTTGGGTGTTAATGAAGCATCGGAGACATTACTGTTCAGAGGCCAGGGGGTACGTTGCATTTAGTTCCCCAACTCACAACTCACACACCTACAAACACACAATCCGTGCTGATCCATGTCCTGTGTGTGGTAATAGGCTATATATATATATATGTATATGTGGGGTGTGTGGGTGTGTATTTTTATTGATTTCAGAGAGGAAAGGAGAGAGAGAGAGAGAAACATCAACGATGAGAGAGAATCACTGATCGGCTGCCTCCTGCACACCCCCCACTGGGGATCGAGCCCACAACCGGGCATGTGCCCTGAGCTGCAATCAAACTGTGACCTCCTGGTTCATAGGTCGACACTCAACCACTGAGCCACGCTGTCTGGGCAATAGTCTTTTTTTTTTTTAATCCAAGCATAATTATTTAATTTCCAAATCTCCTAAGCAATGACAATTTTCCATGCTTTATCTAAAGTGTATTCCTAAATTTCTTATTCTTACCCCTGAAAATAGTAGAATAGCAGTTACTCCTTTTGGAAAAGTAACGGTGAACTTGGTTTTATGCAGCTGTTTGGAACTCTGTCTTGTCCAAAGAAAAAGAAATGAAGACTCTGCACGGCGACTCTGGGTGACTGGGACTCGGTGTCGCGTACGCAAACCCGGCTGGATGATAGCGTCCCACGCCTGCGCTCAGCCCTGCCTGAGAGGAGAGGCGGGTCAGGCAGCTCCGTGCGGACTTCAGGAGAAGCCTGCCGAAGCCCGTCCTGTCCGAAGAGTCATCCTGTGGCCTACCGTTCGCTTTGTAGGGGATCACACTATCTCCTCTACGATACACACAGCTGCACCCCAAAGGCAAAATGCAGGGAGAGCTGCAGGGGGCCAGCAGGACAAAATCCCACCTGTAGGGCATTCTTTTAAGATAGTTTATTGATTTCAGATAAGAAGGGAGAAGCAGAGAGAGATAGAAACATCAGTGATGAGAGAGAATCATTGATCAGCTGCTTCTAGCAGGCCCCACACTGGGGATTGAGCCCACAACCCGGGCATGTGCCCTGACCGGGAATCAGCACTCAGAACAGTGCCTGGCCCCTGCTGGTTAAATAAATGCTGTGATTGAGAATGATTGTTCTAAGTTCAGCTCTAAGAAGATGATTTTCCTGGATCCAATGCTCTGCTCATAAGTTGGAAGAAGTAAACAGCCCGAGCTGGTAAATGCCAACATACAGACCAATGTGGTGGCAAGCATCGATGAGGAGCCTTGCGAGAAGCTATCTGGATCCACGGAGATCTTTTTAAAAGTGGCTCTGATGACTTCCTGACCAACCAACTCATTCTTCATGTCTTTCCTTATTATACAGAGTTTACCAACAAAAGTCTGGTCAGCATCACGAGCAGGTGTTTTCTTCTCTTATATCAACAGGAAAGTGCCACCTTCATACCGCTTTTAACTCAAGATAACACACGGTGTTAAAACAAAGAATAGGGCAGGTACACTGAGCCCTGATGCTGTTAAGAATCTCTAAGTGGGTAAGGCCAAAGAGAGAGACTGGAGAGAAGGGATGCTGCGGAGCGAATGTAACAGGGGTGTGGAGACTGAAGCTGAAGGATAGAGGGCCTGCAGGCAGGAGGGTGGGCAAGGCACAGAGCCCGCCTTGAGGATGGAGAAGAGAAGGAGAGAGGCCCCTGGTCAGATGTGCTTGGCTGTCACTATAGTCCTCCTAATTATTGTTTTACTATTGCTCACGGCTGTTTAACAAACAGCAGGCCTGGAAGATGGGCCAGGAATGTCCTCATGAAGATCCTACAAGCACATGTAGCATCGGTTTTCTAGTCATGCAGCACTAGCAGTGTTATTTCTGATGGATATACTAAGAATCGCAAATAATTAAAGCCGTAAGATATTCATCAATCTTTATAGATACGTGACATTTTTTCCTCTAGGAATTTCCTAAACCTCATTTTATTATTTACACATAAATAAGAGCTACAGGTTAAGTAACTTACCTATGCTTACGGTAGCCAATAGCAAATCCCAGGAGATTCATACCGATCCATGTCCTACACATTTGTAGATTCTATTAAGTTGTTACAGAGTTTGTTTGGATGGTTTCCCAGAAATTCCATAATGGTGCCACGTTTGAACATGAGAGATATGAGAACAATATTTACACAAGGTTGCATTGTTTTTCATTCAAATACAGAGGCCGGAGATTGAGAACCTTCAGTGAAATAGTGCTTATGCTTCACACCGGCCTGGTTTAAGGACTAGCATCGTTAGGCCATACGCAGGCTGCC
The DNA here is from genome assembly GCF_000147115.1 of Myotis lucifugus. Lineage (NCBI taxonomy): Eukaryota > Metazoa > Chordata > Mammalia > Chiroptera > Vespertilionidae > Myotis > Myotis lucifugus. Next base: position 887,915 of record NW_005871051.1, on the reverse strand, counting down.
CAGCCCTCGTGAGCAAGCCGGAATGTATGTGGTGAGTCACTGAAGAAAAAGCCCAGGTATGTTGGAATCTCTGTATTCCTAAAGTGCTGGGACCAGCCCTGAGGCACAGGCTTCTGCCAGAGTCAAGACAACACGGGGAGATTCTCACGTACACGGGGCACGGGAGGAAGGGAGAGGCGTCAAGTTCTGTCATCAGCACAAATTTCCGAGGGGTGGATGGAGCCCCAGGGACCGCCTGCTCGGCCCTTTCCCAGGAAACTCTCCTTCGGCCCCTGACAAAAGCTGTGTGTGTGGGAACTTTGGAATCACTCCCACAAGAGAGATAGAGAAATGTCTTTATTTCCAAGTCATCATTCTATCCCAAGTGGAGACAGAAACTTAGTCTTCCAATTAGAAATGATAAAATTTTGCCCTGGCCGGTTTGGCTCAGTGGATAAAACGCCGGACTATGGACCAAAGGGTCAAGGGCATGTGCCTCAGTTGTAGGCTCCCCCGGCCCGGACCCTGGTCAGGGCTCGTCTCCCAATCCATGTGTTTCTCTCTGTCTTTCCCTCTCTCTTCCACTCTCCCTAAAAATCAATGGAAAAAAATATCCTCGGGTAAAGAGTAACAACAACAAAAGAAGAAATGATAAAAATTTGAATTTATTGAATTTTTATTTTGTAGACCTTCACCCCATTAGATATATATAAAAATTAAAACAAAGCTTATATTCAACCAAATTAAGATGAGCTGTTTTTCTATAATAGCCAAAGAGTAGATATTGGGGATGAAGATTATGATTACACCGATATATCTTTAGGGATATGAACACCAGGGAAGGATGAGTTCAAAGGCCACCGCTACAGAGCCATGGAAAGAGCGTGGACCAGGGGTCAGGAAGGTGACTGGCCCAGTGTCCCCACTGACTGTGTGTTGTAGGGCAAGGCATGTACCAGCTGCTTGTCTATTTCTCCATCCGTCGAATGAAGGGCTGAATAATGACGATGACAGTGACAATAATAATAATAGCTAGCAAGGAAAGCTGATTAGCTGCAATACAATCTAATTCTCTCAACACCCCTGTGATGGAGATAAACACTCACCTCCACTGGAAGAAAGCAAGTCTGGGGAAGGTTTAGGCACTTGCTTTGTTGTACGGCAAGTGGAAGAGAACTTGCTGCAAGATGACTGAAGTTTAAGCTCTGAGACCCTTATTCGCATAGGCCCTGTCCTAGATGCTGCATGTCACTGAGTGTTTCCTGTGTTACAAAGGCCGTCCCAACTGTATGAGAACTCCCAGGCCCCATGAAAACCGAATTTGCCCCTGATCACGCAGGAGTTGGAGCTGGGATTCAAACACAGGTGATCCAACTCTGACACCTGAGCGCTCTGTTCAGCGCTCTGTTCCCCAGACCTCCTAGGCCAGCGGTTCTCAACCTGTGGGTCGCGACCCCTTTGGCAGTCAAACGACCCTTTCACAGGGGTCGCCTAAGACCATCCTGCATATCAGATATTTGCATGACGATTCATAACAGTAGCAACATCACAGTTATGAAGTAGCAACGAAAATAATTTTATGATTGGGTCACAACATGAGGAACTGTATTTAAAGGGCCAGAAGGTTGAGAACCACTGTCCTAGGCTGTCTGTTATGCACTGATTTGCACCCCCCAATTCATACGCTGAAGCCCTAACCCCTACTGGAACTATATTTGTAAATAAGGCCTTTACGAAGGTCATCAGATTAAATGATGGGCTTGCTGTCCTTACAAGATGAGAGCAGGGCTTGCTCTCTCTCCCTGAGGGCACAGACTGAGGACAGCCCAAGAGAAGGCGTGGCAGGAAGGCAGCCTACAAATCAGGAAGAGAGTTCAAATCAGAAACAAAAGTCGCTAGCCCTTGATCATGGGCTTCCGGCCTCCAGAACTGTGAGTCAGTAAATGTCTATTCGGTAAGCCACCCAGTCTGTGTGGTTTTATTATGGCAGCTGGAGCAAACTCATACACTACCTTATGCCTGCCTGGTCCCTGGAGTATAATAGGACTGATGGCATTTCCTTAGGAGTGTCATCCCACCAGGTAGCATCTTAGCTACAGCCAGCACAGCTTTCTAACTCATTTCTCATAGAAGTAGGAGTGCCTTCTTCCCCTCTGATTTTGGGGAAACAGTGCAGTATTAAATCTTGAACAGAAGACAGCAAAAGGTCAAGTTCTAGTCACAATTATTCCAGTTTACTAATGACATGCTGGAATTCCACACGTCAGCCACCCTAGCATCCTTAGGTGTAACAATTTCATCTGCATAGGATTGCCCGGCAGAATAATTCATCAAGATCAGACGACAGGAACTTTGCTAATATAATGCAACAAGTACCACTTGATTTCCCTTTACATGTATAACAGTCCCATAGTCCCAGGCTCCTCAGTGAGGAAAGTGAATTAAATGAACAATCAACTCACGTAACGTTTTGAATTCAATATCAGATACTAAACATACATTGGAGTGCATAGGCAATCACTCATTTTTACTTCTCACTGACTCCTGGGTTCGTTCATTCGTTCATTCATTCATTCATTCACAAGTATGTACTAAATACCTACCAAGTGTCAGATGCCCTTCCAGGCCTTGGAGCTACAACAGTGTGGTGGGCAGAAGGATCAACTGGCCTCCCAGACTCCTGCCTCTCATGTACCTGCCCCATATGCTCTCCTCCCCTTGAGTGTGAGCAGCACCTGTGAAGATGACGTGTTATCCCTCCTCTGATTAAGCGACCTTATGTGGTAATGGTGGGAGATGTAATTAAGGCCCCTCGATCTATTGACTCTGAGTTAATTAAAAGGAGTTAACCTGGGTGGGCCGGACCTAGTCAGGTGAGCTCTTAAAAGAAGATCTAGCCCAGCAGGCGCGGCTCAGTGGTTGAGTGTCAACCTATGAACCAGGAGGTCATGATTCGATTCTCAGTCAGGGCATATGCCTGGGTTGCAGGCTCAATCCCCAGTGTGGGGCGTGCAGGAGGCAGCTGATCAATGATTCTCTCTCATCATTGATGTTTCTCTCTCTCTCTCCCTCTCCCTTCCTCTCCGAAGTCAATAAAAAATATATTTAAAAAGAAGATATACCGGTCAGTGACTTACCGCTGACCTTGGAGAACTAAACTGCATGTTGTGAAAAAGTCTCATGGCTAGAACCCTGGGCAGCCTCTAGAAGTTGAGAATGTCTCACCAGCTGATCGCCAGCCAGGAAAAGGGGACCTACATCATGCGACCACAGAAATACATTCTGCCAGCAATCTGAACGAGCTCAGTAGAGGACCCTGAGTCCCAGGTGAGGTGGCACCCAGGCCAACACCTTCCTTTCTGCCTGGTGAAGTCCTGAGCAGAGGACCCAGCTAGTCCATGCACAGACTCTAGACCCGCAGAAACTGAGTTAATCAATGTGTGTTGTTTTAAGCTGCCAAGTTTCAATAGAAAAAAAATAATAGAGAGAGTGGATATTATGGACAAGATTCCTGCTCTCTGGGAACTTCAGATCTAGTCAGGGAGAGAGACAATAAGCAGCTCACAAATGAACGGTATTGTTTCCACTATGGACAGGTGCCATGAAAAAAAATGCCATGGGTGGGAGGGGAGAGGGGATAAGGGTAAGACCCCCACTAGGTGCAGTGGGAGGGGAAGACCGCTTCTGAATGTGAGAGAAAAGCCGCCATGTGAGAATAAATGCAAAGAACAGTCCAGGCAGAGAAAGGAGCGAGGGAGAAGCCCTCAGCCACACCGGCCCTGGCCTCACAGACTTATCTCCAAGAACTAAATGGAGACACTACTACATAAGCTCCTTTATTCAGTGAACGTTTAAGTTAATAGAAAACTATAACTGCCTAAAAATATGCTTCAGCAGAGTGGATGCTATTGGATATTAACCAGTTTAAGTGCCATTATCGAAAGTTCTAATTACGGTAATCTTTTAAATTTTACTTTTTAAAAAAAATTTAGCCTTGCCGTAGCCATGTATAGAGCATTGGCCTGCGGACTGATGGGTCCTGGGTTTGATTCCGGTCAAGGGCACATGCCCGGGTTGTGGGTTCAATCTCCAGTGGGGGGCGTACAGGAGGCAGCCGACCAATGATTCTCTCTCATCGTTGATGTTTCTATCTCTCTCCCTCTCCCTTCCTCTCTGAAATCAATAAAAATATATTTTTTAATTTGCCTTTTAGATTTGCCTTATAGGACAGTTATTGAATTGGAGTGAGTTCTTCAACTTTATTTGAAGTTTCATGTTTGGCTATTTTGGAGAGAATGTTGTTCCCTTTTAGGAAAACATAAAGAGAAAACTATTAAATTGCGCTTTATCTAAGGCCGCTGATGTATAAGTCAAGATCTCAATTAATAGATTAGAAAGACTGAGTTAATTGGATAAATACAAAATGGGGGCACATGGGTAATTTGGGCTAGTTGGCTAGTACTTTTGTATGTTGTATATAGTAGGCCCTGCATGGTATCATTAAATCTGTGAAACATCAAACCACACGGCAGTAAGTAGTATTGTGAGCAGGAGTAGCATCATTTTTTAATGAAGAAATTGAGGCTTAGAAAGATCACATGATTTTCTCAATATTTTCCGGCTGGTAAGCAAGAAGCTGGGTCTGAGATCCAGGTGACCGGCTCACACTCGGCCCGTAAACCACTAGCTGGATGAGACTGCAGTAACGACTCAAATGCCTAAGAGCTGAGCACCTGCTGGGCCAAGGAAACACAGAAACTCGTTTAATCCTCGCAGCAATCCCCCGAAGCAGGCGCTCAGTGTTTCTCGTTTTCTAGAAGAATCTCAGAGAGGTGAAGGAACTTGTCCGAGGCCACTTCCCGTCTCTGGGCTCAAGCCTCTCACCCTAAGGTGGGGCATCACTGGTGCCCTCTGTGATGTAAAAGGCAGCGGACAGGTTCAATCCCAGACAGCCTGGCATCACAGCCACACTCTGAACAGCATATGACACCTCTGCACTGGCACCAACCCCATAATAATAATAATAATAATAATAATAATAATAAATAAAATAAAAAAAAGATGCCCTCGCTGGTTTGGCTCAGTGGATAGAGCATCAGTCTTTAGACTGAAGGGTCCTGGGATCCATTCCAGTCAAGGGCACAATCCCCACTAGGGGGCGTGCAGGAGACAGCTGATCAATGATTCTCTCTCATCATTGATGTTTCTATCTCTGTATCACCTCTCCCTTCTTCTCTGAAATCAATAAAAATATATTTTTTAAAAGTGATGACTACAACCCACCTGCCACATCTTCAGTGCTTCACTACTCTGGTGGCAAGCTAGCACAGCCACGCGGATTATAGCCGGCCATTTTAACTTAGCTTAATCGTTCATTGTTTTTATTTCTATTTTCCTCTGGATTCTCTATCTTATATTGCTTGACCAATGTTTGAGGGCTGGAGTAGGGCGTCCCCACATCCCTCCCCAAATCTTGAAGTTGAATAATAACTAAAATGACATGCCCTGCAGTTGAGGCCAATAGAATTGATTGAAACAGATGGGAATTGCTCATCTGCAGAACAGCCTCCTGTAAGGTGCCTTTGGTAAATGTGGAGCTAATGAGGCCAGGGGACCGCCTTGTGGTGTAAAAAGAAGACCATGTGCCCAGTTGACGTGGCTCAGTGGTTGAGCGTCGACCTATGTACCAGGAGGTCAGGGTTCAATTCCCAGTCAGGGCACATGCCCAGGTTGTGGGCTCGATCCGTGTGGTAGATGTGCAGGAGGCAGCCAATCAATGATTCTCTTTCATCATGGATGTTTCTATCTCTCTCTCCCTCTCCCTTCCTCTGTGAAATCAAAAACTATATATTTTAAATAAATAAAAATAAGACCACATGACTTCCAAATCCGAAGGAACCGGGGACTATTTCTCAATGTAAGCAAGGTGGCAAGAGAGTAAGTATCCTAAGGACAGAGATAGGACTGGCATGCAGAAATTCTCATTTAACCAATTGTATTGTAATCTCTCCAGGCAACCACTGCACAGCAGGAGGGCGTCATCTGAGGGGGGCCCATAAAAGGAGACCCAGAAAGGAAACACCTGTGGGTGTTTATTCAGCTTGGTCCTGGGACGGAGAGGCTGCTTCTACAACAGTGTTGGTCATTTCCGGTCATGACTCATCTGTGGGTCATGAAATCCAATTGTTGAGGAGCTACAGACATTTTTAACCAGATAGGAGAGACCAGAAGGCATCCCATGAGGTCCAGTGAAGTACTGTTTGGGGAAGCTTTTAATCCTATTGTAAATTACATATCCATGTTTACGTATGTGTGAGTTGCATGTAAATTTTGATGTGATCATGTGTTTCTCTGTGGATCTCCGTCAAAAGTTCAAAAGCTGTTGGTTGGTATACACATGTATTTCAGTTTTGTACACCAGTGATTCTCAGACTTTGGGTTGTCCTGGATCCATAAATCACCCCCTAACAACGGAAAACATGGGGCCTGTCATACGGTTCCCGATATTTTCATTCTGCCAAGTTAAAGAACATTTACAAAGAGAGTACTATAATTTCCCCAAAGTACTATAATTTCCCCAAAGCAAGAAGATTTTTTTAATATACATTGTTTTATTTTATTTTTATTTATTTATTTTTTTAATCCTCACCTGAGAATATTTTCTCTTTTTTTTAAATGATTTCAGAGAGGACAGGAGAGAGAGAGAGAGAGAGAAACATCCATGATGAGAGAGAATCATGGATCGGCTGCCTCCTGCACACCCGCTACTGGGGATCAAGCCCGTAACCTGGGCATGTGCCCTGACCGGGACTCGAACCCATGACCTCCTTATTTTTCCATTGATTTTTAGAGAGAGTGGTAGGGAGGGGGAGAAACAGAAAGAAAGAAATGTTGATGTGAGAGAGACACACTGATTGGTTGCCTACACACATGCCCCAACCAGGGCCAGGAATTGAGCCTGCAACATGACCTTGACTGGAATCTAACCCAGGACCCTTCAGTCCGTGGGCTGATGTTCTATCCACTGAACCAAACTGGGTAGGGCCAAGAAGATTTTTGACATAAAAAAAATAAAAATAACATAATCACAGAATAAAGCATACTCTTTTAAGTTAAATATATTTCATTTTATGGTAATTCCATTTGTACTTCCTTTATTTATTTATTTACTTTACTGCGGATTTGTGAAAATATCCTCATTGCCAGGCACTGCAGACCGGACAGAAAGATGCCCAAAATGTGAGAGAGTGGTGCCTATAGCTGCTCTCACCTCAATAAGATCCGTCCTAGTGATGCTCCCTGCCTTGGCTTTTCCCAGCACTCACTGGGCTACCTTCAGGTCTTTGTGACTCTGTTCCTGAGGAGGTCCAACCTCCCCAACAAGGAGCCCGGACAGAGGAGATGACCACTGTGGTTTGTGACTACCAGTCACTCTCCTTTATTCATTACTGCACGTGCTCTATCCATCACTCTCTGTGAGTTTCATAGCAGGAGTCAATTTGCCCCAAACCTTATCGTCTAAGAGCGAGTGGGTAATATTACATATCTGGACCTATACACTGAAGAATTGGACATTTTATAACACCTGACTCCGGGGGCAGAGTGCAAGGTTGGCTGGTGACTATCTTGCCATTTTAATCCCACTGTGATCAGCTCCTAAAGCTGACCCAGGGCGCACACTATGTTTCCCACATTTCAAATCCTTTTCTTATCTTTTAAAGAACACAGTTTTTCTTTTATTTATATATATATATATATATATATATATATATATATATATATATTCACACACACACACACACACACACACTAGAGGCCTGGTGCACAAAAATTCATGCACTTGGGGGGTGTCCCTCAGCCCAGCCTGTGCCCTTGTGCAGTCCAGGACCCCTTGGGGGATGTCTGACTGACAGCTTAGGCCCACTCCCCGGGGGATCAGGCTTAAGCTGGCAGTCAGACATCCCTCTGGCAGCCTGGGAGCCCTGGGTGATGTCCAGCTAATGGCTTAGGCCTGCTGCCCGTGGGGAGCAGGCCTAAGCCATTAGTCGGATATCCTTAGTGCTACCGCAGAGGCAGGAGAGGCTCCCGCCACCACCGCTGTGCTGGCCAGCCATGAGCCGGCTTCTGGCTGAGCGGCACTCCCCCTGTGGAAGCCCACTGACCACCAGGGGGCAGTTCCTGCGTTGAGTGTCTGCCCCCTGGTGGTCAGTGCGTGTCATAGCGACTGGTCGTTCCCCATTGTTCCGCCATTAGGGTCAATTTGTATATTACCCCTTTATTATATAAGATTTTTAAATTGATTTCAGAGGGGAAGGGAGAGGGAGAGAAAGCTAGAAACATCAATGATGAGAGAGAATCATTCATCGGCTGTCTCCTGCAGGCCCCCCACTAGGGATCAAGCCCACAACCTGGGCATGTGCCCTGACCAGGAATCAAACCATGACCTCTTGGTTCATAGGTCAACGCTCAACCACTGAGGCACACCAGCCAGGCTGTAATGCTTTTCAAGAAAACAGCCCAGTGGCTCCCTGCTCCCGGCTGCTCCTGCACGCAGACCGCCTCCCCTTTCAGGATGCTTTCTAAACGCTGTCATCTCAGCTGCCCGTTACCTCCTTCCCAGATGTAACCTCCTCTTCCCTGACCAATAGCCACGCATGAGCGGACGGCGAGGTTCTCTCCCTGCTCCTTTGTTTCACATCCATCTCCCACCAGCTGTCACTGCTTTTGTGCCCAAGAGGAGCTTCCAGAAGCTCATCCGTCAGGCCCTTCGCAGGGTGTGACAGCCCGGAGCAGCCAGTCTTCGATAACCCTTTTAACAACGGCTTTTTAGAGATCATTTCAGATCTGATTGTGATAAAACTGCACCATTTCTAGTAGACAAGAACCAAGGTGAGGCAGCGCTCCCCCAGGCCCTATGCCTTGGTCAAGCTTTGAAAACTAGAAGCATATTGCATTCAAGTTCACCTCTGAAACGCTCATCTAAAAAGGCAGGCCACTAAGCAAATGAGCAGCCTGAGCAAATTTTAAAGAGCTCAACTGGTCGTTTTATTTTAAACACATTAACCCATAAATAATATGCATTCAACAGATAGTCCTAACAAATCAGAACTTACCGATTCATTAAAAGAAGATCCTAATAGCATGGCAACTTAGAAATGCTTTTGTAGCAATCAGTTCAACTTACCATGCGGACTTGAAAATAATATAATTGCTTTTTTTAAAAAGATTGTGTCATGCAGATAAATTTCTCTCTCATTTAGACCAGGCTTCCTCCCATTCACACTAAATTAGTTCCATTTTATGTCGGGAATTTACACCAGCGTCCTCTCCCGGCTCCGTGACCCTCCCGGTTCTCCCTGCCCTGATTCTTTTAAAGGTCAATCCCTGACCTGGAAAAACTCCATCTTCCTGCGTTTTCACTTCTCTTACGCCCCGTGGCGTGCAATCAGCACGAGGGGAGACGTGCCCCTTCACCACAGTAGACGGGCTCTGAGCAGCTGCCGGGGGAGCCGGGCACGGTCTCTGGGCCGCAGACCCAGGACGCCTGCCTAAGGCTCTTCCGCTGTGGGCGGCATCGCTCTCTCACCCTGAGACCGCAGAGGCACACGGCGCCTCCTCGGGGCCGGAACTCTGTGCCTTTCCCTTGTTACAGTGCTTTTTCCCACCGGGTATAACTTCGCTGAGAGCTTCCCCACATTGACATCTTCGCATTTCCTCCAACGCCACCCTCCTGCCCATGAAGGGTCTTGAATGTTGGAAACCACGAATACATGTTTGCTGAATTGCATCCTTAGTTCAGGGAAACCCATTTCCTCGAGGTTGAGGGATGTCATCCAGTCAGTGTCAGAGCCGAAACTCAAGTTCAGGTCTCTTCCATTCCCAATCCACTCAAACGCCACGCTTTGTCCAACGACCTTGACTGTGAGAGAGGTGACATCCAGTGACCAAGGGATGCTGTGTTGTTTGTTTCAGGTTTCTATTCATATTTTATCTTCCTGGGGTTTTTTTTGTTTGTTTGTTTGTTTTGTTTGTTTTCATTAAATAGAAGAAACAGGGTGGGAGGGAACCACTTTCTCCTGGGCTGAGAGGGGCCATGGGCACTCCCTCCCTGCCTCCAAGGCGCACTGTGCACTGAGCTTGGGTGGAAGCTGGACAGGGAAGGCACTTGGGAGTTCTGGAGAGGTCAGAGGTCAGAACCTGTGACCCATCCACCCCACCCAGGAAGACTCAGGGGCAGGGAGGGAAACCCCTGGGCCCCAACTACCGCTCATCCCGGGTCCTTTCTTACCCCAGAAGGAGGAAGGGGCGACAGCATCCATCCATTGGAGGTGCAGAGCTGTGGGGCAGAGTGGCTGGCCCCTCACTCGTGGGCACCCCAGATCCACAAGTTTGTCACTATTATTTTTCAATTGAGAATCCGAGACAATACTAGCAAAATTAGTCTGTAACATAAGTTTAAGTGTTCATTATAAAATGTTATCACTGGAAAAAGCCTTAGAAACCAAGTGGACACGTTTCACACATGAGGAAAGTAAGTCCTGAAGACACGAGGTTCCTTCCACATCATAACACATTCCATCCTGTTCACCATTAATCAGGCCTGGCTTTATGACTGTCTATGCAACAGCCCAAAATTGTTTCAGAGAGAAGTACTAAAAGTTTGTTTTATTGATTGACTGATTATTTTGTTAATTCTCACCCAAGGATATTTTTCCATTGATTTTTAGGGAGAGTGGAAGAGAGAGGGAAAGACAGTGAGAAACATTGATGTGAGAGAAAAACATTGATTAGTTGCCTCCTGCATGAGCCCTGACCAGGGCCCGGGCTGGGGAGGAGCCTGCAACCAAGGTACATGAATGCCCTTGACTAGAATCGAATCTGGGACCCTTTGGTATGCAGGCCAACACCCTATCCACTGAGCCAAACCGGCCAGGGCTCAAAATATGTTTTAATAAAGCAGTCATTCCATGAAGACAACCAGCCAAACCCTACTCCCGCGGCCCCTGTCACCTCCGCTTGTTACCTGGATTTCTGACTCACTCAGTAGTTATTTAGTTTTTCCATTGGAGCAGAGCCATGGCCTCAACAAAGAAAACAGGTCTTCCAGGCCAACCCATGTGAGGCCGGAGGGAGAGGAACTTGGAGTCCCACATTTTTGGCATTCAGAGATAATTCAAGATACTTCAAGTGTTTTCCAAGGGTAAGCTGCCAGGCAAGTGCGTCTTGCTACCGCCATTCTTCCCCTGCAGAAATATTTTATTGCTGAGACGTGCTGCATTGCCCACATAGTTTTGATAAAAAGCATTTCTGTCAGTGGGTTCTATAGAGATACAGCCTCAAGTTAATCAGAGATCCTAAATGTTAGCATGGATATGCAGAAATTACGGAAAACAGATTAATAGGCAGTTTATAGAACTCCATTATGTAGATGTTCATTAACTCAAAAAACAGAACAGAAGGAGCGGAAATGGCTTCACGGTGCTACAACAAGGACTCCGGTTATCTGGGAAGAAGGGCTTCCTGACAAGACCAGCCTCTGCTACTAAAATGGTTTTGGAATTTCCTTCTGTAAGGAAATGAATAGAACTCTCTTCTAAGACAAGGGGGGACGTTTTTGTTGTTGTCCTTGAGGTTTGTTTAATAGCAAATAAAATTCTTAGTGTTCATTCATCATGATACCTCCAGGAACAGATTCACAAAATAGACCTCAAAATTAACTACTTCGGAAGGCTTGTTAAACTCTGAAACAGGGGACGAGAGGAATCTAGAATGTTCTTCCGAGGGGATATATAAGATTCAATAAACAGCAGTAAGGTGCAGGGGAGAGGGAGAGGAATGGGGAAGAGGGGGGAGAGGAGGAGGAGGAGGAGGCTGGAGAAGACCTACCCACTGAAGAAGGGGGTGCCAGATGAATGCGCACATCTCACACTCTGTCCAGAGCCCCCCGCCTCTCCGATCATCTGTATATTGGTGAAGAAGCCTGTGGAATGCCCGCCCACTTCCTTCAAGTATTATTTCTCAAGGTCATGCAGTATCTTGAGACAACATCCATGAGAAGCCCTCTGTTATAAGAACAGCAGTCTTGCTAAGTTACTCTTCTCATTTAAATCTGTTTGCCACGAATCCTGTTTGCTTTAGGCTCCGTAATGAGAAAACCAAAAGCGAAGGTCGCTGCGAGGTTAAGGGGTTTCCTGAGACTGAAAAGGGACAACTTCAACGCCTCATTAGGTCTCGCCTTGTATTGTCTTCTAATTGCTTCTTGTGCGTAAATCTCGCTTTTCCCCAAAGACTCTGGGCTTCTCCGGGATGAAAGCCTTGTTTATAATTTTTTGTGCTGAGAGCCTAAGTCTACGCAGAGCATGTAACAACTCGCTTAGAGCAGCTGATGAATGCATTGGCGGGGAAGGCTGAGGCACCCTCAATATCTCCTCTGTGCATGCCCCAGTGTCAGAGAGGGATAGCAGAAGAAGTATTAATTTTGAATATGACATACGTAACACAAGACGTGAACATATTTTTTTAATCTTTCCTGTTGAAAGCATTACATAGGTCCTCCTTTTTCCCCCATTAACCTCCTCCAGCCCGCTCCCGCCCACCCCCTCCAGGCCCTCCCCACCCCATTGTCTGTGTCCATGGATTGTGCATATATGCATACAAGTTCATTGGTTGAACTCTTCCCACCCACCCTCCCCTGCCTTCCCTTTGAGGTTCAACAGTCTGTCCATGCTTCTATGCCTATGGGTCTATTTTTTATCATATTTTTGAAAAAAAAATTAAATTACATCTTCAAAGCCAAGAAGCTAAACTAGACAGTTATATTAAGGAGTTTTACTTATTTAATTTATGTATTTAACACATATGCTGCTCACCATGTTATAGGTACTGGTCCAAGCATTTACAAACATCAACTCATTTAAATCCTATCTATATAATAAAAGCCTAAGCGATCGTTATGGCCGAAGGACCAGAACGACCAGTTGCTATGATGTGCACTGACCACCAGGGGGCAGACGCTCAACACAGGTGCTGCCTCCTGGTGGTCAGGGTGCTCCCCCAGGGGGAGCGCCACTCAGCCAGAAGCCGAGCTCACGACTGGTGAGCACAGCAGCAGTGGCGGGAGCATCTCCCACCTCCGTGGCAGCGCTAAGGAGCAGCAAGCAGAGCGGTAAGGAGCCTGCCACTAAGAAGCAGTGAGCAGAGCAGTAAGGAGTGAGCAGGCGGGCGGTAAGGAGCCTGCCACTAAGAAGCAGTGAGCAGAGCAGTAAGGAGTGAGCAGGCGGGCGGTAAGGAGCCTGCCACTAAGAAGCAGTGAGCAGAGCGGTAGGAGTGAGCAGGCGGGCGGTAAGGAGCGGAGCGAGAGATCCCAGATTTCATGTACCAGGCCTCTAGTAACAACATATGATAAGAATTGGTATTATTCTTGTTTTATAATGTGTCCTAGAAAGGAAAAGCAACTTGTCCAAAGTCATACAACCTTGCTGGAACTGGAATCAGGAAACTTTGTCTTGAGAGTCCATGCTCTTAACCAGCGGTCGCCAACCTTTCAGACCTCACAGACCACCAGCGGTCTGCGGACCACCGGTTGGCGACCACTGCTCTCAACTATTATCCTCTGTGTAAGCTAAATCACCTGGGGCAGGGGCCATGCAAGAGAAAGATGGAGACAGAGAGGACAGGAGAGGGAGAGATTTGAGAGAGCAAGAGAGGAAGATGAGGAAGAGCTGCCATCTTCAATCTCCAATTCAATTGTTTCCATTTCTGCATCCAAGTAAGCTTGCCCTCTCGAGGAAAAATATGGGGGAAAGCAGACTAGGGATCAGTGGACTACACACCTAATCCTTTAAAGGGCAGATTTCAAAAGTGGCCCATGTCCCTTCTGCTTGTATCTGTTGAACAGAACTTGGTAATACATCTACCCCCAGCTCAGAGAGAGACAGGAGTGCAGTCTTAAGCTGGGTAAGTATGTACCTACCTAAGAGTCTGTCACTGGTTAACTCACTCCATCACTGCAGAAGGCCTCTCCTCTCACCCGGATTCCTGCGACATACGGTATCTGCTCAGATGGCCCTGTTTCAAGAGGACTTCCTTGACTGGCCTATCTGAGATCACACCCTGTCACCCTCTGACCCACTCTCCTGTTTTATTTTTCTTCATAGAAATGTATCACTGTCTAAAATTACAGGGTATTTTTGTTTTCACCGGTCTCCACCCCACCCCTCAAAGCATAAACTCCACAGGAGCAGGGACTTCGTGTCTTGTTCACGGCTACATTGCCAGCGCCTGCTTGTTGCTCAGTAGTATTTGCTGAATGAATGAATGAATGATGAATGAACACTATTCCAGCTTGTCTCCCTGCCTCTGATCTTGACAATAAGACGTGATGGAAAAGAATTTAGTTATCTTAACTGGTACCAGAGTTTTGTTTTTTGTCTTTTAAAAAGGTAGAGAACTACTTTTCACGATAATAATAATACATCTCCTTGGTGTAGGATAAAACCCAAGAGCCTGTATTGAACTAAAATTTCCCTCATGAAATAGGAAGTGGAGGTTAAGAGAAACAGAAGGCAGGGAACTGGGAGGAGAGGAACCAGAAGGATGTCAGCCATCTTCCTGTGACCCTGCATTTCATTACCATTCACTGCACTGAGCGGATGCTTTGTGTGACTGGGTTCTGTGATGCCTAATAAGGGTTGGGGCTCACCACTGGGGAACATGGGGTCCCAGAGGCAGAGGAGGCCTGGAAAATGCAAGCCCCTCTGGAATTTCCAAAAAAATCATGGCATTTCCTAAATGACAGCCCATGGCGAGTAAAGTGGAATCTACCTTTTATGTCAAAACCGTACATTATTTATGCTTCATCACTCATTTATATACAGTTTCCATATAGGTTATATGGAGACTTTGGTTGGAAGAGATTAAGGTCATATAATCACACGCTTTTCATCACTGATATTTCTACTGAACACAATTCCTCTCCATCGCCTCAGAAAAGGATCAGGGAAAGGCAGGGCCTCTGGCCTTCTACAAGCCGCACCTCTCTTTCGTCTCCCCGCTGCGGGGTGCAGTGCAGAGCGAAGCCAGCTGTGATCCTTCACCTCCACCTTCCTTTCTGCCTAATTCACTTTTCCTGAGTGTCTGCATATCCCACCATTTTTGGTCTCAAGCTCAGAGTGAAGTTTTGCTTAGGGTTATGTTATTTTAGGAGTGAAGTGTGGGGGCAGTAGCACATATAAATGGATTGGATGCAGGAGTGCTGGGGACAAACCTAGGCAGTTCATCATTCTGCAAGGACTGCATTTTCATTGCAAACTACATGGTCGCAGTTATCTATGACTGCACAACAAACCATCCCAAAGCTTAGCCACATAACGCAAACATCGTTTGATTACACCTACCGTTTTGTGGATTGGAAATCAGGGCAGGGCCCAGCAAGGATGACTCATCTCTGCCTCACAAGGCCTAGGGCCCCCTGTGGGCAGGGCCGGGTTAGGCTTAGCGACTTGAGAGAACAGTTGGTAGCTAGTGAATGGATAGAGGAGTCAGACCCCTAACCATACCCTTGTGGCTAACGCTCCCACGTGACCCACTCCAGTACCACGCCTGCTCCTCCCTAAAGAGGCGGGGTCTGTTTCCTGTCCCCTTGAACCTGAGCTTGGCCTGTGACCTGCTTGGACCAAATGACCGTAGTGGACATGACAAGAGGAGAATTCTGAACTTACCAAACCTTGCAGCTTTTGCTTTCATTCCCTGGTCTCCCTGAGGCTGAAAGATTGAGGAGAGAGAAATCCCACCTCCTAGTTGTCCCGGCTAAAGAGCCAGTCATATGATGAAGACCATCTTGGATTCCATGACAGTGGAGTGGCGTGCCTAGCTGAGATGACCATTCTGGCTGAGCCTGCCTCGCCATCACACAAGCATGAGTACATAAAACTCAGGACTGTTGTTTTCAGCCTTGGAACTTCAGGCTGGTTCGTTACACGGCAGTAGATAACTGTTACTATATGCTATGTGTCCTATTCAAAATTAATTTTTTTAAATAACTAGGCTCACTTGCAAATCTTTCTTCCTGTTTAACAAGGAGCCCCTCTCTCTTTTTCCTACCTTAACCCTGTGTCTTTAAGGTCTCTGTTTATCTAACAGATGATACAATATCCAACAATGCAATGCAAAATCAGTGCCAATCAATGCAAAAAATCAGGGCACAGTGATTATAATGTAAAATTGCAAATCTTTCTAAATGTGTAAGAAATCATGAAGTTGATGAAGGTAATGTGAGAGAAGCCCTTGAATCATGGGTAACTCCTCTGACGAATGAGAATCTGCAGCTGGAATAGTTAACATTTAAAGAAGAAAAAATCCACCCAGATGATGGCACAATAACTGCTTCCAAAGGGAATAATTTGAATGTCAGGATTTAAGAGAGGCTCTTGGGAAACTGATGAAGCCTTCAAATATTTTTGCAATAATGACCCTCTTTATGACTTGCCCACTGAAATCAAATGTAAAAGGATATTGTGGATGATACCATATAATTTTGTTAGAAAATTACGCTTCTCAAAATCAGCACTTGATCCGTCCTTTGTTCTAACATTTAACACATCATTGACGAACTAAAATTTGTTAAATGTAAGGAAAATTAATTTTAATGATTGTCTTACCTGTTTTATAGTTCCAACCAAATCTTTTCACTGTTTTGTGCCTATTTTCCACTTTAGCTCGACCAACATGGCTCAGTGGTTGAGCATTAACCTATGAACTAGGAGGTCACAGTTCAATTCTGGGTTGTGTGCTCAATCCCCAGTGGGGGGCAGGCAGGAGGCAGCCAATCAATGCTTCTCTCTCATCATTGATGTTTCTATCTCTCTCTCCCTTTCCCTTCCTCTCTAAAATCAATAAAAATGTATTTTAAAACAAATTTTTAATAAAATAAAACCTTAACTTTAAGTGGGTTTGGGGAGGTACCAATTATTTGAGGAAACCTCTGCGGCCTCTGTGAATAGCTTTAACTCCTCTCCCTAACCAACAGGTATACCCACTGAGGGCAGGTCTTAGAACCTGCTGTATTATATCCTCTGGACAGTTCGTCCATCATGGGACTGAACAGAGAGCAGAAACTCACAAATGTGACAACGAATGACCCCCTGACTGACGGGCTCGCGTGCAGGCCTTGCCGTTGAAGAATGGCCCTTTTCCATGATCAATCCCTGAACACCAGGCGCTGGTATTTGTGCTTCTCACAATTGTTCATCGAAGGCCTATGACCAATTTCCTGCTGAAAGCGCTTTCGAAGGCTGAACGCATTTAAAACCAATCCAAGCATGGAAAGTCGTCTTAGGAAATAAGGCCCACTCCCCGGGGGGCGGGGCGGGCCGGCTGGGAACAGGTGCGCCACTTCGCTGCACAGGATGGGAATGTCAGACAGAAGCACTTTAGAAACTCCAGCTCACCCCGCCTGGCAGCCCCTTCTGGGCACGTGTCAGTGAGTGCCTGGCAGAGGGGGCACCTGAGAAGGTCTCTCAGCAGGGACTAAACCATTTCAAACAAACGGGCATGGGAGGCTCTTAAAGAGACCAGGCTTTATTTACTGGGGGAGCTGGAGGGGTTCCTCTTTCAATTTTACTTCCCAAAAGAAACTATATTTTAAAAAATATGTTTTTATTGATTTCAGAGAGCAAGAGAGAGGGAAAGAGAAATAGAAGCATCAATGATGAGAGAGAATCATGAAACATATGCCTCCTGCTCACCCCACACTGGGGATGGAGCCCGCATCCTGGGCATGTGCCCTGACTGGGAATTGAACTGTGACCTCCTGGCTCATAGGTCGATGATGGTCAACCACTGAGCCACACCGCCCAGCTGGGCAACGTTACATGTTTTAACATCCTTGAGGTTCAGTCTCTTTTGACTTATCTTGCATCCCCAATTACAAGAAGAACTTCTGAAGAAGAACTGGGCGGCTTTCCTGGGTGTTAGTAGGGTCCCTTCCGTCCCTTCAGACACTAAAAACGAACAACACAAGCTGGGCTGCAAGCACCCTTCACACTTGACCCCTCCCGTCTCCTTGGACACCAGGCGTTCTGCAGTCCATCCGTCAGGTCTAGGGCAAGTGCAAACAATACTTTCCGTTAGAATAACTTGTATTCAGGAAAGAGGAAAAAAAAAAAAAAGAACAGCCGCTCTGTTGCATCTGTAGCATAGCAGCCAGGGACAAGTTTACCAGCGCTGGCCAACTGGAGGCGGGGAGCTGGCCGGGGAGCTGTTTTCCCCGCCCCTAGATGAAGTCATGACTGAAATATGGCATTCAACTTCTTTTTAAAAGGGAAGAGGAGTCGGAAAGAAAGCTAGCCCTGCAGGAAAGCGAGGAAGTGTGTGCACACCTCTGATCCCTGAGTGGCTCTGCTCCGACCTTCGCCTCCCACTGGGTGGGGCGGGCTTTTAAGAGCAGCTGGGGTGCAGGCCCCGGTCAGTGGAGCCGGGTGGCCTGTCTGCACCTCTCCCGGCTGGAGCGCGCTGCTCTGAGTGAGCTCCAAGCGGCCGGCCTAGCTCTGCGCCCCTCGCCACCGTCCACCCGGAGCAAAGAGGGACCTCCCTGCCCACCTGCCCGGCCATGGAGGAGGACGCTGCCCACGCCGCCAAGTCCCAGCACCCGGGCTCCGAGCTGCGGCCGGAGAAGCCGGCCAGCCCCAGCCCGGCGCCCTCGTCCACGCCCAGCCCCAGCCTGCATCTGGGCAGCACGGACGAGGCCCTCCGGGACCACGCGCAGGTGAATGCGGTCACGGTGCTCACGCTCCTGGACAAGCTGGTGAAGATGATGGACGTGGTGCAGGAGAACCAGCACAAGATGGAGCAGCGGCAGGTCAGCCTGGAGGGCTCCGTGAAGGGCATCCAGAACGACCTGACCAAGCTCTCCAAGTACCAGGCCTCCACGGGCAACACGGTGAGCAAGCTGCTGGACAAGTCCCGCAAGGTGAGCGCGCACACGCGCGCCGTCCGCGAGCGCCTGGAGCGGCAGTGCGCGCAGGTGAAGCGGCTGGAGAGCAACCACGCCCAGCTCCTGCGGCGCAACCACTTCAAAGTGCTCATCTTCCAGGTCAGTGCCCCCCCCCCGCCCCGCCCCGCAGCTGCCACTGCTCGGCATTCCTGAGCTCAGCGGCCTGGCTCTCGCCATCTGTCCATCTGTCCTGCCCGTCAGGGCGCAGACACACAGGCATTGTCCCTGTCTGCCTTCAGCAGGCGAAGGGGGGCTCTGCACACACAGGTGCACTTTCCCAGGTCCCTGCGGCCCACGCGCAAGGCCGATGCCCAGGTCAGTAGGGCGGGGTCACTTATGGGGACACCTGCATGGCCTCCATCCAGGTCGGGAAGGTGAGCAGGTGCCGTGCCCCAGTCAAACCCATGTGTCTCCCTCATATGAACCGGGCGCTGGCTGCAGCTGCCGGCCGGACAGGCCAAGTCGTTCAGTGGCTATTTATTAACTCTTTGTGCAAATGAGCTAAGCATGCGGGGTTTTCATTTGTTTGGGGGGGGGGGTTGTTGTTGTTTTTTAAATCAAAAAGTTAAACTCATAGCCCTGTAAAGTCTCCCTGTGTCCAGAGGCTACCAGTGTTGTGGGGACTAAGCAAGTACTGAAGGCTGATTCCAGTCGAGTTGACTAGCCTCGTCCTTCCAGGACTCTTCTGGCCAAAGCAATCTTGCTGAGCTCTTTCCTAGCAAAGGACGCACTAGCAGTACCGAGCAGAGCTCCTCACAGACACCCCAGATGCGCCTCTCATTGCACAGAGACACAACTGCAGAGTGAAATGAAAGCAGTGTGATCAGTTCTAGTCACAAAGGCTCGTCTGGAGTATTTGCTGTTTCCAATGCTTGCCTGGGGATTAAAAGGCCACTTGGATTTTTTTAAGGCATCAATGATGCAACGAATGTAGCAAGAGGCTATCTAGGGACAGGGAGACTGCGTGGGCCGTGGTTCCGCCAGGCGGTGGGCACTTGCGAATCCAAGGGCAGCCCTGCTACTGCCGGAAGCCTTCCGCCCAGTGGAACCCCGCCAGCTGGGACCCCAGGAAGCAATGGCCGTCCCTCCCTGCCCCAGGGCTGCCTCCTTGTAACCCAGTGAATAGGGGAGGATTTCAAAGCCCTGGAGAGGAGAGGCTGTGACCGGCTGTCTGATTGTGAAAGGCACACAGAAGAGCCTTCATCTCCCAAGAGAGATTTGGAAATGGGGCTTGAGACCAAGGGAGCCTTCTTTTCCTAAACGAATCCGCTCTGCCAAGTCAGAGCCTAAGCCTCCTCCTCCCGCCCCCCCCCCAAAGGACAGGCTCATCCGGCTGCTTCATTGTCCTCCCCAAACCACACTTGCTGTTCTAAAGCTTCAGGCAGCTGACCTCCTCCTATACCTTCCAGGCTTTTTGCAGCTAGAAGTTTTTTTTAGCTTTTAATGCAAATGGAATAGCTTTTCGTGCACCAAATAAACGGAAGAGATACCGTAACTGTTATCTTTCTTAAGCCATATAAGATCCTTCATTTATTAGCCCAAAAGGCAGTAGAAATCTTCCCTCTGGAAGCATTGTTCAGTTAAATCCTCATCTCCACACAAAACTAAACATGTACAGACCTGTTAGAGGAATTCTCCCTCCTTCCTGTATGAATCAAAGAGAAGAACTCTTGACCTAGCCCTCGGCTCGGGAGGAAAAACACAAGTATTTATCTAGTCGAGGAAAAACACGATTTGTAGGGATCGGGTTTTGTTTTGATTTGCCACGGACATCTGTAGATGTTTGGGGGGGGGGAGGGTGTACGGAGAAGATATGTGACTAAAAACTGGAGAGAATTCTAAACCTGACATTTAGACAAACCATCGTTGGGGAACTTAGAGACACAGGCTGCTGCTGAGGCCTGGCCGTGGCCTCCTGTTCCGTCACCTTGGGTTGACAGGTGCGAGATTGCAGCCAGAACGGGAAGAAATTCTCCACACAGTGAGTGGAAGGTGAGACTGGGCGCTCAAGACCCAGGGGGAAGCGAAGAGAAGCCCAGGCAGTGGCTTAAGCTCCACTCCGGGCCTCTTCGCAGGCAGCCCCCGAGGACACTTAGTTTTGAAAAGAGCCATGTAGGAGGCAAGGAAAGGGGCCTTTCTTAAGCCAGGGAAGATCCGTTCTTAGCCTAAAGGATATTCGCCATCTCAGCTCTCAAGGCGTCGCCTGATGGTTATTTAAAGAAACAAATGCGAGTGCAGCTCCTCCGTGGAAGGGTTGCTCTTTCTCTTGATCCTTCTTAAAGCAAAGGTTTCTAGAGGAGTAATTATGCCAGTGGATAAAACAATAGCTGTGTTAGAGAGTGCTTTAGCTTAGGGGCTGCGAGGTTCATTTTGCCATCAGACATCGGTTCAAATCCTAGTTTCCCCCCTTGCCAACTGTGTGCAGGGTTTATAGCTTCTCCAGGCTTGTGTCCTCATCTGTGCACTGAGAATATTAATAAAAGCAAAGAACGTTTAAGCCCTTAGTAAGCCCTGCCTGCACTACTAAGCACTTTTCTGGGTGTTATCTCCCTTCCCCCAGTTACCGATGAGGATGTGGAGACATTTCTATCTCGTCTAAAGTTATTTATGAAGCCAGTGATGAAGCTGGGGTTGGACTGATTCCGAAGTGTGTGCTCTTCAACACACATGCTCCCTCCTCCTCGCTCTCTCCAGGGTGAGGAGTCCAGGAAATCACACTTAAAATGGCCGGTGACTGGCCTGGTGTAGGAACTCAAGGAGAAAGCAGCTCTTCCTGGGTGGCTTTGAAATGCATTTGCAGGGAAAGCTACACTTTTGCTTGGTTAGAAATGTGCTTCTTATCAACCAAACCCTTGTGTGCATATATGCATAACCCATGGCCACAGACAATAGGGTGGTAAAGGCCTGAGGGGGGGGCGGGGCAAGCTGGGAAAGGTCATTGGGGGAAGGGGACATCTGTAATATTTTCAACAATAAAGATTTTTTTAAAATAAAAATAATACAAATAAATAATAATAATTAATAAATATGCCTCTTGAGTAAAAACTGACCCTACCCTACCCAGGATCTTGAAACAGCTATGCTGATGCTTTTTCAGTTGAGACTTATTAAAAGTCACACACACACACACACACACACACACACACACACACTCCCTACCATACATTGTATGACAACTACCATGTTGAAATCAGTACCATGTCACCACCGCTCCATGCAAGCAAAGGACCTGCCCATAGAGCCTTCCCCACACGGACCCTCTTGGCAGCAGCCCGTCTGCACCGTGTGGCAGAGGTCCTGTTCCCTAGATCTGCAGAGAGGGCGGAGGGCGGGTAAGGTACCAGGGCCCCTCATATCTTTACGTGATTGTTGTCACTTCCAGTCAGCTGAACGGTATGCTGGTCTTTCCTGGACTGAATCCATTGGTTTTCTAGTTTCCAACCAAAGAGTTCATGTGAAAATAAAAAAGGAGAGCGGGGAAAGGAAAGCTGTTACTGACGTGAGGTACCTGGTGCTGTGGCAGCAGTTCTCAACCTGTGGGTCGCGACCCCTGAAAATACATCCTGCATATCAGATATTTACATGACGATTCATAACAGTAGCAACATTACAGTTATGAAGTAGCAACGAAAATAATTTTATGGTTGGGGGTCACCACAACATGAGGAACTGTATGAAAGGGTTGAGGCATTAGGAAGGTTGAGAACCACTGGAAGATCACGTGTCTAGTCTGTCGGTTCCTGTTATGTCCTCCCAAATCTACAGGTGCTTCTGGGTTGGCTGGTTGGTTGGTGGGTTGGACCTAGATGCTCACACATTTGCATTGTCTAAAATTCCAAACTTGGTCCTCAATGTATCCCGTTTAAATCATGTCATTTGTTTATTTAAACCTGTGCTGAATTTACATGTTAAGCCTCTCAGGCCTTAGCCATTACCTCAGATTATAAACCAGGAGTATCTAAAACTGGACAAAATTCATTTTCCTTTAAGCAATAAAGGAAATTGTCAGATCCTTGTTAAACTTAGCAGCTTTCCTTTCTACATTTCTATAGGATCAATGTTCAAATTCAAACTACTGTGACAGGACCCAGGACAAGTGAAATGAGACCCAGAGGGGTTGCTGATCAAAAAGCAAACGCTAAAGACTAATAAGGCTAATTCTGCACCTGTAAGGCAGGCTAGATTTTTACTAAAAAAATAGAATTTCTATGGAAAGTCAGTGAATATGCAGTTAAGAGGAAATTTTCTCTGTTGATTGAAGGGACTAGAATTTCATAGGTAACTGACCCTGCCTGAGGGTGCGAGGCCCACTGATGGCCTCTTAAGGGGTTAGTTGATGATTATTTGAAAAAGCAGTTCGGGAATTATTTCAAATCCAGCAAAGAAAATGAGAGTCCTCATGGACAGCTTACACTTTCATCCACATAACATTGTGAAACTGGGTGAAAAGAGTAAAGGTCAGGTACTTGCTGTGGGTACATTCGTGGAGAATCAAGCCCTTAAATGTGTTCAAATATTCACCTTTTGGGTTCCTTCCATGAGATCAGAATTTTAGAAAGGCGCTAAAAGGGTAGCGCCTTCAGACTGTTTTTAAATGGATTTTTTTTTTGAAAGACTGTACTCCTTTCTCTATCCAAAGCCACTGTTCTGCAAACTACAATTCAGACTTAGAAGAAACAGGGACCCGGATCATAAAAAACACCTTTTATATGACAACGTGTGATGTTTATATCACATTGATTAATGTTCCCATAATGGAATATTGGTTTCAATATGCCACTTACCCAGTGCCCTTTAGTTTATGAGATAAACAAAATACTGGTTCTTATTGTTATTGTTTACACTTATTGAATGTCAGCCCTCCCTCAGGCACTTTATGGGAATAACTGATTATTGTTGGTATTTCTTCCAAAGAATCATGGCTTTCATGTATTAAATGACTAAGCTCCCAGATGCAGCCTTGCCAAGTAAGCGATGCGCCTTCTGCTGTTTTGTAATCTACGTGTGTTTGAATGGAGTGAAAAGGGTTCCACATGCAGCTCAGGTCTCAGGGTTTGGATTCTTGCGTGAAACAAAACGTGGTTGGCATCAGGATACTATGGGGTGGCTTCCGTCGTTTGTTAACTATTTTTCATGGTATTTAGGTGAATGTCACAGAATCGGATATTTTAGAGCTGGAAAGCACCTTAATAACCATTTAGTTTAACCTCATTTTATATCACAGAGGCAAAGTCACTGGACAGGTTTCATTGTATTAACAGTAGAAATTATAGAGCTGAATTGTGAAATCAGTAGAAACAAACACTCTAATCCCACTAGGGCAAAGTTCACGTTCACTGGGCTCTCTACACCAGCTTTTCAATAATTCAGTGCGATTTGGTTTTGCTTTGTCTTATGTGTTTTTGGTGTGTAACAAAGAACACCTAACCAGCGTGATCTTAAAAAAGAATTGAACCCTTGATAACACTGAAAACTAATGAAACTTTTAAATCCTCCCGAATGTGAAAGACTGCTCGGGGATTGGAAGTAATGCTTTTTATTCTTATGACTTGCCGCTCCCACCAGCCGCTGCCTTCGGGGTGCAGTTCTAATCAATGCTTTATCCACTTGGCAATCTATACCTCAGCAACACGAATCGGAGAGAGCCATCAATGTGGAAAAGAGACCCATAAATCAGAATGTCAGGTGGGCATAGTTCCATTTTAATAACTAGTATTTAGAGATTATTGGATAAAACATTTCATGGACATAAATTTATGATCCTCATATCCCTCCAAGATGCCACCACATCCCGGTGGGACGATGACAGTCTTTGTTATTGTCTTCTAACAACAGGGGTGATAAGCTAGTGACAGGAGAGCAAGCCGCCGGCTTGTCTCTCTTTATTCAAGCTTTAAAGGACTTACTGTGGCCTCCTTTTCGAATGCTAGTCATAGAATCTCCTTGTCTTTGAAAGTGTCCATAGCTGTACACATGTGCAAAGATTCACTTCACGAGTTCCAACCCAAAAAGTGCCTCGCGTGTCGGCAACTTTCTCTCTGTTGATGTCTATATGCACAACTGGAATTATTAGTTCAAAAGAATTAATATAAACAGCAAACAAGCGGAAGTACAAGGAAAAATGCCGCTGCTCAAGAGCTCTCTCCACTCTTTTTCTCTTGCGAGCGTGTCACTCGTGTCTGTTTGAAGTGTTCTGTTTCACTCTTCCTTCCTTTTAACTATTCCTGAGGGGTTTTGTGAAACATCAGAACCAGGAGCAGGTCCTCAGTGGAGCCTGGGTATCTTTTTGAAAATAAGTCTGTAGGGCAAATAGTCGGCTGGGTACAACTTCCGAAGGAAGCAATGCAGCTCCCAAGGGATTCTTAATGCCACTCAAAGGAATCACAACCCTAGCAGGTATGTGGGCAGCATAAGGCAGCAGTGACAGAACTGAAGGTGTATATCTGATCTGATCGTCCCCCTTGAAAAAGCCAACCATCTTGGAATCTTCCAAGAGAGTAGATCAAAGACGTTATGACCAGAGGCCAAAGGCAGAAGTGTCACCTCCCCTGTCGGAGGTGAGATATCAAGTGTGTCCCTGAGGTGTGCGTGTCCTGAGCTAGGCACGTGTGCAGGTGACACTGGGCACCTGGGGGTCTGTGCAGTGACAGAGGAGCCACTGTCCGAGGTTCAAGTTGAATTTCCATCACAACAGTCACTTCACATTAAATACCAGGCATGCATTTACCAAAGAATGGAGCTTTTGAAGAGTGTCAGTATTGTGCTGCTTCTACACAAACATCATGGGAAGGTGAGGCCTACATGTGCTTGCACATTCACCGATTCCTGCGAGAAAAGGAAAAGCAAAGGGCTCACCTTCAGAGCGATGCCTTAAGAAGCCACAAAATAAATACTGTCCAGTAGACAGAACACCAAGTGCGGCTCGAGTAGTTAAAGTGACAGCAGAAGCCTAGCAGATAGCCAAGAAGACATAGCTCACTGGGTTCCAGCCGCAGGAAGACGCAACCAGCCCATTCTGGATTATGTCTGTTCCTGCTGTGTTTATTTTCACAGTTGGCACCAAAGAGCACTTGTATAAATTTCCCTGGCATCGCGTAAAAGAATTCAGTTGCGTTTCCTACTATCTCTTAACTGCCCTCAGCTCTGCAGTGTGAATCTGCCACAGGTCATTTCTGAATCACACGATCACGCCCTTTGCTCAAACCGTCCTCAAAGGACCCATAAGGAGAGATATGAGTAAAGCTCAACCATGCTTTTTTAATAATAACATTTACATTGAAGAAAAAATGCAAAATTGTTAGTTGAATTCTTTTAGAAGTCCGGTTACTGGGTCTACCTTTCGTTGAGGTTGAAGAAAAGAAAGCTGGCAGGGCAATCCTTGGGTTGCCATGGGAGATTATACACATGCACCTCTTCTCGTGGAGCCAAGGCTAATTTTGAGTTTTCCACCTGCATGTCTGCCGTCTTCACTAAGGTATATATATATAATTTCAGGGAGGGAGGAAGGGAGAGGGAGATGGGAGATAGAAACATCAATGATGAGAGAGAATCATTGATCGGTGGCCTCCTACACGCCCCCAACTGGAGATCAAGCCTGCAACCCAGGCATGTGCCCTTGACCGGAATTGAACCCGGGACCCTTCAGTCCGTAGGCCGACGCTCTATCCACTGAGCCAAACCAGCTAGAGCCACTAAGGACTCTTAATAACATTTCCCTGAGCTCTTGGTTTCTTCCTTTTCTTCAAGCAACCCCTGTCAAAGCATCCCAACCTTCTTGGCAAACCCCACAAGTAATCTCGCTTGTGGACGAAGCATCAAAGCCCTGGCTATTCTGCAGTCTGCCCCTCGCTCAGTCACACTCGTCCTCTGCGAATAAAACCCTTCATACAAATGGCAACCCTGCTCTCCTCATGCCTCAGGCTCTCCTCGTTTCCCAGCCACAGCCGCAGTCAGCACACTTCCTTCTAGACGCAGAGCAGGCCCATACTTTCGCAGGCTTCCACCCTCGGGGCTGTCTTAGAAAGCCACCGTACCCAACAGGCACTCCTTCAACAAATAGCTGTTGAGCTGCCAGGAACTATTCCTCGTCACTGGGGCGTAACAGTGAACAACACACAACAATTCCACCTTCATGGGGAGTACATGCCAATGAAACAGAGGCGAGTTGAGACTTGAAACATGGGAACGTTGCTCTCTGTAAAAGTCCATGTCATAAATGATTTGTGGGAATCCCATCCTCCTTTCATTTTTTAACTTTGTCTTTTATACGGTGTTCCTGACATTTTTTTTATCCTCACCCAAGGATATTTTTCCATTGATTTTTAGAGAGAGTGGAACAGAGAGGGAAAGACAGAGAAAAATATCGATGTGAGAGGAACACATTGATTGGTTGCCTCCTGCACGCGCTTTGACCAGGGCCCAGGCTGGGGAGGAGCCTGCAACTTGCCCTTGACCGGAATCCAAACCAGGAACCCTTCGGTCCACAGGCCAATGCTCTATCCATTGAGCCAAACTGGCTAGGCCCTGACAATTCAAAATGGGAAGGTGTGGATGAAAGAATGTGAAGGGATCATCCAAAAACCATATATACATACCACATAGACACAGAGGACTATGCGGCGATAGCCATAGGGAAACGGAGGTTGGGGGGAGGTGCAAGTGGGCAAAGGGTGGGGGGAAATGGGGATGGAAAGAGACTTTGCTTGGGTCAGTGGGCACATGATACAGTGTGCAGATGATGTTTCATTGAGTTGTACACTTGAGACCTATATGGTTTTTCTAACCAATGTTACCCTAATAAATTCAATTTTAAAAAATGGGAGAAAGCTTTAGGAAATGGAATCTGTGACTTCTTCACTCTACCAAGGATTCTATTTAACCAGGCAATTCTGCTCTCTACCTCTACCCAGGACTTTCCCCTTTGTTTCTAACCAGTTTAGGAAGGGCTCAACATTCTTGTCCAGGAAGCCCTGTTTAATAATAGAGGCTTGATAAGCTACACTTGGCTTAAGTATATGTGTGTAAGGGGGAGACACAGGGCTGTGTCTTCGCAGAGAGTACCATAATCAGTGGTAATAAGGAGAGGGATTTTTAATTTTTTCTTTATCAAAACTTTGTTCATTTAGTCGTTGTAGCAAGAAGTTAAAAAATATGTAGGCTCACTCTTAGAGCATGTTTCTGATTATAATGTCAATTTTTCAAAATTGCAAAATGAGAAGGGAAGTTCTTACTGTTAACATGAATTTTGCATGAAGTTTAGATCCCAGACAGACTTCTAAAGTCACTAAATCTCGTTATTTTTCACACTGAACATGTACTGGGCAGTCCACAATATAACCAGGTAACATCACGGCTTTGGTGGAAGCAAGTGGTATGGGCTCTGGCGCCAGGCCCACCTTGGCCTTCTTGCAGAGCCCTTAGTGTCCCTAGAAGTACAGTCCAGAGGCTGCTAATCTAGGTCAGATCCTCCCGTTCATGTCTGGAAGAAACCGAGACCCAACGAGATGAAGTTATTTGCCACAAGTCACACACCATTTAGCAGTACAGCAAGGACTGGGATTCAGACTTCCAGTCACACGCTCTTTCTACTGTGCTGTTTCTTTTCATGAAAATGCGAAGGCACTTGGTTGGGTCTTGTTTTCCAGTATTCAAATAAAAATATAAAAATCAAAGAGATTTCCATGCTGAGTGGTCCAAGTCTGTCTACATTCAAGTCTCCCCACTTAGCAACACTGGCGAGCCATTCCCCTTGCCCTGTGGAGGCAGGTGCCCAGGCTCTGCCCCCTGAGACATGGCAGGGGCAGGTCTTTGCCTGCGTGCCTAGAAGCTGGAGAGAGAGGTGTACTGGGCATAATGTGTTGGGGTGGGGGGGGGAGAGGAGTCCTGAGCTTCTCTCCTCACTCTTAGCTCTAGGTGGGGGCTGAAGCATTCTTGTCCAGGAAGCCCTGTTTAACAATAGAGGCTTGATAAGCTACCCTTGGCATCGTAATTCCCCTTCACTACTCTAAATATGGCTCTAGTGTGCCACCTCCCCTTTTTAATGCCCACAAAGGATATACTAAACCCCAAGGTTTTGTGAGTGGGTGCCCCGGAGGGCTGGCCCTTGCTTCCCTTACTCTAAAATTATGTTTTTCCTCGGAAAAACTAGCGTGCACTTGGAACAGACACCAAGGTTGGCCATATCTTTACTTCTGGCTGCTAGTTGGGGAGGAAACCTGGTCAAGGCTTTACATGGGGTCTCACCCTTGAGGACTTCCTGGTTTCTCTCCCCTGCCCCCACCTTTTATCTTTCAACTTGACCGCCAGGCTCCTTCTCAGTGGGATATTGGCCGGAGGGAGCGGGGTAGGAGAGAAGTTC
This sequence comes from Myotis lucifugus, assembly GCF_000147115.1. Lineage (NCBI taxonomy): Eukaryota > Metazoa > Chordata > Mammalia > Chiroptera > Vespertilionidae > Myotis > Myotis lucifugus. Next base: position 858,588 of record NW_005871051.1, on the reverse strand, counting down.
ACACTGACTTACTTTAGCTCCTTTATCGAGACAGCTTCCTGGTCGATCTGAGCCACAGCCCACTTCCCCCTCTGCCTGTCACTGATAGAGCCCTTGCCAGAACCCTCCCAATCTTCCCCATGGGGAGCCCTTGGCCTTATCCAGCTTGAGGGGGGTGGGGGGGGGCCTTGACCGATTTACAATTAACTCTTCATGTCCTGGAAAACTGAAGCCACAAACATTGGGTTTCTATCATGCCCAAAACTTAGAGCACAGACATTACAGCCGCTCGGGCCTGTTGGGAAAGGCATTACTAACATGAACTCTGCCTTGTCCGTCTCCTCAGGAAGAGCATGAGATCCCCGCCAGTGTGTTTGCCAAGGAGCCCGTGCCCAGCCCCAACGAAGGGAAGGAGGACCTCGCCGACGAGAACAAGTCCTTGGAGGAGACCCTGCACACGGTGGACCTCTCGTCGGAAGAGGAGTTGGCCCACGACGAGGAGGCCCTGGAAGACAGCGCAGAGGAAAGTATGGGAGAGAGCAGAGCCGAGAAGATCAAGAGGTCCAGCCTCCGGAAGGTGGACAGCCTCAAGAAGGCCTTCTCCCGCCAGAACATCGAGAAGCAGATGAACAGGCTGGGGACAAAGATCGTGTCTGTGGAGAGGAGGGAGAAGATTAAGAAATCGTTCGCTTCCAACCACCAGAAAACATCCTCCGGGAAGAGCTCCCCCTTCAAGGTCTCCCCTCTCACTTTCGGGCGCAAGAAAATCCGAGAGGGGGAAAGCGCTGGGGAGAACGAGACCAAGTCCGAAGACGCGCCCAGCAATGAGCACGTGCCCAACGACCATGACCACGAGGGGAGCTCCCTGGCCGAGGGCCTCTCCCAAGCATCCCTCTCCAGCGTCCTGGCCGAAGGGAAGGGGGCCGAGGGGGAGAGTGGGAGGGCAGCCTCGCGGGGGAGTAACTCTGGCATGGACAGCAACGTGGACTTGACCGTCGAGGTAGATGAGGAGTCACTGGTGGCCCGGGAACAGGCACAGAAGGTGCGCCATGAGGCCGGCTACTCGCTCAACTCCAAGGAGGCAGAGGGGTCGGAAGAGGAGGCCGCCCAGCCCCCGGTGCTGCAGGTGGGCCAGATGGCCTGAGCAGGAGGCCCACTGGGCCCAGCGGTGCCTGCAGGCAGGTGGGAGCCTGGAACACGCGTCCACGTGCCTCCAGCGCTCCCCACTCACCACTGTGTTGTTGCCCATGCAGCAGCACACACGTGACCAAGATTCACTATGAAGGCAGCCTGTTGGGGGCTCCATTTCTAATTTGCTCCTAGGTTCTGTTTCTGTAGGATTTCTCCAAGATTGCCCAGAAGACATGAAGCAGTTGCAAAACATTGATCAGGTTAGCTTAGTCAGAGAACCAGGGGCTCCTGAAGACACTAGTCATGAAAGGCGATTGATTTGGGGTCATTCCATAAGCTTGCTGCATAACGTACCAGTAATACATGGAATTTCCACAGAACTCCGTGCATCTGTTAGTTATTTTTCAGGTGTGTGATATACGATATACATGTGTGTTTAAGCTAAAGGGGTAACTGCTTTTTTAAAAAAAGAAAACACATTTTTGAGAAGTAGAAGAAAAAATTCAGTTGACCATCCACTTAATGGAAACCATTATTTTCTTGAAAATAAAGTAAAAATTGTAATTTTAGCTAATGAAGTAAGACATGTAGGAAAATCAGGAATCTTAGAAAAAGAAAACTAGAAAATGATGTGGGAAAATAAGAAAAACAGGAACAAAGATGCCAAAGAAAATGAAGACACAGAGAGGAAAAAAGTATGTGCTTAAAAGTAGAATATTTACAATCTAAGTTCAAGTATTTCACTCTTTATAACAATACTAAAGAAGTTCATATATCTGGAATAATGTTATATTTTCACAATATTGTTATTTTCTAACATTTTCAAATAATATAAAGACATTTTACTGTGTTAAAGCTGTATTTTTTCTTAATATATAGAAGACATTACAAATATTCCCCTGAAGAAACTCAAAAGGATGTTGTCTCTTTAACACTGGGAATGAACATAAATATTCGAAATTAATTAACGCATGCTGCCTTTTCTAGGAAGTTGGAAAATGCTAGTCTTTAATGTAATGTTTTCCAAATTTCAAACACTCGCACTCAAAATGTAACGTTGGTTTATAGGATATGAAAATCAACAGGTTTAGGAAAGGGAGGGCTTCCATTTGTCCTTTTTTTAGACATAATGATAATTTCATTCCAGGTCATATTTTATTTATATGTCAATTTCACATCATTTTAGTATGTTTATTCACTTTTTAAAGCATGCTAGTATTTATATATATATATATATGCACATATATTCAGATAGGGACATTTTTACTACTGCCTAACATTATACTAAAATGATGCTTTATCTATTTTTAATTACAGAATGCTAATGTTTTGAGAATATTATGAAACTATAGTTTAAAGACAGGTAGCAAGGAGCAGTTCCCTGCCTTTAGATTTCGCCACTCACTATAAGTAGCCTTACAAATATAGCTAACCCAAGACAGTATTAACAAACTGCTTTGTCTTATAAAAGAGATAAGTTTAACAAATGTATTGATGGCATAACCTATACAGCTATCCTTGTTTTTGCAATCATGTACCCCACGTATTAGATGGTTGAACTAACAATGGCTGTGTTAAAGAAGACTAAATAAACCAAAAATGAAAAGTATATAACAGTGTCAGTTTGTTGGCAGAACAATTTTAGAACAAGCAGAGAGAATTGATTTTTAAACTCTCCTCCAAATATAGCTGTAATGTTGATTGTTTCCGTCTTGATTTCCCCTATTAACTCGGCTTTCTCTTTTCCCTGATCTCATTTAGAATCTGAGTCTCATTCTTCCAGTTTAACTTTCTTGACATCACCTTGCCAGCTCTGGGGAGCATGTGAATTGATTGCAGCTGCTTGATGAATTTGATATTTCCATCTGCATTTTTGCTGTTTGGTACCAGACCTCATAATACCTTAAGTAGTCCTGCAAACATGAATGTATCGAGCTGTGCATTCAGTTGATCCGCACAGATAAACCTTGTCTGCTGCACTGTCATCCATCTGGTGGAAGACTTCCTTCCACTCCTGGCCCTCAGCATGCCTGTTTCACCTTTACCAGGTTGCCATCACTTCTTGCTGCCAAAGAGTTGGAGGGTCCAGAGTTAATGTGGTGATTACATTTCCTTTTCCAAAAATGCGTATGTTGTGTAGTGAAAAACTACACTCAGGCATCTTTTTAGATTTTACCGACAAACAATTTACTCTATGCTCCACATTCGAAGCATTGAAATCCTCAGCAATAAACAGAGAATAAGGCCAGATAATTGTTGGAAAACACATACGTCAGGATTACAGAGAGGAGAGCCGTTGTGGAAGCAGAGCTGTTTCCTCTGTGTTATTGTTGAATTATTTGCATTCTGGTGAGGCTGCACAGTCCCCAAATAAGATATGTCTTCCCCCTGCCCAGCCACTAACCCACTTCTAACTCATGTGCCTGGAGCTCACGGGATTAGTTCCCCCCCAAAGGTTGGTTGTACATTAATAAGCACTGAGATCCATATCTTAGAAACATAATTCAGGAGCAAGAAACTTCATTACATGGATCACAAATCTCACAGAAATATAGCAAAGATGTCACTTTTCTACGAGATTTTACTTTTAAAATATATAGATATATATTTCAGCAGGAACATTTTTCTCTTTCCAATTAGGCATCCAGCCTGTGTCGGGATTTCTTTATACACAGGAAAATAAAAGACCCACACTAGGGCCAGTTTGGCATAAAATAAAGATTTTTTTTCACATGTATTGTGTGATGAAAGCCCAGAATGTTTCTGCTTTTGGGCAAAAAAAATCAAGGTTTGAACCTCCTGCATTTCAGGCCAAGATCAGGACACCGGGAGCTCCTTGGACAGAGCCAAGCAGCTAGTGTTGGTAAAGGTTATATTGAAAGTCATTTCCTACATTAGGAGACTAATGCCCCGGCCCAGTTAATTCTTGCTTGAAAGTTTGTTTACTGCCCTCCAGCCCCGGTCTAAGTGGTTTTCTATTGGAGATTGAGAGCATGAGGCACCGAGGCGCAGGCAGCGATCATTATTAACAGTTCCATAGCAACCACCCTTCCTGTCCTAAACCCACGCTGACACCGCCAAGCTCCTCAGACGAAACTGGCGTCCTGACCTTGGTGTTGTGCTTGATCTGGGTGTCCAGATAAAGGCTTCTGCAGCCAGGAGCTCCTGCCTAAAGGGAACGGGCAGGCGCTCCCATTATTAAAGAGAGAGCCTTCTGATTTTTGTTTAGAACATTGCATTGTCCTGCAGTATTTGAAGCACAGAAATCATTCTTCACTCTCCACTCAAACTCCCCAATGAAGAAGCCAGATCTTTAGCAAAACAGCTTGATAGGCAATCATTTAGACTTTTCACCATAAAACCAATTCATTGAATATTTATTAAGCAATGCAACAATCTGTCTCTCCCATTGGTTAAAAATTCTTAGTCCCCAAAGCAGTAAGACACAAACCTAGGGGAGAGGGAATATATATATTTGGTCAGTCCTCACCAGAGGATATTTTTCCATTGATTTTAGAGAGAGTGGAGGGGAAGGAGAGAGACAGAGAAACATCAATGTGAGAGAGACGCATTGATTGGTTGCCTCCTGCACGGGCCTGACCAGGACTGGGGGTCGAGCCTGCAACCGAGGTATGTGCCCTTGACCAGAATCAATCAGGAACCCTTCATTCCGCAGGCCAACACCCTATCCACTGAGCCACACCAGCTCGGGTGGGAACCAACATTTTTTATAGCTTCTGTTACACCAGGCTGGGATCTCCAGTGGTCAGGTCCTATGTACCTACCACACGCTAGACATAAGCTCTATCTCATTTAATGAAACAAATCCTATTAGAAAGGTGCTATTTTTGCACCTGAGACTTTTGACATTAATTTACTCCAACAAGTAAGATGGGGGAGGGAGGGAACTCCAGAATTCTTAACCACTCTAGGTTCTCACTCATCATGTTATAATTTAACTATTTTTCCTTTGCTGGTCACAGAGTTAAAAGTCTTGCCCAAGTTCACGTAACTATTGAGTGTGAGAGTCAGTGCTCAACCCCAGTCTGAACGCCATGCTTTTGCCAAAACAGACTCCTAATTATGTCACCCAACTGTGCTTAATGAAGAATCACTTTACAAGCTCTTAGATCAGCCATGGGCAAACTACGGCCCGCAGGCCGGATCCGGCCCGTTTGAAATGAATAAAACTAAAAAAAAAAAAAGACCGTACCCTTTTATGTAATGATGTTTACTTTGAATTTATATTAGTTCACACAAACACTCCATCCATGCTTTTGTTCCGGCCCTCCGGTCCAGTTTAAGAACCCATTGTGGCCCTCGAGTCAAAAAGTTTGCCCAGCCCTGTCTTAGATGGTGTAGTATTACTTTCATTGTATCGCCCCTTAGACAGCAGGGTCACAGGTAGCCACACTACGTAAATGATTTCGGGGACTGTCATTCAATGCTAAGAAAAAGCAGCTCCTGGTTCCTGGGGAGCCACACAGAGACTATTATTCAGGTTTGCGGGGGCCACGGAGGGGCTCCCTACTCCTTGGCATTGTCCGTAGCCGCAGGGTTCACTTTGGGACATCGCTTAATAAGGGCAACTTGTCAACAGAGAGAGACGCTGGGATTGGCTAATTCGAAGATGGCACAAGACGTCTGCTCTAACTCTTTACGTTAAAGGACTCATCCCCTGTGTCATGCTAGAGAAATCACCATATCCTGCCTGACACGTCCTCTCATAGGCCGAAAAGATAAACTAGTGGCAAATCCGCACGGGGCTGTGCAAGGGGAGGATGGAGGCTCGGAAGCACAGTGAACCTCGAGGAGAGGGAGACCCAGCCTCTGAGATAATTCCTACAAAACCGTCCGGCCGTCTTCTCAAGGGAAACAGGAGCAAACACTGGTGCCTCTATTTCTGTGCTCACGCCACCAAACACCCTCCAGGCCAGCCCTCTTTCATCGGGATGGATGCTGCAGGCAGACTTCTTCCAGAGCAGCGGTTCTCAACCTGTGGGTCGCGACCCCTTTGGCGGTCGAACGACCCTTTCACAGGGGTCGCCTAAGACCATCGGAAAACGCATATATAATTACATATTGTTTTTGTGATGAATCACTATGCTTTAATTATGTTCAATTTGTAACAATGAAAATACATCCTGCAGATCAGATATTTACATTATGATTCATAACAGTAGCAACATTACAGTTATGAAGTAGCAACGACAATAATTTTATGGTTGGGGGTCACCACAACATGAGGAACTGGATTAAAGGGTCGCGGCATTAGGAAGGTTGAGAACCACTGTTCCAGAGGCTCCGGCAGGGGTTCCAAACCCAAATGTCTACAGGGGCTCACAGAGCACAATGGTGCCAGGAGGGGGCGGCGATGGTGCCAAAGCCGTTGCTTGTGGGCCATGTCCTCTCGATGGGGCACCTTCTAACTCATCCGCCCAAAGGTAGTGCCTTTTTTCAATTTCCAGAAAGGGGTGGTACCTTCTAGGAGCCACCAGGACCGGGGGAAACTGCCAGCCACCACCCAACTCCAATTGCCATGTCAGAAATCAAGCCCGGTGTTGCCAACAGTTCTACTTCTTTTAAGAAGGGCCAGAATTCAGATGTCTTTCTACGTGAAATCCTCTTTGCCTTTAATTTTTGGCAACTGGCTCAAATCATTTTAAATAGCATGCAAGCCAGTCGTAACTGTCTGCTCTTGATGTGTCTCTGGCCTGGACCACAGCTTCTGACTTCAAGTCGATAGAGATGAAGGCTCTGAGCTCTCCTTCCCACCCTGAGGCGCAGACTCAAGAGTAGAAGCTAGTCACAGGATTGGATTTGCCTTGAGAAGAAAACGCAAACCTTCTTAGGGAAATATAGAGTGCCAACGCACTCTTCCCAGAACTTGTGAGCAATGCTCTCTTACTGCTTCCTTAATTTGTAAGATTCCTGTTCATGCTGCACAGCTAGTGACTGGGGAGAGAGCCACCCATCACATTGAAAGGTGGTTAGAGGATCTATTTTGTTCATTAGATTCCACAGAGACATTGAAGCATGCAGCAGACTGACAAATTTCAGAGGGAAAGGGAAGGGGGAAATCATTAACCAAAGAACACATATGCAGACAATAGGGCGGTGAAGGCCTGGGGAGGGGAGGCGGGACCAAGGTGGAGGGGGTCAATGCGGGAAAAGGGGGGACATCTGTAATACTTTCAACAATAAAGAAAAATAAATAAAAGGAAAGGTGGTTATAGGTTCTCTAATGGCAAAGCACCACTTATTATTAGCATCGCTAACTACCTGTGTGTTACCGGCAGAACCCTTGCTTGTCTAAGGGATTGGTAGTTTTGGTAAACTGAGCATAGGATGTGACTATCCTATTTCTATGTTCCAGGTTGAAAAATAACCACTAAAATATATATATATATATATATATATATATATATATATATA